>NW_027530518.1:187832-216340 GCF_008692635.1 Crocuta crocuta | reverse complement strand
TATACTTATATCAGACAAACTGGACTTTAAAGTAAAGATAGTAGCAAGGTATGAAGAAGGGCATTATATACTAATTAAAGGGTCTATCCATCAGAAAGAGCTAACAATTATAAATGTCTATGCACCAAATATGGGAGCACCTAAATACATAAAACAATTAATCACAAACAGAAACAGTCTTATCTATAAGAACGTGCTAATAGCAGGGTACTTTAATACTTCACTTAAAGCAATGGACAGACCAACTAGACAGAAAATCAATAAAGACACAATGGACTTAAATCACACATTGGACCAGATGGATTTGACAGATATATTTAGAATGCTACATTCTGAGGCTATGGAATTCATATTCTTTTCAAGTGCGCATGGCACATTCTCCAAGATAGATCACATACTTGGACATAAAGCAGCCCTCAATAAATATTAAATAATTGAGATCACACCATGCACACTTCTAGATCACCATGTTATGAAACTCGAAATCAATCACAGGAAGAAGTCTGGAAAGCCCCAAAAACATGGAGGCTAAAGGATGAATAGGCCAATCAGGCAATGAGAGAAGAAATTTAAAAAATATATGGAAACAAATGAAAATGAGAATACAACAATCCAAATCCTATGGGATGTGGCGAAAGCAGTCCTAAGAAGAAAGTACATTGCACTCCAGGCCTATTTCAAGAAATTTAAAAAGCACAAGTGCAAAATCTAACAGCGCACCTCAAGCAACTAGAGGGAGAGCAACAAGAGCACACAAACCCAGTAGAAGAAAAGAAATAATAAAAATCAGGGCAGAAATAGACAAAATAGAAACGAAAGAAACAGTTGAACACATCAAAAAAAGTTGGCTTTTTGAAAAAATAAGCAAAATTGACAAATCTCTAGACAGGCTTCTCAAAAGAAAAGAGAGAGCACTCACACAAAATCATGAATGAAAATGAACTGACTACAACCAACACCTCAGAAATATGAGCAATTATCAGGGAATACTATGAAAAACTGTATGCCAACAAGTTGGACAACTTAGAAGAAATGGACAAATTCCTAAACACACACTCACTACCAAAATTCACACCAGAAGAGATAGAAAACCTGAATTTATCCACTAAGATCAAGTGGGATTAATTCCTGGGTTACAGGGCTGGTTCAATATTCACAAATCAATCAATGGGATACTTCACATCAACAAAAGAAAAGATAAAAATCATATGATCCTGTCAATAGGTGCAGAAGAAGCATTTGACAAAATATAGCATCCCTTCGTAATAAAGACCCTCGAGAAAGTCGGGATAGAAGGAACTTATTTAAACATCATTAACGCCGTCTATGATAAGCCCTCAGCTAACATCATCCTCAATGGGGAAACACTGAGAGCTTTCCCCCTGAAATCAGGAACACGACAGGGATGTCCACTCTCACCACTGTCGATTAACATAGTGCTGGAAATCCTGGCATCAGCCATTAGACAACAAAAGGAAATCAAACGCATCAGAATTGGCAAAGAGGAAGTCAAACTTTCACTTTTTGCAGATGACACGACACTCTACATAGAAAACCCGGCAGACTCCACCAGAAGCCTACTAGAACNAGTGAAGAAATGGGCTGAAGATATGAACAGACACTTCTCCAAAGAGGACATGCAGATGGCCAACAGATACATGAAACGATGCTCAGCATCCCTCCTCATCAGGGAAATACAATAAAAACCACACTGAGATACCACCTCAAGTCGGTCATAGTGGCTATNCTTAACGGAGGACCGTGGAGGAGAAGAAGTGGGGAAATAGTGAGGGAGAGGGAGAGAGACAAACCATGAGAGACTCTTGAATGCCGAGAACAAACTGAGGACTGATGGGTGTAGGGGGGAGGATGGGTGATAGCTATGGAGGAGGGCACTTGTGGGGATGAGTACAGGGTGCTATATGGAAACCAAATTGACAATAAACTATTTATTTAAAAAACGCTATTAAAAAATAAAATAAAAAAAGAGGTATTTCCAAACAGCAAATAATGCAAATTTATGAATGCCCTAAAATGAATAATATTAAGGGCTATAAAAATCTCTAAGATTAAAACTAAATAAAATGGTAAAGATCTGATGAATGAACTAAAAAAAAAAAAAAAGATGTGGTGTGTGTGTTTGTGTGTGTGTGTGTGTGTGTGTTATTATCATCTTTGCTGACTTGAGGTGAAAGGCCAGTAGAAAGCAAGACTTTTGGACATAAATGAGCTACTGCACTTGATAGTTATGGAAGTTATGGTGGTTATGATCATAATGAAAAAGGGCCAGCTTCTTCTTGTGGCTCTGGAGAGCTTATGTAGAAGAAAGTGCTATGCTCAGGGATTTAAACTCTTGGCTCAATCAGGGCATGGCCAATGAAACAGAATGCTAACAGAACTTCCTATTTTTATATCATAGACTGAGGACTAGATGAAAATCTAGTTGTATAGGCTTCTTAACTACAACACAAGTGCAATTTTCAGCAATGCCAAGTTTCTTATGTTGAGGTTATGTTATGTTAGTATGGCATGTGGGACCTTGAAATTGAGGTGAAGACTTTTGTATGGGTTTTCAGAATCTGAGAACATTCCACCCCAAATCTACTGAGACCTTCTAACCAATACAAGCACCTCTTTACATACCATCTGAGGCCGCTCACTTAAGGTAATGGGCTTTCAAGGAAAAGCCTATTCTGCAAATTTGCCATCACTTTGCTCCTTACTTCCAAATCCATAGTTACAGTCTGATCCATGCATCCTTGGTCTATTCCTGGAGATAGTTTATATACCAAAACAACAACAAGATTTTGCTAAGTTTATATCCATAAGAACCAGAAATGGAAAAATACTGGACTGGACTACATATATTATTATCCAAGCTTCTGGACTTCATGTGCTATTTTGAAGAGCTGGAAGTAGCTCTAACAATTTGGTTGGCTGTTTGACTTTTGGTTGACTGTTGGCCCAATAGGCCATCTATGTTTAATGAAGAAGAGAGGGTAGAACTTCGCTAAGATAATGTCAAAGACTTAAGAATGTGAGAAGGCTGAAAGGAAATTACTTTGTACAAACCATTTAACCCACCATCAGACTGTCTCCCAGGAGAACCCAGAGACTGACGTTTATTAAAGATTTGAGAAATGCTCTAGTAAAGACAAGACTAGATCACTTGAGCAGCCATATGAGAATGACAGTGGGAAAATTTCCAATGAAATGGGATTCAGTGGGAATGATGGGGTCCTGGAGCAATGAGTCCAACCAACAGTGTAAGCCAGTGGACAAGAAAGTACAATTACTATAATGTGCAAAAGGGGTGAATACAGTCTTAGGTTTGAACAGCTGGGATAGCATAGCCACCTTTGAATAGAAGCATGGGTACCCTACTAAAGCATTATTTTACATAAGCAGAAAAATTCTAGGTCAGCAAAAACATGACTTGAGTAACCACAAAAGGAAATTATTTCTCTTTCAATTCCCAGACCTTTGCCAACTCAAAGAAGTCTTAATTTCTTGATGAAGAGATTATGTCTTCTTAGGAAGGAAACTTCAGCACTGTCAAAAATATATAAATCTTCCTCCAAGGCATCCCCAAAGGGATCCCAGGGTGACTAAGCATCTGGGAAAGAGAAACAATGAAAATTTTGAGGTCTTACTAGACACTAAATAGATGTTGATGTTAATCTCTGGAAAGCCCAAACATCTCTGTGTTCTACCATTCTGTGTTCTACCATTCTACCATCTACCCTGTTTTCTACCATCTACCATTCAGAGCAAATCTATAGCATATCCTACTGACAACTGTAATTTGTGTTTTTGAGAAACAGCTGCTAGTTTCCTATTGAACTCGGGTAGAGACTGAAAGGTTGACCGTGGGACACCAGATTAGTAAGCAGCACAACTTGCTTGAATCACCAACCCATACAGCTGTGCATGCACAGCAGGAATTCATTATCAAGTGAGAAATGCCTTACTTCTTTTGATATGTAAGGGTCCCATGGTTAGAGTAAGGTTTCACAAGATGCCATGATAGTAAATAAAGCATTCTTTGAGTCTGTGAATAGTGGGGCTAACAGAAACATTGCAGTCAAGAGAAGTGAGTCCACAGACAGAATGGTTGTATGTTGTAGTGAGAACAAATTGCTTCTCCTTCCATAATGGAGAGGGTTTAGCGTAATCAACATACCACCACAGAACTGGTCTGTCACCAAGCTTTTCTTGGAAATGGTGCCCTATTGGGGAAGAAGTGTTGGCTTCTGCCATCAGCAAATTGGGTGCTCAGCAGTGGCAATAGCCAGATCAACCTTGTAAGGGATAGTCCATATTGTTGAGCCATCATCCCTATTGCTCTGGTCACTTTGGACATGGACCACTGACCAAGCTGAGGAGAAACCTAATATTCACATATTAATATCATCATGTCCACTTGACTTTTGAAAGTTTCCTCTGCAGTGGATGCCATTGATTATCAGATGAGACACAAACATCATCATGTTCCATCCATTCTGAGAGATCAGACCTCTTCCCTAGTCTAATGATCCCTACACCTGGCTATCTCTCCTGTTGAGCAAATTACTCAAAGTTCTGTCCATTGGGAAGATTTCTCTTCACCACTGTCCTTCAGGGCCACCTTGATAGGGGCTGAATGCAATGGCAGTCTACTTCTTGTTAGTGCCACCATGTTGTATGGATGCATCTGTAACCAGATCTAAGTTTTTATGTCCCTCTCATATGGTCATAAGGAGCTTCTATGAGGCTTGAGTTTGCAGGGGGTGAAGAGGAGCAATGCAACAGGAAGAGGCATCATGACTCTATAACTTCTGGTTCTGCTTGAGCCCAATCTTATATATATTTAGTTATCAGACTAATGGGTAAACAACATTGGGAGGGGGAAGCAACCTACAGAATGCTTTCAGCTGGGGAGTGATATATGGTGCCATTATTTTCCACAGCATGAATTCACAGGTCCAGAGATCAAAGGGTAGAAATGTTAATGTACCGTCTCACTATTACCATCCTTGAAAACTTGGTCTGAAGGTTTAGAGTTTTTGGCTGTCACCAAGGAATGCTTTGTCAGGGGATATTAAATGTTCCCACTGACTTGTATACTGAGACATGACAATTTGGGGCCTACATATACCACTACCTCATACCAACAGGCAGATAGAGAAGAGGACTTAATGAGCTGGCCGGGTAATACATCCTGATTTCCAAGGGGATATTAAATTGGTGCTATATAGTGTGGGACAAGAGAGGACCAGGTTTGGTACCCAGAGGATTTAGTGGGCTCTTCTTAACATTCTCATGTCCAAAAGTAAAATCTAGTAGGAAACTACACCTATGCATTCAAGACAGGACCCCTGAGGACTCACATGACTCAGAAATAAAGGTTTGTGCCATTTTACCAAGTAAAGAATGCCAACCATATGATGGCAAAGGGAATTTGGAAAGGACAGTGGGGGGAAAAAGGTGGTAATATCAACCTAATGACAGTTACAGAAATGATAACTGTAGTAGTTTTAAATAATACAATATAATGAAAATATAAATAAATATAAATAAGAATACAAAATATAAATATATAAATAAGTTTTTAGATTATACACACAGACACAGACACAGACACAGACACACACACACACACACACACACATCTTAAGGAAAATTGGTAGTACTTAATCAGTATAGTTCATATACTGCATGTGAAGCCACATCTGGATCTGACAGAGGGAACTATGCATGCACTTTGAGATGGAGCCAGAGATTGCTGGGGCTTTGTGTCTCTCTCTTTGAGGAGAGAGTATATTTTAAGGACAGCTGATCCTGGTAGTTGACTCAATGATATTATTGAATGGGAGTTAAATATGTGTGGATATATGAGAATAAATAGAACCACAAAAAGAGTGGTTGTGCCAGTTATTTTGCCATCTGCTCTCATATCTTCCCAGTCCTCAGCCTGCTCTGCTCTATTAGACTCCATTTCCCAGACTTCCTTGGCAACCTCCAATTAGGATTGGCCAATGGTAGGAACTGGCAAGAAATTGGCAGGAAGGAAAATGAGAGAAGCAAGGTACTCCCTCCCCATTCTTCCTGGTCTTACAGTATCTCTAGCTGTGTCTCTTCTGCCCTTCAGCTCTGACTAGGTGGCTTCTCCCCCATAGCCCAGCTTCAGCTCACTCAGGTGGTCCTGGCTTTTGGACACCACACTTTACCTCCATTATTTGTCTTTTCTGACCTAGGGCTGTAGCAGCTTCCTGAAATCACTAATGTCTGGGATACCTTACCTTCCACGATGCTCTGTCAGCTTTAACATTGCTCCTAGTTCACCAGATTAAATTCCCGCTATCTATCTACATGTGTCTTAAGCCTAATTAACTATGTGTGTTGTCACATCACTAGAAGGTACTATGTTAAGTTTTATGAATTTCTGTTGTCTGCTTGACTTTTGTTTCCCACGAAATCCAAATGAGCACATATGTTTGTTAATCACTTAAAAAATCAAATTCACACACATCAGTGCCATGCAAAGAACATCCAGAACTGAGCTTGCTCTTGGAAGCTTTAGGACCACTGCAGTTCTGCTCAAAGAAAAGGTCACAATTGTTTTTGCAACAAACAGCTGCATCCTAGAATCATCCTTTAGTCATGTCTAGTATGACATGTTGATGAGGGAGAGGCATGGCCTCCAAGTGGCTAATTATCAGTGTGTGACAGGTCTTCCAAGTTCATCTCTGCCTAATTTCCCTTAAACACACAAGAGGGGGAAACTTTTTTAAAGGAAAGTTGTGTTCTAGAAATCAGCTGTTAATAAAGTGGAATATAAAAAACTTGGAATTTTAAAATAGAGAAATGAATTAATCAGATGTTTTATAAAAATATTGGTTATTTTAGGAAAGCATAAAATTCATAATGCCTTTAAACACTAAATCAATGAAATGCACTTACAACATACTTTCAGAAACATATCTTATTAGAAAAGTTCAAATTCAGCTCCCTTCATTTGGCATGTAGGACTGTAGGCATGGAGACAGTTAAATTATTCTTGCTTTCTAAGTAATTTCTAATGTTCAATTTCTCAGCTTATAGGAAGTTGGCTTTTCCTTTTTCCTTTCCTTGTTTTCAAAGTTTGTTTTATACTTAGGTGTTTATCTTCTAATTCTCAACAAAAACTGTAACATTTTAATTTTTAGTGAGCATCATGTCTTACCTTTTTGTTTTATGGGGTGAAGGTAGTAGTTAACAAGCACTGTACTAAGGAGAAATTGCAGAAGGTCTAAATAGAGTACAGATGAGTTGTAGGCCCAGGGTGGCCTGGCCTTGTCACTTTACTCTTGGTTTGTGGACCAGCATCCCCTGGGATCTGCTTAGGAACATGATCTCTTACCTCACCCAGACCTACTGAGTCAGAAATTTGAATTTCAACATGGCTCCCAGTTGGTTCACATTCATCTTCAAATTTGGAAAGCATTGTTCTGTGGTATAAAGGCTTTTAGAGAAGCAATACAAAAAAAACTTTAAAATAGTTCCGGGTAAGCACACAGACTGTTGACATTTGAGTCTAGGTTCCAGCACTGACTGTCTTGGGAAGGTCATGACTCTAAAGGAAAAACAGAAAGCAGTTCTGGTCCTTTAGTACCTTAGGGTAGTGACTGGACAGGGAGGGCACATGGCACATTTTGCAACAGCGTGTCTCCTCTTCTCCCCAAATCCTGCAAGCATAGAGGGCACTTATGGTCCTTCAGAAACCCAAAGTGACCACAACAGACATCCATCCCTCCTGCTTCCTTCTCAGCAAAACACTACCCTAGGCAGGCATCCCTATCCCAGCTTTGGGTAGACCCTGGTCAGCTGAAGGCCTGTGTGCTCCTTCCTTAAAGAAAGAGGGACCCTTTCCCAGAGCTCTCCAGCAGTCTCCTCAACATATTGTTAGCCAGGATCAGTTCTTAACCCTTGAAGAACTTGCATGTTAAGGCAACGAGCCTGGCAATGGGCTAAGAACGACCAAGATTTCTACATTGAGGAAAGGTCACATTCCCAAACAGTGGATTACTGGATATAACTGGGAAGAAGAGACCCTGTGCATGTGAAGGCAGCCAAAATCCTGCTACAAAAAGTAAGGTCCTCAGATATCAGGGTGCACAGAGGGATCATCTGGGGCAGGCAAAAGGGGGGGTATGGGAAGTGGGGGAGTGTGAGGGGAGGGCAGGGCCCCACATTCCCCCAGCTATTTACCCCCCACAACCTCCCTGTCTGCTGCTTTCTGGGGAGGTGGGAGCCAGCCCTTGGAGAGGCTGCTAACTCAGAGGGGGACCTGAGCCCAGATGAAGCAAAAAAATGACTCTTTTATAGGGAATGATATTCCCCAAATCCACAGGACCAGAAACCAGCTACTCATCTTTCCTGGAGGCCAGGTTGGGGTGGGGGGTGGGAGGGACATTAGAAATGTTTTTATTTCCTCTACTCCGGTTTTACCCTCCCCCCCCATCATCAATGGCCATGGGCCAGTAGTTTGTTGGAGGCAATTGCAGGCATGCAGGTCCAGGAAGGCCAGGCTGTGGAATCCTGTGTTTTCTTACTTAGCACACTGGAGAAGCACTTTTCACTTTGTGTAATTATCTCTCATGGCACTGGTAGAAAGAATGGTAAACAGACAGTTCCAACCTGATGGAGGTCCCTAAGATGCCTGAAAAGCAGGCCCTCTAATTTATGTAGCCAGCCTGAACACAGAGGGCCCAAGGGCACAACAGACCTGGTGATTGTGATCAGAAGCTATCCCATATGCCTTTCCTTTACTAGGGACTCAAGGTAACTATTAAATACATTATATGTCAGCCCCCATAAAGGCTCCTTCCCAATCCAGGACTCACTGACCCAATTTGGGCTGAGACATGTGAGGACAGTGGGGTGGGCTAGAGGTCTTTGAGAAAAATTCCCTCATTCTTGAAAGGAAGCTCCAGGGAGAAACTAATTCTCCTACCACAGGCAGTTCCAGTGTCTGTTGGTGATGGGGGCCTGCATCTGCAGCCCTGGAGGGGATTCAGCTGAGCATAGCAGTCTAAGAATGGCAGAGCATAGAGCATAATGATGGAATGAATCTGGGTCCCTGATGACATCATGGAATGACCGTCACATCTTCGGAAAGTCATGTGATAAAAGATAATAAATACTTTTCCTAAGACAACTTGGTTGGAAATTTTTTAGAACTTAAAATGGATAGGGGCGCCTGGGTGGCTTAGTCNAAACTTAAAATGGATAATAATAGAGAAGCCATGCTACTCACACTGAAAAAGTGCAGGCTCTGTGGCCAGTTTATCAATATTACCATGCATCTGTATGTTCCTTCATTATTTGTCAATGTACATGGTCACAACCACTACTTAGCTGCTAAGTTAGGAGGTTAACTTGAGGGAGAGGAGTACTCATTCATCTATCTTCTGAAATTGGTTTCAAGATAGAGAGGATGTTCTTGTTAGAACAGCAGCCACTCTATAGGAGTGGAACTGCATATATTTCTGAGTTCTTGAAAGGCTTGCCTTTGTAACACACTTATCCTGCCCCCAGGAAACAGTGACCCATGAGAGCCTGACCAGTCCAAGCATTTGCAGGTGACATGCAGTTACTTCCAGTGAGAACAAAGAACATGCTTTCCTAGTTGCACCACCATGGGCATCCCCAGGTTATTCCTATAGGAGGGCCTGAGGGCATGGTCTGACCTAGTGACTGCACCCCAGTCCCGTGAGCTCAGACTGGCTTTCCATATCATATATGAGCCCTCGGGCCTGACCTAGACACTTGTTAGATTTTTTTTTTTTTTACTGTTTATTTATTTTTGAGAGAGAGAACATGAACCAGGGAAGGGCAGAGAGAGAGGGACAGAAGATCCGAAGCGTGTGCTAACATCAGCAAGCCCAATGGAAAGCTCAAACTCACAAACCTGGAGATCGTGACCTGAGCCAAAGTAGGATGCTCAACCAACTGAACCACCCGGGCACTCCTTGACTCTTATTTCCAACTGGCTGCCTCACCTTTCTACTTGGATAAGCATCTCAAATTTAACCCATCCCAAAATATAACCTTCAGTTTTCCCCTAAAACTTTTTCCCTCCACGGGTTCATCATCTCAATAAAGATACCACATTATTCAAGTCAGAAACTGGAATTTTTTGTTTTTTAATGTACTCCAAACAAGACAAAATTAACTGGTGATGTTGGAACGCAAACGAGTAGGTCCCTCTGAGGAGGTGAGAGGGGCAGGAACTGGGAGGGGCACAGAGGGCTCCAGGACCTGATGAGGTTTTCTTTCTTGGTCTGGGCAGTGGTCACCCAGTGTATTCACATTGTAATGATTCAGTGAGCACCATTAGCTGACTAATGGTCAGAAGAGCAGACAAGTCCAAGGTTACTGCTTTGCCTCTTTTGAAATTTATTGGTATTAGTATTATTCTACATTTGTATGTTACTCTTCTATTTTGTATGTTAATTTAAAACCTTATTTTAATATTCTTTGAGATTGTTACATATTAATTTTTCTATGATTGTCTCTAAAATATTAGAATGTCATGTGAAATGGCTTGGAACCTAGTTCTTCAGACTGGACAGAAACTGATACAGTGTGGTGGCTCTTATGACAAGCTGCCTGATTTTGAGCTCTGATTCTGCCACTTAAGTTTTAAATTGTGTCTCAGCTTTCCCATCTATAAAATGGGCATGGTGATGATAAATATAGCATTCAAATGCAGAAGCGCACATTCAGAATGGTGTCTGGCAGGATCAAGTGTCATATAGCATTTGCTTTTTCTTTAAAAAAATGCTTTATAGGGAGGGAGGCAAAATGGCTGAGAACTAGGAAACTCCGTACATTTTACTCGCCCCCATGTCTCAAATGGAGAAGGCCAAAAGCCATAGGAACCTTTACAGAATCAAGGAGTTTGGGAGGAAAAGGAAACAGAGTCCGATGAGAAAACATTATAACGTGATTGTGAACTGGGAAAGATAAAAACTGGCGGGACGGGAGACACGGAGGTAGGGGAGGGAACCCCCTTTGCGGGGAGCCGTGGTGAGTCTAGGGGAAAAGAAAGAGCAGCTGAAACTGCTCAAGTCACTGTCCATGTTCCAGGAGAAGAGAGAAACCTCGGCTCAGGACACAGAGAGATCTGGTTTCCTGCTGTCCAGCTGACCCTGAGCGGGACGCACTGGTCCCAGGTGACCCCGGGAGAAACTGCCCCTCTGCTTGCCAGCCAGCTCGACCTGGAGGGGAAGCGGCGCTGCTTCTCTTCTGGCTCAGCTTGATTCCCAGTGGGGAGGCAAGAAGCTTAAAACTGCTAGGAGGGACTCGGCCTGTGGGTTTATATTTCAGGCGATATCAATGGGGTGCATGGACTAAGATCTGGAAACGAGGCCTGGCTTGGGATATAGAGCACGGTCCACGTTGGCTACGCCAGTGGCACAGGGAGATCGGATCCAAAAGAATGAGTTGCAATGCTTGGTTTGAGAAGGGACTGGGGCTCCACCATTTTTCTCCCCATAACCACCAAATGGGACCTCAGGGAGCCGCCCTACCACAGGAGGGGACACAATGGAAGCTAAGACCTGCCCACACCAAACNCTCCCCGCTCTGTCATTTCTCTCTTTGTATATGCTCTTCCATCAGCACTGCATACACCCAGTTCTTTATTTTGTAGTTGAGAATTCTGGTTTTATGCTTTCAGACTATCCTTTTGGGTCTTTGGGGTTTTTCTTTTTTCTTTTCTTATCTTTTTTATTTATTTTTATTTTTATTATTTCTCTTCCCTTCTTCCTCTTTTTTTTTTGTCCCTTCCTTTTATTCTTTTTCTTTTTCCCTTTCAGTTTGTGTGTTTGTTGGATCTGTCTGTGCATTTGTGTGCCTTTGTTCCCTGTGTGTTTGTCTGTCTGTTTTCTTTTCCAGGGCTACCTCAAGAAAGAAGCCAAAGTACACATAGTAGAGAGTCCCAAATACCACTATGAGTAGGGAAATAAAATAACTAAAGTCTCAACAGAGACGAAGAGACACCATTCAAATAACCCTTCCTGAATGGACAGGCCCTGGAAAGTCAAAGAGCCTTCTTTAATACAGCAGTACTCGCAGATGCAGAGTGCATAACAAGCTTTTAAAACTAACAAGAAATAGGGGCGCCTGGGTGGCTTAGTCGGTTAAGCGTCCAACTTTCTCTCGGGTCATGATCTCACGGTTCGTGGGTTCGAGCCCCGCGTCGGGCTCTGTGCTGACTGCCAGTTCAGAGCCTGGAGCCTGTTTCAGTCTGTGTCTCCCTCTCTCTCTGACCGTCCCCTGCTCACGCTGTCTCTCTCTCTCTCTCCTAGAAATAAATAAAAATTAAAAAAAAAACTAACAAGAAATAGAAAGCTAATCAAAATGACAAAATGGAAGAACTCTCCTCCAAAGAAATTCCAGCAATAAATGACATCTAAAGAACTGCTCAAAACAGATATAAGCAACATAACTGAACAAGAATTTAGAACAACAGTCATAAAATTAATTGCTGGGCTTGAAAAAGGCATGGGAGACATCAAAGAAACTATTGCTACAAAGACCATGGAGCTTAAAAATAGTAGTGATAAATTTTAAAAATGCTATAAATGAGGGGCGTCTGACAACTTGACAATAAACTATTAAAAAAATAAAACACCAAATAAAAATGCTTTATAAAAAGTTTCATTCATATACAAAAGAAGAAGGTATGGTATACACCCCATACACCCAAAACCAGGTTTTGATCATCAACATGACTGACCTTTTTTCATTAAGACCTCTCCATCTACTTCCACCATCCCAGGCAGACAGACATAATACCATCTCACCCAAATATATTTTAGTACATATGTCTAAAAGATAGGAACTCTTTTTGAAAATGTAACTGGTATTCATTCTTGAGTCTTCACTTCCCTTCTCCATTCATTCCGTTAGTAAGTTCTGAGGATGCTAACTTCAAAATATTTTTCCAGTTTGGGCCTTGCTCTTGGCCTGGTCCAGAGCTCCAATGTTGCTAGGAATGCTACCTCGTGTTCCATCTCTACCTCTTGCCCTCCAACCCACTGGTCCAGTCTCCACAAAGCAGCCAGCAATATGCTTTTAAAAGATGTAAATTAGACGATGTCATTCTATTACTTAAAATCTTCCAGAGGAAGAACCCTACATGGAGAATATAGTCCACTGATTCCTGCCAACCTTCCTTCAGAAACCAGCCCTGGTCACTCTATTATTTCATCCTCTCTGCTTCCTCCCTAAGACTCTTTTATGTGTGTTTCTGCTTATTTGTCCATTTACTTGCTTATTTTCTGCCTCCCCCAACAAGACTGTAAGCAATTCCAGGGCAGAGTCACTTGTCACTGGCCACAGGGCTTTGCATGGGGGATGGAGTGGAGTAAGGTGACCAAGGAAGGTTTGTGGAATGATACTTGTTCTCAAAGTCTCAGTCACACCCAGCCAGCACAGGTGTGACCTCCAAAGGTTTCAGGTGGGAAAGGCATAAAAAAGCAAGTCTAGTTTGTTCCTAGGTTCTAATGTTGCAAATCTGGGTGAGTTGTGTATTTCCTTGCTTTCTATCCAAACGTCTGCAATTAGCAGCCAAGGTCTGCTAATCCTTTTCTGATCTCCCTATTGTATTGTCTCAAGTGTTCTATTCATAAGATATGAGTTGCTAATAACATTGAAATGGAATCATTTCTGTTTCACCATTTACTCATTGTATTCCAAAGAGCCTAGTCCTGAGGCTGGAGGGCTGTTTCAAAGTCCGGCCCTCTCCTGAATTGCTGCTTAAAAGTGTTGTCAGGATTAAAATGGTAACTCAGGTAAGTACTACTAATAGCATTGGTAGAGAACAAGTACTACTTAAGCATGGATTGTGAGTATTCATTCTAAGAAAAATATTTACTCGTAAAGAATGGGAGTCTCTTGTAACCATGCATTTATAAGTTCTAGGATGGCTTTGGGTCATGATATCACAATAAGATACAGTTTTGCCCAAAGTATGGGTTTGTTTACCTTAGTAAACTAGAAGTAAGCACCTGGCATTGTCACCCACTCTACTAGGTCCTGGGGACAGAATGATGACCAAACAGATATAGACCCCTGCCCTCAGGAAGTTTATATTTAGAAGAGAAGACAGGCACTAAAACATTCTTACAAATATTTTATTACATAATTATGGAGGGACTTACCTTAGTAGGAGTCAGGGAAATACTCTCTGAAGAGGTGGTGTTTAAACTGAAATCTGAAGGTTAGCTGTCAGGCTTTCTGCAGTTGCTTGAAATAGCCACTCCTGGAACTGTATTACTTTACACCTGCTAATTTGTTTGTTAATATTATCTTCCTTCTTTGACCTTCCTCATACATTGTCTTCATGAATCTATGATCATTGCCAATGACAGCTGTGCAAAGTGTAACCATGTTCCTAGGCCTCCACTGTCCTATTTGACTCTCTAAATGTGCCTCAAGGAGTTTTTTACTCTAAATAATAGAAATCCACTTACACTAGCTCAAGAGTTAAAAAAGGACTAGATTATAAGGACATGCATGTAGATGATCATGGAACCCACTGCAGCTTCATGAAGAAACACCCAGGACCTAGAAAGTCATTTCCAAATCCTGCTCCCAGCCACATGGTCACTTGTCTTCATTTCCATCTACACATTATCCACTTTCTGTCTTTGCAGACTGTTTACATGACCAGCTATAACCAAACAAACATGAGCTCACTCCTTGGTGAGTTACAGGTAGACACTACTCCAGGTGGAACTATCACACAAAGAAAACTTTATTTGCAGCAAATAAGGAGACAACAGGGAATAACTTCCAAAGCTGTGACTCTCTGAGTAAGGGTTCTTTTTATTTAGGATTTTGGGAAAATATTCAAAGAAGGGAGTTTTGTCATCACATGTAAAGGCAGGCATAAAGTTGCACAGGCCTACTTAGAAAATATGCCTACACATGCATGCCTACATATGTTAATGAAACTTATGCACCTTAGAAGAACACAGAGTGGAGACTTTAACACTATAATGAGGCAGAGGGAAGCAGTTGGCAAGGGGAAGAGGATATGGGCATGTTCCAGAGAACCCCTATATAAATTGGATGGGGTCTCTGTCTTCTTATCTCTGTAAGGAATGCAAGGCCTTTGCTTAACTTTTTAAATAGTACTGGGAGTTTTACTACTCATTTGTTGTCTCTGATATGGTTAGACTTATTTTCTGGCCTAGTAGAGACTGTTTTAGCACTCCCTTTGTTCCCTTAACATCCTTAATTACTGAGACTTTTGCATATCTTTGTAATTCTGACACCTCCTAGGAAGTTTCCCAAGAAATGTGCCAGGACAAGTTGCGCACATAGGTAGGACATATAGATCTTGGAAAATAATTGGGGACATAAAAGGACTTTCGTGTCACAAAAGCTAAGTCTCATTTTTCTTTTTCTGAGGACACTTTACTCTTTCTGCATACACAGCTGCAAATATCCCCTGGTCTCCAAGCTAGCATGTCCCCATACAGTGGCCAGCACAGACTGACTTCTCTGGATTCCAGTTCTCAGTTCTCAATCAGGATCTACTGTGCTTGGTGTAGTTTTGATCGTGCTTTCAGATGTGTGCCTGGGAGGGCCACCTGGAACAGATGTGACCTGTAGGGATTGCTGCTGGGGGTGGAAGAACAATTTTTGAATAAGGAGAGCCATATATAAAAAATAAATTAAAATATAAACAAACAAATAAATAAATAAACAAAGCCATTAGTTGGGCTGATGCCATGGCAACACACACACATATTCATAGGTCATTAGGCATAGAAGGCAAGCCCAGGGTCCTGCTGAGCAGCCATATTGAATTCTGAGGCAAAGGGTTGAAAAAGTTCATGACTCTTCAGAGTTTTATGTATTTTATCAGGATTTTTTTCTCCTGAATATTGAAGTAGTTAAAAGATGTTGAAAAGTTTGAAACATAAGCTTATTAAAACTCCCAGCATTATTTTAAGTTTAAATGTTTTACTTATACTCAAAACAGAATTATCATTTTCTTTCCAGGCTTTGATGGAAATAACCTCTTTAATAATGTTTTATCAAAATTGTTGGCCATTTAAAAAAACCTAAAAACATGAATATTGGGAAACACATTATTCCCTTCTGTCTTCATGTAAATTTTTAATATTTATTCATCATGAATTCTTTGCATTCATGTGATCTTTTAAAATATTAAATTGAACTATTATTTTTCTGGATGACTGAGTTTTCTGGCACTGCCCCCCTTGCAGTTTGTGCCCAACATGTGTGCCTCACCCTGGTACCTGAGTAAAATATGAGGGTCAAGTCACCTGAAAAGAGATCAGAAGTACAATCAACCAACAGAAATTAAGCTAGGGAGTGTGCACATTTGGGTCTTCCTCAGGAGACCAAGGTGACTGAGGAGGGAAAGTCAGAGGTCAAGAAGTAGGAAGTCACCTGGATGGTGTCAGACTCATCCCACCATATCCCCTAGAGCCCAACTCAGCTGGTATCAGCTTTCAGATTTCCTTTCACTTTAGATACCTTTGGTTCTCCCTTGTGTCTCAGTGAAGATTTTGTGAATGTTGCAACCTATCTTGGCTGTGGTAAGAGGAAATAAGAACTTTATCTACACTGAAAGCAGAGAGTTTAAAATGGGACTGTGCACCTCTGGGAGCTAGCCATAAAAAATAATTATAACACTCACCCTGTCCAAATAGACTTCAGGCACAAAACCATGATGCTCTCCCACCTATCTGTACACTGACCCCTGGAGCCTTAATGTGCAATCCTCACCTGGAAAGTCTCCTTTCAGATATAAATTTGGGAGGATGTGGGTTTCTTTTAATAAGCCATGGACTCGTTTACTAATGGCAGCAACACTTGGCTTTACACATAGAACAAAATCTCAGGCTAAAAGGGTGCATGTCAGGCACTTCCCATCAGAGATTTGGCCAGAAGGGGCTGGGTGCCCACTTGCCAATTCAGACTATCTGTTGCTATAAGACAGAGAGCTGAAATTACCAAATGGATTAGTGAGGATTTGCAATGCCAGTCCCACCCCACTGCCTTCCTCCTATCTGTTTCTAAACTCCTTTGCCTCGGAGGATTACCCCTGCACTCTGTTGGCAATCCAGCCTCAAAAACTATGTGCAAGGAACTAAACTCACTGGGCCCATGAAAGCATGCATTACAAATAAAATACCAGTTGAAGAATTTTGCAAGTGGATTGAAGAGTTACTTTGCTGCTAGCATTCACTCTAACATTTAGGATCTCACTGGCTTGTGAATTGAGGCATTGTTGTTTGGGGCCACACAGTTGGGGAAGCAAACAAAAGCTGCTCAGAGTTAGCATTGCATTGCTATTCCTGGGGGTGGGGAAGAGCAGGAAAAAACCAAGCAGGGAAAAGTCCCTAAGTGTAGACAGTGTGAGCAGAGTGGTTTCTGCTGACTTCCTCTTTGTTTGTTCTAAGCGTCAGGCCCTGGGGCTTGGCAATGGATGGGGTCCTGTGATCTGGAAATCAAATACGGACAAGCAGCTGAGGAAGCAGAGCAGGAAACAGAGTCCAGGTTTGGATGACAGCTCCATTTCTTTGGAAAGTGGAGTGCTGGCTGGCAGTTTTAAATTCCAGTCCAATGCTGCAGTGAGGCAGCATTGCTGCAATTTCTCCAGCAACAGTGTTCTAGGTAATCTTGGTAATAAAGAGACACTGGAGCCAACTCGCAGCTCAAATGTAGTTACTACAAAATCCTGATTTCTCTTCTTTGCTTCAGAGAAATTTTGCAGGTGATTTCTTAGTACTCATCGTAGATTCTGGAACATTCTAACTGAAACACAGACTGCTTTCCTTCAACCACACTCCTCTAGGGACCTTATTTAATCCTTTGGCCTTAAATACCATCCATTGATTGATGATTCCCATTGTGTAGCCACCAGCTCCATCATCTCCCCTGAGCCCCAGAGTTGGATGTCCAAATATGGACTGACACTTCTAATCACCACCTCAAACTCAGTATGGCCAAATCTGAACTTCTGAGTTCTGCCTCTCCCAGTTTTCTTCTCAACAAGTTCATAGCCATCCTTCCAGTTGTTCAAAACCAGAAACCTAGAAATCATAATTGGTACCCCTTTCCTAATACCACTAGAATACAGTTCTCTACTTCCCCAAAATATAACCTAAATCATTCAGTTCTTACCATCTCACTAACAGAACCAGAGTACCAGGCACCTTCACTGCTCACCTAGATTACACTGTGAAAGCTTACCTCTTTCCTTCTCTCTCACTTATTCATTTTTACTTTATTATATTTTAAAAACTCATTATTATGCAAAATTTTAAACATACAAAAAGTAGAAAGAATTATATAATAATCTCCATACACCCATCACCTAGCTTCAAAATATCAACATTTTGCTCATATTATTTTTATTTTTTTTCATGCAAACACTGGTATTTTGTTTTATTTCAGAAATTTTAAAAGCAAATCTCTTATATCCTGCTACTTTTTTTCTGTAAATACTGCAGTATGCATCTGTAACTGATAAAAAAATTTTAAGAAACGTAATCACCATAGTATTATTATGTCTAACAAAATTAACAATACTCCTTTCATACTGTAGAGATTGTCTTAAAAATGCATTTTTACAAGTGTTTTGGTGGAATCAAGATCCAAACAAATCCCACATATTGCATTTGGCTAATTTGTTCCTTCAATCTCTTTTACAATCATCCTTCCCCTCCTTTTTTATGACATTAATTTGGGTGGGGGGAGACCTGGTGGTTTGTCCTGTGGAGTTTTTCACATTCTTGATTGATTGATTGATGGCATCCTTATGATGTCATTTAAATTGTTTCACTGTTCCCTGCTATTTCCTGTAAGAAAAGTAGTAACTTGTTCTATAGGTTTGATTAAGTTTTGGTTATATTTTTGTAGCAAGCACTACATAAGTGGTGCTGAAAACTTTTTGCATCATATCAGGAGGTATAACGTCTACACTTCCAGTTTTAGTGCATTTATGATTGATCTGTGTGTTCAAGTGTCTGACTTATTTTTATATAGGCTACAGTTCAGAATCCCTTTGGTCAAAATTAATTAAATGGAGCTAAAATTTTAAAAATTATGTGGGAATTCTATATGGTGATCCAAACCCAGAGTTGACACAGTAGGTAGGAGAAGTGGAGCAACACGATTAGTTGGGACTGGTTGAAAATAAGGGATAAAGATAAGGACATGGCAATGAGGCATCCAAAAGTTACAGGCCACCTGTCTCACCACTGGGATCAGATACTGAATGGATATCAACCTGAAAAGGGGTATTGGCCTTGACTTGTATCTTTTTCTTCCAGACACTCACTTCCACCCTACTAGACCTCTGTTCTGTCTGGACCCATGGAGCTGGGTGCTTTGCCAGAAAAGGGCCTTTGCTGATATTACATTGATTTTTCACTTTCTCCTTTAAATAGAAAATGCCAGCTACTTCACAGCATAGTCAGTCTCTGACTGACTAAATTGAGGATGGAGTGCGCTGTTGGTTGCAGGTTTAGGTTTAGGAAGCAGCAGATACTAGAGTAAGTCTTTTCAGCTTTAGTGTCTTCTTAACCATGCACCCCATCCATCCACTGGAGGCTGTGCCCAAAAGAAGATGGGTCAAAGATATGTTCCCTAATGACCTTTATTATTATCAGGGATATCCTGTATGTATCAAGAGGAAGGGATAGTATTTTGGAAGGAAATAGACTAGACTTTGAGTCTGCCACTTCCCAATAGCATATAATCATTCTAAGATTAAGTGGGTCTATGAATTGCATTTCTTTTTTTTTTTTTAATGTTTATTTATTTTTAAGAGAGAGAAAGAAAGCATGAGCAGGGAAGGGGCAGAGAGAGAAGGAGACAGAAAATCCCAAGTAGGCTCCACACTTTCAGTGCAAAGCCCTATGTAGGGCTCAAACTCACGAACTGTGGGGCATGACCTGGGCTGAAGTCTGATGCTGAACCGACCGAGCTACCCAGGCACCCTTATGAATTGCATTTCAAGCTGTGTAGAAGGACATTGAGTTAAATGTACCATATACTATCTTGTTGAGTTCCCATAACAAGCTTAAATACCATTTCGGTTGGTATTATTCATCTTTATTTTGCTGATGAGAAAGCTTAGACTCAGAGAATTGAACCAAATTGATCTAAGTCTCATAGCTAGTAATGTTTTATTTTTTAAAATGGATTTTATAGCACTGTCCTCTGAAAGACATAGAAACAATGATAGACCCAATAGCAATTATAGACCCAATAGCACCCTGGATGTCTCAACAGCATTTCTCACTAAAAACAAACAAACAAACAAACAAACAAATAAAACCTAGGCTTCTTTAGAGAAGTGTCCAATACCAGGTATGGGGAAGAAAATGTACAAAATGAACTTGGAACATATTGTCATATTAGAAAGCAAAGAAGTAACAGAGTCCTTGAGTTGTGTCAAAATGAATTATTAGCCGAACTGAGCACCAACCAAAGGTCAGAAAGACCCTCTCAAATTGGTTATGAAAATTAGAGCATCAAAAAAAAAATAATTGAGTTGAAAAACATTAATTATGTTAAAGCTCACAGTTCATAAGGTTATCTTTAAAATTCCAACTCACTGGTCACCTTTGGGAGATTCTAGGAAACCATCTCATTGTTTGGAAAATTGACAGCTAAAGGGGTAAAGTCCATGCATTTGTCCTTCTTTTCTTTTATGAACTATATCTTAATGTAACTGAATAGCTTATGAGAAGTTTCTCTTTAAAGAAGTAGTCCACCTAATAATTGAAGAAGGAATGATAGAATTAGAAGATCACCATTTGACAACCCTTAATGAAATAGAGAATCTGGGCACCCATCTTCAATACCACTAACTTCACACTGATACATACAAACTTAACAGTTATTATGGGTTTCCTGATAAAAGTACACAACACCATGAAGTGTTCTTGGCAAAATGGAACCTGAATATAATCAAACCTGTAGATATGAGTACCAATTTCCAGGAAATAAGGAGACAGAAGAACATAATAAATTACACCATAGGGATGCAGCTGGCAAGATCTAGACTGTGGGAACTCTACAGGAAAAATGACCCAGTTTCTTAAACAAATAAATAGAAACTATAAAAAAAATGTTGATGTAGTAATTGGAGGAGAAACATACCAATTAGGAGACTTAAGGCATACTGACCAATTGAAATGAATGAACCTAATTTGGACTCTGTTTTCAAAAAACTAACCATTGGTGCACCTGGGTGTCTCAATCAGTTAAGCATCCAACTTCAATCCAGGTCATGATCTCACAGTTCGTGGGTTTGAACACCCCTGTGGGCTCTGTGCTGACAGCTTGGAGCTTGGAGCCTGCTTTGGATTCCGTGTCTGCCTCTCTCTTTTTGCCCCTCCCCTGCTCATGCTCTGTCTCTCTTTCTATCTCTCTCTCTCAAAAATAAATAAAAAATTTAAAAGAAATTTAAAAAGAAAAAAGAAAAAAGCTATTTAGAAATCTGAGAAAAATGGAGGAAACTTGAACACTGAATATTTGGTGATGTAAAGGAATTATTGCCAATATTTTAGATGTGATAATGGTAATGTGATATGTGTATATGCACGTGTACATATACACACACTTACCTTTTAGAGCCACACAAAAAATTTTTTTTATCTTGAGTTTTATTAAGAATTTAAAAATCTAAATAGCTTGGAGAGGACTGGGAAGGCTTCCTGGACACAACTCTCTCCTGCATTAAACATGTCCTCATACCTCATTGTGCACACACTCTGATGATGTGCAACTTGGCAGCACAGAGAGTGTCTTCTATTTTTATAATTTGTTGAAAATGGCCATTTAGATCTCAAAACTTATATTCCTAAATTACCAGCAGGAGTTTTAAACATCTCAACAATGCATATGAGCTCCACTGTTTCTGATGTCTGGGATTTGCTTCAAAATACCATGAGATAAGGGAAAGTGGGTAGGAAAATAGATGAAAGATTTGCCAGAAATGTTGATAACTGTGGAGCCTGGTTTGGAGGTTCATTGAGGCTCATATATACTCTTCCATATTTCTGACATGTTCCAAAATGAAAAGTTAGTAACAACAACAAAAGCTAACCATTTCCCTCAAGATAATATCTTGTTTCTTAAGACCCACAGTCTTTGTTAGCAATTCCTATTTCCTACCTTATGTTCTACTTCTTGGAAGTAGACCTTGTTCTAGACAAAGTGAATTATTCATTGTTTCCCAATGTGAGGTGCAGACCCCAGACTTTTAGGACATGCATTATATTGTCCTGTTGCTGGGACCAGCCCTCCATCACTCTATCACTCCAAGTACATGGTTCCTCAGTTTGTCTCCTTTGATGCTTCCCATTTTATAATACACTTTCTTCTCTTGGAACATCAGTAACACATTAGTATGCATATCCCTCCTTTAGCACTGACATTGTTAGTTGCCTTTCTGTATGTATGTGACTTTTCCCCCTATCTAGGATAAGTCCCTGAGACCCAAAACCTTGTCTTCTACTTATTGGTACAAGACTTAGCACTGTAGTCAATAGTTAAGTGATTAAATAAATATGATTTAGTTGAATGGCTATAATGACTTAGATGCTAGAGGTAGAGCTTTGAAAGGAAAAAGATGGTGATATCTGAAAGCAAAGTTAGGAAAAAGAAAAGCTAGAAGTGAGGCAATCTGTCCAGAAGAGAAAAAAATTACCTGGTGACAGCCTTCTGAGTCCTTTGGTCTTAGCGTGGGAGATTTTGTCTTATGACCTTAGCAGATAATAGCAGATTTCCCCAGGCTCTGAGTAAAGTGTCATTTTGTGCACACACCAGGGACTTTTATTTCCTGCTGACAGCATAAAACTTCTGTCTGTCCCAAATGTTCAGTTGCCAAAGTACACAATCTCGCTGAAACACCCTGAACCACTCATTAAGTGGACATTACTCAATTCCTTTTATTAATCCTAATTTCTTTTTTAAATGTATTTCAAATAGCCAAATGAAAATAAAGAAAGATTATTTGAGAAACAGAAAGCCCGTCTCTGCCATTTACATGACTGGCTATGATTCTATTCCTTTTTCCCCAATCCATTTTTTTTAATGTGCAAATACAGATAACAAAAAATTTACCATTTTAGCCATTTTTAGATCAATTGAGTGCCATTAAATGCATTCTATTGCTGTGCAACTATCACTACCATTCATCTCCAGAACTTTTTTATCTTGCAAAACTGAAACTCTATGCCCATTAACTACTTACTCCCCATTTTCTATCTTCAATCATCTGGCAGCCACCATTCTACTTTCTGTCTCTATCATTTGAGTACTCTAGGTACCTCATGTAAGTAGAATTATACAGTATTTGTCTTTGTCTGACTTATTTCACTTAGCATAATGTCTTCAAGATTAATCCAGGTTGTAGCATGTGTCAGAATTTCACTCCTTTTTAGGTGGATTAATATTCCATTGTATATACCACATCTCATCTGTTTACCCATTCATCTACCAATGTCATTTGGGGTGTTTCTACTTTTTAATTGTTATGAATAATGCTACTGTAAACATTGGCATACAAATATCTGTTCAAGTGCCTACTTTTCCTTTGTTTTGGGTATATTCCCAGCCCAATCCATGTTTGGAAGTAATTATTTGCTGTTGTACTTGTTAGGCATCCTGGATAGTTCCTTTCTTTCTTCTCTTATTTTTTAATACTTCTAGGAAATTTATTCTCAATTTCTAGTCTCTGATAAGCCTCATATAAAAGCGACAGCCTCTAAGTGTCAGAAGATTATTGGAGTTGATTTGGAAGCAGCAGCCAGGCGGGTATGGATGGGCGCTGAGCCATCTGATTCAGTCTTTCCTGCTACACCTGGGCCTGATTTAGAATAACAGATGCTTCAGTCTCCAGGCTTGAGGATTTGAAATGACTGTTCAGTAAACAGCAGTCAGACAGAGTAAAAACAGAGCCCAGGAATTTGAACCTCCCATCAAGAAAGGGCTGAGTGTGACTGTGATTCATGGAAGCAGGAAGCTGGAAGCCCAGAGTTACAGATTGCAGTGACATACTGTGGTAATGAAGAATTGCTGTGGCCCTCAGTGACTAATCAACTCTGCCCTTCCCTGGCTTGGGTTTGGCAGCTTTTAGAAAAAGGATCTTGTAAAACATGCTTATTGTTCAGAGCCATGTGAAGAAATATTAAGTATTAAGAGATTTGGGCTTTGAAAAAAAGAATCCTCTACTATGGTTAATATACTCTTTCAGGAAAAAAAAAAAAAAGAAGGCGTAAGAGAGAGAGAGAGAAAGAGAGAGAGAGAGAGAATCCTTAGCCCTTTCTGAGCAAAAATGTCCTTGGGTTCTTTTCTAATCTAGTACTATTAGAAAACATGAGTGGTCTACAATAACCTTTTGTAAAAGTCATGTCAAAGCCTCGAGATTGCAATCGATTTCCTCACATGATTTCTAGAGTCATTAAATTAAAACCTGCAGAAGATTCTGAAGTGATTCTCTTTACCACAACATCCAGTGATATGGAGAAACATATGCTTTATTTTCTTAGCATAAATTTGGACTAATGTTTAAATCCATTTCTACTTCTTAATTCAGCAAGTAGAAAATAAAAATATTTGAAAAAAATCTCAATGAATCTCTGCAAATGAGGAGATGCTGCAGATAAACTACTCTGACATGTGAAGAAAGGTCTATCTGACAACAAAAAATATTCTAAGCATTACGGAAACTAGCTCTTACTTTCCAAGATTATTGGCGAGAAAAGCCAGGTGACACCTCTTTTAGACTGCTGCATGTTTTCCATAAAGGGATTTGGCCAGTAGCAATGTCTGCTGGGTCCAGGCTCTGTTTGGGAGCATGGCCAGAACTCTCCTGGAGGTAAAAAAAAGTCTCCAAGCTGTATTTCCAGAAACATCATCTCGGTGTTGGCAGAAGAACCAGGGGTTCTTATAAGAGCATCATTTCAACAGTGCAATTTCCTAGGCATTTGAAACTGCTTTTCAACAGTTTGAGTTATTTTTAATGGTTTTTAACAGTTTAACGGTTTTTAGGAGAGCTAAGATCCAGCCCTCATGAATTGGCCATTAAAAGAATCTAAAAGAGAACAATATTGTATTATAAACATTAATATTGTTAAGAGACTAGAACAGAATGATTACAACCACTAAAAAGAAAGAACAATTATGTAATGTGATTGAGGTGCTAATTTTTGCTACAATGGCAATATTACAATATGTAAATGTATTGGGGGTGCCTGGGTGGCTCATTCAGTTGAACCTCTGGCTCTTGATTTCAACTCAGTTCATGATCCAGGGTCATGGGCCTGAGCCCCCACATCAGGCTCTGTGTTGAGCATGGAGCCTGCTTAGGATTCTCTATCTTTCCCCTTCTACCTTTCTCCACAACTCACACTCTCTCTCTACCTAAAAAATAAGCTATCTATCTATCTATCTATCTATCTATCTATCTATCTACCTACCTATCTATCTATCATCTATCATCTATCTATCATCAAATGCATCAAGTTAACATGTACACATTAAATTTATACAATGTGTTTAACAAATATACTCAAATTAAAAAGATATAAAAATTACTTTTATTTTTTCTTTTTTTAAATTTAATTTAATTTTTTATTGTTTATTGTCAAGTTGGTTTCCATTTAACACCCAGTGCTCATCCCCACAAGTGCCCTCCTCCATGCCCATTACCCTCCTCCCCCTACACCCGNCTTTCCATGTTTTGGCTATTGTTGAGAGTGCTGCTATGAACATTGGGGTACATGGGCCCCTATGCATCTGCATTTCTATGTCTCTTGGGTAAATTCCTAGGAGTGCTATTGCTGGGTCATAGGGGAGTTCTACGACTAATTTTTTGAGGAACCTCCCCACTGTTGTCCAGAGGGGCTGCACCAGTTTACATTCCAACCAACAATGTAGGAGGGTACCCGTTTCTTCACATCCTCGCCAGCATCTAGAGTCCTCTGATTTGCTCATTTTAGTCACTCTGACTGGTGTGAGGTGGTATCTTAGTNTTTGGGTAGTAATGACATTTTAACTATATTTATTCTTCCAATCCACGAGCATGGAATGTTTTTCCATTTCTTTGTGTCTTCTTCAATTTCCTTCATAAGTTTTCTATAGTTTTCATCATACAGATCTCTTACATCCTTGGTTCGGTTTATTCCTAGGTATTTTAGGGTTTTTTTTGTGCAATTGTGAATGGGATCAGTTTCTTGATTTCTCTTTCTGTTGCTTCATTGTTGCTGTATAAAAATGCAACCGATTTCTGTGCATTGGTTTTGTACCTTGCAACTTTGCTGAATTCTTGGATCAGTTCTAGTAGACTTCTGGTGGAGTCTGTCGGGTTTTCTATGTAGAATATCATGTCTGCAGAAAGTGAAAGTTTGACTTCTTTGCCAATTCTGATGCCTTTTATTTCCTTTTGTTGTCTGATGGCTGATGGCAGGACTTCCAGTACTATGTTAAACAACATAGTGGTGAGAGTGGACAACCCTGTTGTGTACCTGATCTCAGGGGGAAAACTCTCAGTGTTTCCCCATTGAGGATGATGTTAGCTGAAGGCTTCTCATAGATGGCTTTTATGATGTTTAAGTAAGTTCCTTCTATCCCGACTTTCTCAAGGGTCTTTATTAAGAAGAATGCTATATTTTGTCAAATGCTTCTTCTGCATCTATTGACAGGATCATATAGTTTTTATCTTTTGTTTTGTTGATGTGATGTATCACATTGATTGATTGGCAAATATTGAACCAGCCCTGTACCCCAGGAATGAATCCCACTTGATCTTTTATGTGCTGTCGCATTCGATTTGCAAGTATCTTGTTGAGGATTTTTGCATCTGTATTCATCAAGGATATTGGCCTGTAGGTCTCTTTTTTGCTAGGTCTTTGTCTGGCTTGGGAAGCAAAGTGATGCTGGCTTCATAAAATGATTCCGGAAGTTTTCCTTCGATTTCTGTTTTTTGGAATAGTTTGAGAAGAATGGGTAGTAATTCTCTATTAAATGTCTGGTAGTATTTCCCAGGGAAGCCATCTGGCCCATGGCTCTTATCTGTTGGGAGATTTTTGATAACTGAATCGATTTCCCCACTTGTTATGGGTCTGTTCAGGTTGTCTATCTCCTCTGGTGTGAATTTTGGTAGTGAGTGTGTGTTTAGGAATTTTCCATTTCTTCTTAGTTGTCCAGTTTGTTGGCATATAGTTTTTCATAGTATTCCCTGGTAATTGCTCGTATTTCTCAGGGGTTGGTTGTATTCACTCAGTTTTCATTCATGATTTTGACTATTGGAGTGCTCTCTCTTTTCTTTTCGAGAAGCCTGGCTAGAGGTTTGTCAATTTGTTTATTTTTTTAAAAAACCAACTCTTGATTTCATTGATCTGTTCGACTGTTTCTTTGGTTTCTATATTGTTTATTTCTGCCCTGATTTTTATTATTTCTTTCTTCTACTGGGTTTGCGATGCTCTTATTGCTCTCCCTCTAGTTGCTTTCAGTGTGCTGTAGATTTTGCACTTGCGCTTTTTCTATTATCTTGAAATAGGCCTGGAGTGCAATGTACTTTTCTCTTAGGACTGATTTCGCAGCATCCCATAGGGTTTGGATTGTTGTATTCTTATTTTCAATTGTTTCCATATATTTTTAATTTCTTCTCTCATTGCCTGATTGGCCCATTTGTTCTTTTGTACGGTGTTCTTTAGCCCCCATGTTTTTTGGGGTTTTCCAGACTTCTTCCTGTGATTGATTTCGAGTTTCATAGCATGGTGATCTGAGAGTGTGCATGGTATGATCTCAATTCTTTTATATTTATTGAGGGCTGCTTTAATCCCAGTATGTGATCTATCTTGGAGAATGTACCATGCGCACTTGAGAAGAATGTGAATTCCGTATCCTCAGGATGTAGAGTTCTAAATATATCTGTCAAATCCATCTGGTCCAATGTGTGATTTAAGTCCATTGTGTCTTTATTGATTTTCTGTCTAGTTGATCTGTCCATAGCTGTATGTGGAGTATTAAAGTCCCCTGATATTAGCACGTTCTTATCGATAAGCTTTTTCTGTTTGTGATTGTTTTATCTATATAGGAGCTCCCATATTTGGTGCATAGACATTTATAATTGTTAGCTCTTCCTGATGGATAGACCCTTTAAATATTATATAATGCCCTTCTTCATCCCTTGTTACTGTCTTTAAAGTCCAGTTTGTCTGATATAAGTATAGCAACTCCAGCTTTTTTTGACTTCCTGTAGCATGATAGATATGTCTCCATCCCCTTACTTTCAATTTGAGGGTGTCCTCCTGTCTAAAATGAGTTTCTTGTAGACAGCAAATAGATGGATTTTGTTTTCCTATTCATTCTGCTACCCTATGTCTTTTGATTGGGGCATTTAGTCCATTTACATTCAGTGTTATAATTGAAATATATGGGTATAGATTCATTGTGTCATTTGTGGGATTCAT
>NW_027530518.1:0-187542 GCF_008692635.1 Crocuta crocuta | reverse complement strand
CTACTCCGGCTTTCTTTTGATTTCCTGTAGCATGATATATATTTCTCCATCCCCTTACTTTCAATTTGAGGGTGTCCTCCTGTCTAAAATGAGTTTCTTGTAGACAGCAAATAGATGGATTTTGTTTTCCTATTCATTCTGCTACCCTATGTCTTTTGATTGGGGCATTTAGTCCATTTACATTCAGTGTTATAATTGAAATATATGGGTATAGATTCATTGTGTCATTTGTGGGATTCATGCTTGTGGTGTGTCTCTAGCATCTTGTGTTCCTTGCAACATTTCCCTCAGAGAGTCCCCCTCAGGATTTCTTGTAGAGCTGGTTTAGTGGTGACAAATACTTTCAATCTTTGTTTATTCGGAAAGACTTTGATCTCTCTTCTATTTTGAATGACAGGCTTGCTGGATAGAGGATTCTTGGCTGCATATTTTTTCTGTTCATCACATTGAAGATCTCCTGCCATTCCTTTCTGGCCTGCCAAGTTTCAGTAGATAAGTCTGTCACCACTCTGATAGGTTTCCCTTTGTATGTTAGAGCTCTTTTTCTCCCTACCTGCTTTCAAAATTCTCTCCTTGTCCTTATATTTTGCTATTTTCACTATGATATGTCGTGTAGAAGATCGATTCAAATTACATCTGAGGGGAGTTCTCTGTGCCTCTTGAATTTCAACATCTACTTCCCTCCCCAGGTTGGGGAAGTTCTCTACTATAATTTGTTCCACAACTCCTTCAGCACCTTTCCCTCTCTCTTCCTCTTCTGCAATTCCTATGATACAGATATTGATCCTTTTGATTATATCACTGAGCTCTCGAACTCTTCTTTCATGTTACTGAATCAGATTATCTCTTTTTTTCTCTGTTTCTTCTTTTTCTATACTTGTGTCTTCTAAATCACTTATTTTCCTTTCTGCCTTTTCAATCCATGCATTGGACGCCTCCAGTTTATTATGTATCTCATTTATTGCATTTTTAAATCCATCACAACTTTTTTTAAGCTCCATAGTCTTTGTAGCTATAGTTTCTTTGATGTCCTCCCTGCTTTATTCAAGCCCAGCGATTAATTTTATGATTATTGTTTTAAATTCTTGTTCAGTTACGTTGCTTATATCTGTTTTGAGCAGTTCTTTAGCTGTCAATTCTTCCTGGAATTTCTTTGGAGGAGAGCTCTTTCGTTTCATCATTTTGGTTAGGTTTCTATCTCTTGTTAGTTTTAAAAGCTTGTTATGGTCTCTGCACCTGTGAACGCTGCTGTACCAAAGAAGGTTCTTTGACTGTCCAGGGCCTATCCGTTCAGAAAGTGTTCTTTGAATGGTATCTCTTGGTCTCTCTTGTTGAGACCTTGGTTATTTTCTTTTCCTACTCGTAGTGGTATTTGGGACTCTCTACCATGTGTACTTTGGCTTGTTTCTTGAGGTAGCCCTGGAAAAGAAAACAGACTGACAAACACACAGGGAACAGAGGCACACAAATGCACAGACAAATCCAACAAACACGGAAACCGAGAGGGAAAACGAGAAGGAAAAGAGAAAAAGGGGAGGAGGGAAAGCGAGTAATAAGAAATAAAAATACGTAGAAAAGAAAAAAGGAGGAAAAGAAAAGGAAAAAAGAAGAAACCCAACAGACAAAGAACAGTTTAAAGCATATAACCAGATTTCCCAGCGACAAATAAATTGCCGGGCTTATGCAGTGCTGGTGGAAGAGCATAGAGAAAGAGAGAAATGACAGGGCGGGAATGAGGCGAAATTGAAATAAAATGAGCAGGCAGAAGGAATAAGAAACTTTTTTCAAAGAGCGAAGGAGTGGAATATGGTTGGAGAAGAGGCGAAATAATGACGATGGTGTTATCCAGAGAAACTATACAGTCTGATTACTCCAGAGAGAAAGAGATGAAAAGGTAGGGAGGGTTAGAATTTACATCTAGAGAATGGATTAAATGTGACTGTTTAAGCAAGCCAGTGACCAGAATTGGTCTTGCCCTGGCTCCAGTAAAAAAAAAAAAAAAAGGGAGGAGGGCAGCTCTCTAGCAGGGATGGGCATGGTTTGATCCAATGCGTCCCTTGGGAATCCTGCCTTGGCGGTTGTGGGGAGAAGAGCGGCAGTGCACCAGTCCCTTCTTGAACCAAGCGCTGAAACTCACGTTTTTGGGTGTGTAAACTCCCTGTGCCAGGGGCACAGCCAAGGTGGGCCGTGCTCTATATCTCAGGCCAGGCCTTGTTTCCAGATCCCAGTCTGTGAGCCCCACTGAAATTGCCAGAAACACAAACTCGCAGGTGATCCCCTCAGGGCAGTCCCAAGCCTCTTGCCTTCCCCCTGAGGATTGAGCCAGAAGCCGCTGCTCCTGTCTCCTCCAGGTCGGGTTGGTGAGCAAGGAACAGTTTCATCTGGGGGTCTTCTGGGAGGAGTGCGTCCCGCCTAGGGTCAGCTGGAGAGCAGGAAACCGGGTCCCTTTGTGTCCCGTTGCCCAAAACACGAACTTGTGGGCAAATCTCCCAGTTTTAAGCCCTTTGCCTCCCCTCTGGGGATCCAGCTGAGCCAGAAGCACAAAGGCGCAGCAGTAGTGTGTCCCTCCAGGTCGAGCTGGCGCGCAGGGAGCAGTTTCCCTGGGGGTTGCCTGGGATGAGTGTGTCCTGCATAGGGCCCGCTGGAGAGCAGGAAACTAGATCCCTCTGTGTCCCGAGAGAAGGTTTTTCTGTTCCCCTGTGACAGGGATAGTGTCTTGTGCAGTTTTGGCCACTGTCTTTCCTTTCTAAACCCTCCACAGAGGGGAATTACCCCTGTCCCTCTGTGTCTCTGGTCCCAGCCCCTTTTTATCTTCCCCAGTTTGCACTCATGCTAGAAGGTTTTCTCAGCGGAGTCTGTCTCCGTTTATTCCCAAACTTCTGGATTCTGTAAGGGTTCCTATGGCTTCAGGCCTTCTCCGTGCATGATATGGGGGCGAGTGCAATGTACAGAGTTCTCTACTTCTCCGCCACCTTGCACTCTCTCCTAAATAGATATTTTTAAAAGGCTTGCCTGGGTTGCTCAGTTGGTTGAGTGTTTGAGTCTTGATTTTGGCTCAGGTCATAATCCCAGGGTTTGGGATGGAGCCCCATGTTGACATTTACACTGAGTGTGGAGTCTGCTTAAGATTCTCTTTCTCTCTACCTCTGCCCCTCTCCTCTGCTCATGTTCCCTTTCTCTCTCAAAAAAAATTAAAAGTTAAAAAAACTCATTAAATTAAAGGTACTACCTGAGATGTGTTGCCTTGAAAAGGTCATCATATTGGTGAAATGCCTTGAAATAAAATGTGGATAGATTTTAAAAGATATAAAACAAGCAGAGAGCTTTGGAAGCAGAAAAATGCATCCACCTAAAAAGCATGAGAATATATATAAGCATATAAATGAGAGAGGTCTACCCTAGTAAACTGAATGTGGCTATAATGAGAATAACAGGAAATATATTCTTCAGTGGGTCATTTTCAGTTGTTTGTAACAGAAATTAGGAAAGGGGGATTTATTGAAGTCTCTTAGGTATTTGTAACATCTTTGTAAGAGTTAGAGAGAGGCTATAGACTGGACTTCTAATATTTTCTCAGATTACCACCACCGAAGAGGACCACTGGAGCTCCACCTCTATTTCTATCTCAAAGAAAGAGAAGTAAATCACTGTACCAGATGGATCATATTTAAACATTTTCATGCTGTGCCACCCAGCATATGCTCACCAAAAGTCTTTCATTACGATGTTCATAACATATTCATAGCTATAGCTTCAAAATGAAACCACTCAATTGACCATCAACAGTAGAAGACATAAATTGTGTTATAGTCACACAAATATATAGCAATGAGAATAAACAACCAATCTTCAATCAATAATATGGATTAATCTTACACTGTTCAGCAAAAAAAGTCAGACACAAGGAGTACATACTGTATAATTCCATTTTTATACAAAGACAGTCAAAATTAATCTGTAGAGTATTTTGTAGTTCCATAAAATTCTGTTTTAAGTCACTTCCTCAACTATGGACCTAGGCTCCCAAAGCCCCAGTGCACACCAGCAAATAGGATGCCTTCACACTGCTCTAGACTTCCATGAATCTAAGGACCAAACTAGGGCTCTACTCCCAGGAAAGATCTCTATCTCCAGCTGCCTGTGGAATGACAGACTTAGGAGATCCTACATCTCATCTTGACCTTCCTAATCTGGAAGGCAGAAATTTGATGGAAGCCATTCTAAATAAAAATTCTCAAATTTGAGGGTCTAAGATGTATAGTTGCAAGTCTGACATGTGCCAGTTTCCAGAGTAAGGCACAAGACAGGGGGCTAGAATAGAGTTGTGTGATCAGTGTGCAAATCACCCTCACTTTCCCATCCACTAGCTTATGTCTCTTTAGTTTAATTCTGCCTAATCTGATAACAGCTTGACACTCTAGCTCGCTCAGAGACTATATCTTTTTTTTAAAATATATTTTTAAAATTTATTTCTAGGAGAGAGAGACAGCTTGAGCAGGGGAGGGTCAGAGAGAGAGGGAGACACAGACTCTGAAATAGGCTCCAGGCTCTGAGCTGGCAGTCAGCACAGAGCCCGACGTGAGGCTCGAACCCACGAACTGCGAGATCATGACCTAAGCGAAAGTCGGACGCTTAACCGACTAAGCCACCCAGGCGCCCCTCAGAGACTATATCTTATCCTTTAAATTTTATTGTGAATGAATTCAGATAAACAACAAAACAAGGAAGAATGGAAAAGTTGTGACAGGAGACCAAAGTATGTCTGTCTTTTTTTTTTTTGTACCTTTTTTCCTTGTGCAATATCTATCTCAAACATATAAAAAAATGATAAACAAATATATACCCATCACCAAGCTGTACCATATTTAATTCCTTCTATGTTTGATATTTTTTTTAAGAAAAAGAACACTGTGGATAAAGCTATTTATCCACTTCATTCTCCTTTTCCTGCAGACATAAAAATCATATTAAATTTGGTATATATCATCCTATGCTTCTTTTTGTATCCCAAATGAAATAGAATATTATTTTATTTTCATATCATATAAAGTATATCATACTCTACATTTCAGTCTGCAATTTTTCTTTTTTGTTCACATAACACTAATTTTGAATTTAACCCATGTTGTTATATATGGTCTTACTTCATTCATTTTTAACTGCTTTATAATATGTCATTGTACTACAGTGTATCTGTTCTCCTTGTGTTGGAAATTTGAGTTGTTCCTTTGTGGTTGTTATTAGAAACAATGCTACAACAAACATACACGTACCTCTGCTTGAATTCCCTAGAACCAATGCTTGCCAATTCCTGGGATCCTGCTAAAACGCAAATTCTGATTCAGGAGGTTTGGGTTGGGCCTAAGGTTCTGGTTGTCTAATAAGCTCCAAAGTGATGCTGACGTTGTTGGTCTGAAGGCTACCTACTGAGTAGGGTATGTAATAAGAAGTGGAATTATTGGCTTAACGGGCATATGTATCTTCAACTTCATTACATTTTTCCAAATTACTCTCCAGTTCCCTTTGCTCTACATTTTTACTAACACTTGATATTATAAGATTATAAAGTTGTTTAGATAATTATACAGTTTTTCTCCACACCTGATTGTGGTATGTTATGTCAAACAGATTTTCTCATTTGGAACCAGCCTTTCTTTGCTGAAGGGAGGATCCTACTTGAATTTGCTGAATTTGATAAGCTATTATTAACGATTTTTAAATCTCGGGGCACCTGGATGGCTCAGTCGGTTGAGTGTCTGACTTTGGCTCAGGTAATGATCTCATGGTTTGTGTGCGAAGGAAACAATGAACAACATTAAAAGGCAACCGATGGAGTGAGAGAAGATATTTGCAAATGATGTATCAGATAAAGGGTTAGCATCCAAAATCTATATAGAACTTATCAAACTCAACATCTAAAAAACAAATAATCCAGTGAAGAAATGGACAGAAGACATGAATAGGCACTTTTCCAAGGAAGACATGCAGATGGCTAATAGACATATGAAAAGATGTTTAACATCACTCATCATCAGGGAAATATAAATCAAAACCACAATGAGCTACCACTTCACACCTGTCAGAATGGATAAAATGAACAACTCAGGAAACAACAGATATAGGTGAGGATGCAGCAAAAGGGGAAGCCTTTTGCACTGCTGGTGGTAATGTAAACTGGTGTATGTAGCCACTCTGGAAAACAGTATGGAGGTTCCTCAAAAACTTAAAAATAGAACTATCCTATGACTCAGTTATTGCACTACTACGTGTTTATCCCAAGGATACGGGAGTGCCATTTTGAAAGAACACATGCATGTCAATAGCAGTGCTATCAACAATAGGCAAATTATGGAAAGAGCCCAAAAGTCCATTGACTGATGAATGGATAAAGAAGAAGTGGTAGATATACACAATGGAATACTACCTGGTGATGAAAAAAAATAAAATCTTGTTACTTGCAACAACAAGGATGGAACTAGAATGTATTATGCTAAATGAAATAAGTCAGTCAGAGAAAAAAAGATATCATATGATTTCACTCACATGTGAAATTTGAGAAACAACAGATGAACATAGGGGAAGGGAAGAAAAAATAAGATAAAAACAGAGAGGAAGGCAAACAACAAGAGACCCTTAAACACAGAGAACAAACTGAGGGTTGCTGTAGGGTAGGTGGGTAGGAGATGGGCTAAATGGGTGTTGGGCATTAAAGAGGGCACTGGTTTGGGGTGCCTCCATTGGTTAAGCATCCAATTTCAGCTCAGGTCATGATCTCACGGTCTGTGGGTTCGAGCCCCGCGTCGGGCTCTGTGCTGACAGCTAGCTCAGGGCCTGGAATCTGTATTTGGAACTGTGTCTCCCTCTCTCTCTGACCCTCCCTTCTCATGCTGTCTCTATCTCTCTCTTAAAAATAAATAAAATATTAAAAAAATTAAAAAAAAAGAGGGCACTGGTTGGGATTAGCACTGAGTGTCATGTTTAGGAGATGAATCACTAGGTTCTACTCCTGAAGACAAGACTACACTGTATGTTAACTAAGTTGAATTTCAATAAAAATAAAAGTTAACATATAGTGTAATATTAGTTTCAGGAGTAGAATTTAGTGATTCGTCACTTACATATAACACACAGTGCTTATTACAAGCGCCTTCCTTAATATCCATCGCTCATTTAGCCCATCACCTGCCCATCTCCTCTCTAGTGACTCTCAGTTTGTTCTCTATAGTTAAGAGTTTCTTTTGGTTTGCCTACACACACTCTCTCTTTTCTGGAAAATGATTCATTTTTAAGAGCAGTTTCAAAACCAGGTGTAAATATCCTTAAAAATTATCTTCTTAAAAACATTCAATTGTCACCCTTTGCAATACAGCAAAGGCAAGTTTCTGCCTATTCTAAAGTGAGTTATCAAAGTTCAGATTCATTGGTTAAATATGTCAAGGAAAATGGATGATACACTGCTGGTTTTCTTCCAGGTTGACCTTTAATCTTATGATTGTGTGGAAGTGGCCCAAGTCCTTTCATTAAAGCTTAGTGCTCAGACAAGGTGGGAGGAGATGCTGGGAAGAGGGGAGGTGAGGCTGACCATAGATATATAACCACACCCTCTGCTTTTAGCAACTCCACCATCCTGAGATAAGATAATGTTCTTTCCCAACCCAAATGAATTTTATCCTAGGTGAGAAAGAAAAAACTAAACACCTAAAAATCTAGTTTTAATCTTATTCTAATATAGTAATATCAGGGTGTTAAAGTCAGTATTTGTCCCAAGCATCAATGGGTGCTTGTGGTTTTTGTTTGGTCCTTTACACAGTTGAGTATGAATTCTCTACATCCTTTCTACATCACTAGGTGGTAGCCTTGTAAACTTATGGTCAGTTGACTATAACTTCTGTTCCCAGAGAAGTCGTATAGTCTATTGCTTGCCACAAAGCATAGGTCCAGACCAGCTCTACTATCAACTAACTTTGTGAACTTGGACAAATAGCCAGTTTCTCCCCCCTCCCCCCGTCCCATTCCCCATCAGTGAAATGGAGACACTAGAACTGAATGCAGAGAGAGATGGGATAATTAAAATGCTTATATTTTTCCTAAGTTTATTTATTTACTTTGAAAAAGAGAGAGAGAGAGAGAGAGAGAGAGAGAGAGAGAGAGAGAGAGATATGCACAAGCAGGAGACAGAGAGAATGAAAGAGAGAATCCCAAGTAGGCTCTACACTGCCAGTGCAGACCCCACATGGGGGCTCTGACTCACAAACCATGAGATCATAATCATGACCTAAGCCGAAATCAAAAGTCAGCCACTTAACCGAGTGAGCCATTCAGTTGCCCCAGCAGCTTACTTTTTATAAAGTGCTTAAAACCTTGCCTGGCATGCACAGTAAGTTCCTGGAAGTAATAAATCTTTTCATACAGCTAAAATAAAGCCCTTAGCTGGGTTTGGAATCTCCTCAGTGCAGACTCAGCATGTAGCCATAGATTGAATTGCTGACCAGAACCAAATCATTGCCTCTTGAATGCATACTTGTTATAGACTCAATGTTTGTGTCCTCCCAAAATTCATATGTTAAACCTAATCCCCAATGGGACGGTATTAGGAGGTAAGGCCTTTGGGAGGTGATTAGGTCATAAAGATAGAGCCCTTATGAATGGGATTAGTGCCCTTGTAAAAGAAACCCCAGAGAGTTCCCTTGCTCTTTTGTCATGTGAGGACACAAGGAATAGACTACTGTGTATGACCAGGAAACAAGCTCTCACCAGACATGGAATCTGCCAGTGCTTTGGGCTTGAACTTCCCAGCCTCTGTACCTGTGAAAAATAAATTTCTGTTGTTCATAAGCCAACTCAGTCTATGGTATTCTGTTATAGCAGTCTACATGGACTAAAACAAAACTCGAGGATCATGTTTATCAATATTGGAAACTTCTGGACAAATCTCAGAAATACTCAATTATATTTTTAGAAATTAAATCCAAAGCTTCTGAGAGACCCATGAGTATTCTAACAGGCATTTGTAGGTTCTTTCATCAGAACAGCATAAATTTGGGTTAAAAAATTATATAGTGCTACTTTACTAGATAACTTACTTCATTCAAAGTTAGGCCACTTTTGGCTAAACCTTTGGTCAGAATAGATATGACCTAGAGCAATGTTTATAAATAAGACAGATAAAACTTTCTTATAATCAAATTTACTCATGAAAATCTTCTAAGTTGCTCACAAATCTTCTAAGTTGTTTTAAATCCTATTAAAGCTGATTTTACCTCCTGGGTTGGAAGACTGTTCTTTTGGCTGGTCTGCAAATGAAGTAGTTGGCTAGCATTTAAGAGTAAGATCCTATGAAAATACTGACCTTTATTCATTTGGCATAAGGGCATCACTGAAATTACCCATAGATGCAATATTATGAAATATTTCTTTAGTGTTTTCCATTAAAAAATCCACTTATCTTCAACATACTAGGTATTATACAAGGGTGGGGACTTGTCTCATATTCCTCACAAATAAATGTGGAAAAAAAGAGATACTTTTTTAACTGAATGGGGAAGATTCTCCTGATATAAACTGAGATTTAAAGAGATTAAAGAGAAAAAAGTATAACATGAAAGTGATGTTCTTCAAAGGAAAATAATTGGATACAATGCGAACAACTCTACTGCTGAATCTTGAAAAATGAGTTCACGTACTGTTTTCTTCCCACTTAACTTCTAACATTATTTCACAAAAATTGGGCTAATCACTGAAGGAACAATGCTTTGCAGCAAATTTCCAGAGTATTTATTTTTTAGGAATAACTTCCAAGAAATTCCAAATAATTGCCAATTATTTAGCAAGATTAAAAAAAAAAGTTTTTCACCAGTATTACAAAGAGATCTTCAAGTGGACTACTGAATGAATCCTTTTAAGATGCATACTTCTAAGGAAAAAAGTCATTCTAGAAACAGAAACAAGACTTATTTAGTCCTTCAGTTGCACTGAAAAATATTTTATAAGTTGCCATAAAGCAAGAGCAACAACAAAAATCTCCAAAAACAATCATAATGGGATCTTCCCAAGTGAGCAATGGCTGACAATTACATCAAGGCTTCTCACACATCGCTTTGCCATCAGAAAAGAGGTAAATTTTGTTAAAATAAAGATTAAAGAATTTCCTTGGTGAGGAAATGAGCTCATTAATGTCCAAAGCTTAATGGATATTGAAGAAAATAGAAAAAGATATTCCCATATCTTTCTTAAGATCTGGTCTGGTAGGAAGGGCTCATGTTACCTGGTGAGTGCATGAACTACACCATTGTTTTCTTTTTTAAAGGTAGTGGTAAAGGTGCTACCTTCTGTCCAAGTGGATTCCTCTAACATTGAAGAAAAACTACAATAATTTTGCCAAAATTAGTCAATTTGAAGTTCAGAAAATATAATGTTGTGGAACAGCTCTGAATCTTAAAATCTTACTAACTGCCATTTACTTTGTGACCCTGAACAGTCATTGGCTTTCATTCTCTTTTCAATTTTAAGGGACAGGAAAGGGATCAAATAAATGTGAACTTCAAAAAGCACTGTATGAACTATAAAACACTACACAGGTAAGAAGTATAAAGGACTACAAAGATTTAGACAATTCAGAGAAAAAATGTAGTGTGAACCGTTTATTTTGACAAAACAAATTTTTATGAATGATACACTCTGAACTCCCAAAGTTTCACTCTTTTAAAATATAAGAGGTGAGGCATCCTGGACTCCCAAGATTTCAGCCACGAATAAAACAGTACCAGATTTTCAAGTTATATAAACTGCATACCATAGAAGTGAAGAGAACTGTGATAAACATTCACTAGTTTCAAGTGTACCTATAAGACACATGGACATAGTTGAGTTTTTTAACCACACAGCTTTGTATCAAAAGCATCTAAGTAATTGACATATATTTCCGTTAATGGCAGACACAATTCCACAAAATCAAATTATACAAATCATTGGTTCTTAATAATCTCAATTTGGAAACTGAAAAATTAGAGGAATGTATAGCTAAGTAGCTGAAAATGTTATACTTATTGTACACAACCATATCATGACAAGGAATGCTAGAAGTAGATCCCCTCAGGAATGATTTTTGAAAATTTAAAGTATATTTTACTGGAAAAGCTAAAATCTTTAGTGTGAAAATCAGGTTAAATGAAGCACTGACTCAATCTCTAAAGATCCAGTAAATTATAGATTTTGTGCAATTAGTTACTAACATACACATTTCGAGATTAATACTGATTTCAATAGAACATTTAGATGGTTCTGAAGTGTCTACGTTTTATTGTTCAGTTAACTACAGATGTCAATGAAATATAAGATTCCTCAGAAGGAGGTTATACAGCTTGTCCTGTACTAGCTACAGGTAATATGTATATGATTCAGAACAAATGACTGCTTTTCACTTTCAAAGAACCTCTTTTTAATTTATACAAAATTAGACTGTTTTACCCACATGTATGCATAAAAGTGCTTGTCAAATGTACATAGTCTATTTCCACAATCGTAAAACAAAACAGGCACACAAATGGATAACTGTTTAGATGTTTTATATGAATATTTTTGATATGTCTTTAAACAAATTAAACTGCTATCTAAAGAGATGTAAGAACCTTGGGTACAAATTTTCCTGACTTGGGAAAGTAAAGATCTAAGAACTCTCTAAACTCTGGAATTCAATGCAATTTATATACTGGTTTATTCACTCTGCTAGCTGTTAACTTACTCCTTAATCTGTAAAGGCTGCAGGTACTTATGTTTCAGCAATTAGGAGACCAAAAAGACTAAGGTAGCAGGATTTGCTGGAATTAGTCTCCCACAAAATTGTTTTGAATCTAGTTACAAATTGATTTAATATGCTTGTGAGTTAAATTTTACAATAACCATAAAGACATTTACTCTTAACAAATTTTAACGAAATGTAATTAAGAACTACACTCTTTAATTTCAACGAAAGGTATTTTCCATTTATATGAAAAGGAATTTAGTAGCCAGCAGTATTTACATAAAGAAATAGTCCCATCTCTTCTCTTTTCCCTTTTATAAAGTGCTATTTTTAACTGGGTAGATTTACTATCCAGCTTTTCAGTAACTTCACTGTATGTTTCTAATAGATTCAAGGAAACACTGGAAAATTTAAAGTCTTTAGTATTACAAACATTTGCAAACATTGCTACAATGTTTTTTATTTTATTAGTAAAATAAAAAGTATTTTATTAGTATGAGTGTATTTTATTAGTAAAATAAAAAGTGTACCTTATGTGAGAATCATTAAGTTGATTTAATAATTACTTCACAGAAGCATAGACTCACTAACATTTCTGCCAATTTTTGCTAGTCGTCTAAACCAGAAACAGCTTCTGTAGGCAATTCAACTCTGAGCACCACCAAATAGGGTTATGTCAATTAGAACCAATGGTTGTATGATCCTCAGAATAAAAACCTCTGGCAAATTTAAATTTAGACTGTTAGAATAGCAAAACAAATTAATAAAACTCAGAACTAGACGCAATGTTTTACTTAAAAGTACCATAGGTTGTCAAGTGTTTTAAGTAAAATTTTGTGTAGTTATTAATAATGTACCTTAACACTGAGTGCAGTGGTCTTAGAGACAGTTAAGAAAAAGCAGGACTACAGATTAAGTTAAAAGTGAATGTTGCCTATTTCTTTAGTTCAGTGATTAAAGTTCAAATTGCTATTTAAAAAATAGTTGAGCACTACTTAACAATACAAACAGGATACCATTTTTATTCACATTATTCTCTATAGAGCATTTTTGTATTTCAACTTTGACCTGACCTTCAGTAGTATCTTAAAAGGCATATGCGATTAGTAAAAAACAAAAAACAAAAACCAGGGCAGTATGTAGTTTTGTTTACACTTAAAATTTCATTACAATTGCATTTCTTGTCACTCTTGGAAGCACAACCACTTTTAAAAAACTGAAACATAAAAGTGCAAAATTCCTTACTTTGTATGGCATTCAGTAATGGTAAAATCAGAGGAACCCTCAATAATCAATTCCGTACACCCAATTTAAATTCCAGTCCTCAGAAACAGGGGCTCCAGGGCAGAGGGTGGTATAGGGAAAAGAGGCCTAGGGCAAAGTTTGATGAAATCACTTGGAAATTTACTTCACCCAGAATGCTAGCGGGAATTCCTCCCACCCATTCCAACTCCCCAAGTAAGAATTTAACCCTTTATCTGGGCTCATTTTCTTGTCTACAACCTAGTATCCTATTCCTGAAAACAAATAAACCTAGAATTTTCTAAAAGAAATTATTTTTACCCAAATACATTGGACTTCGGTCTCAATTTGAATGAAGATGAGTGGCTTTTAAGAGCCCGGTCCTCCTCTTCTTCCTCTCCTTCCTCCAGTGGCTGCTCTGGGTCTCTGAAAGAGGGTGTAGTGTGGATGATCTGGGTTCGGAAGCGGATTTTGTTGAGTTTGGGTTTTATCCGACCACTAGAGCCGCCGGAGGCCTTGCGACCTGGATCCCTTGCTTTGCCTCCAGCCCATCCCTCAGTCAAGTGGTGGTGGTGGTGATGATGATGGTGATGATCCCCTCCATCCTCCAAGACATGTGAGAGTTTGTAGGTGATGAGGTGTGAAGGGAGCACCTTTGAAAGCCTCCATCGCCCACCCCCGCTGCCAGTGGCACTCTCTCCATCATCCTCATCCAGGGCTCCCACCAGGTTCTTGATCTCCTCAGCGATGCTCTGACTCAGGTACTGAGAGGCCTTTTTCCCACTGTAGTCCCTGATGTCTACGTCTGCGTCGTAAGCCCCCACCAGCAATTTCACCACCTCCACGTGTCCGTGCATGGCAGCTAAGTGCAGGGCAGTGTAGCCTCCGCTTGTCCTGGCGTTGATGTTCACTGGCAGCTGGTGTTTGTTAGCGAAGTTGACTAGCATGGCCAGGAGCTCCTGTCTGCCATGCTTGGCGGCCCAGTGCAGGCAGGTGAAGCCGGTGATGAAGTCCCTCTTGGCCAACAGGCCGGGCTCACAGGTGAGCAGCCCTTCCAGGCTGTCCCACTTGCCGTCAGAGGCTGAGAGCATCCAGGCATGTTCCAGAGGGTCCAGCGTCACGGAGCCCCCGCCGCTGCTCTCCTCCTCCGCAGACGACGAAGCAATGGATGCGCTGTCTGAGTCGCCCCCGCTTTTGCCGCGTCCTACCCCAGAGGAGCTTCCCGGGCTGTTGCCCCCAGGACACACGCTCCTCTTCAGCTGCGGTGAGCTGCCCATCACAAGGTCCCGAAGGTTCTGGCGCGTAGACCTTGGGGTGGTGATGCCGCCGCCGGGGGAGCTGCCCGCGTCCGTCTGCTCGCAGCCATGGGGTGGGGGCTCTAGGTCCTCGCTGGGCCCGGGGGCCGTTCCCCCGGAGGAAGCCTGCGCCTCGCGCCGAGAGCTCTTCCTCCGGGCCCCGCCGCTCAGGGGCGGCCCGCTCAGGCTGTCGCCAGCCAGACTTGGCGGCCCAAGCGCGGCGGCCGAGATCTCCCCATGGCTAGGCTCGCAGCTTGGACCCGAGGACGCCTCAGGAGACGCCGCCACTGGGCACAGGCCATCCTCCTGGGTCTCTACCCGGCCGTCGGGCGTCCCTGGTGCGCCGCTGCTGGACTCTGGCTCTGCGGTCACCGAGATGATGGGCAGGTCACGCGACGGTGCGGCTTCAGACGCGGGAAGTCCCTTGCAGAACCTCTTTTTAAGGTGCACGTACTTAGAGCCGTCGACAGGGTCAGTGCGCACCGTAGCCACGGCATTGACTAGCTCCTTGAAGAGGGCGCGGGCGCGCGCGCGCTGCTCGGGCTCACCGCCCAGAGCACCCCTGAAGTGCTGTACCAGCTCGGCATGCCGGGCCCGGCCCCCGCGCTCCGCGAGGAAGCGCAGCACGGCCTCTGGGCTGAGCTCCACCGGCCCCTCCATCCGTGGCAGCGCTGCTCCTCCGCCGGCGAGTGGCTCAACCTGGCCCCATCGCGGCCCTCTTGAAAACACTCGCTTCTGAGGGACGTAGAGTCCAAACGCCTGAGCTTCTGCTGCGGGAGACGCCACCACCGCCTCACTGGGGNCCCGCGAGTCTTCCTCCACAAGTATTGAATCTCTTCCAATCACTCTCCCTCCGTTTGGGGTTGTCGTCTTTTGAGACGTCGAGGGATACTCCTGAGAGAGACTCGCTTCGCGTGCGCGCGCAACTATTTGGCGCGGCTAATGTCACGCGCCCCGTCTGGCGGGGCCTCGGCCCTCTGGCCCACTGCCCTCGCGTCTCTGAGGCCAGTAGACTTGGCTCCTCCCCTTTCCCCGGTTACCCGATGCCCCCCTCTCCCGCGGAGGCTGACCCCGCCCGTTACACCCGCCTCCGGCCCGCGCCCCGTGCGTTCCACTCTTCCCGGGCCCCCTTTGCTCCCTTCTAGGTTGGGACGCTATTCTCGAGGGCCCTGGCTGAAACCCCCACTTCGCTGAGACTCCTGCCTACGCTCACCTTCCGCTCGGGACCATGACCTCTGAGGTGGCGCGGCACCTGGTGAGTCCCTGTCGACTCCTCACGACCCCTCCACTGCCCAGCGCCGCCCCCTCCCCCAGGGCCCGACTCCCAGGGCCGCCGCCCAGCAGTTCCCAGGGTCCCAGCGTAACCTCCTCAGTCCAGAACTCGGGGCCCGAAACACGGTCCGGGTCCCGTCCAGTACTGGCGGTGATCGTGAGCCGCGCCGTTCCTCAGCTCCCATTGCCCTATCGGCCGGTCGTCCCTGGGCCGCCGAGGCCGGCTGGTCCGACCCTGCTGGGAGGAGGGGTTCTCTTTCTCCTGCTTTAGTTCCGGAGGCAGGGACCAGGGCGGTTCTGCGTTGCCAGAAGCGGGGACGCAGGGCGGACTCCCCCTTTCCCCCCAGATTCCCGACCCCAAGTTGCTGAGTGGCTGGGAGTTTTTGCGCGGCTTCTCTGTCTTGTCAAAAGTTATATCTGAAACAGTGATTGTGGGTCCATCATTTTTATAACGGTTTTGGACGCACAGATTAATGGAATAGTAGTGTAATGTTTTACATTTTGTACTTTTCCCTGACTAGTCACTGGAGGCCAGCTTCCTTGGACTTTCAAGAAACTTATTCTTTTTACCAACTGTGTGGTTGTCCAAGTTGTCCATTAGGAAGGATTTGAGCCTTTTTTTTTTTTTTGCCTTGGCACCCTTGAACCTTAAAAGAATGTTTGTGACTGATGTGTTCAATGTTTTATACGTTTTATTCTTTAAAGAAAATTTTTTTTAACTTTAGATGGATAGAGAGCAGGGGAGAGGAGCAGAAGGAGAGAATCTTAAGCAAACTCCATGCTCAGTGCTAGCTGGAGGCAGGTCCTGGATCCCAGGACCCTGGAATCACGATCAGAGCCAAAGAGTGGTATGCTCAACTACTGAGCCACCCACGCACCCACAGTGTTTAATACTTTTAGAATCACTTGTATGTTTACGTTGTTTGATATAGTAAGCCAGTGGTTCTCAAAGCGTGGTCACAATTATTTTCATAACAACACCAAGCTCTTATTTGCCTTTTTCGCACTCTGTTATGAGTTTAAGATGAGTTTTATGGAGGCTACTTGATGTGGAATGACCTCACCATTCTGAGAGCTAATGTGTGTACTTGGTTTTTAAAAATTTCTGTTTTGAGGTGCCTGGATGGCCCAGTCTGCCCTGAAATTCTTGGCTTCATCTCAGGTCATAATCTCATGGTTTGTGAGTTTGAGCCCTGTGTTGGGCTTTGGGCTGACAGCATGGACCTCTCCTTCACTCTCTTCTCCTCCCCTGCCTGCTCTCTCTTTTTCTCTTTCAGAATAAAGAAACTTAAAAAAATAAGAAATTTCTGTTTTACTTAATAATACTGTAAATATTAATGGTTGTAAGCCAGATAAGCAAAAGCTCTATGGGGGCCTGAGACTAAAAATAAAAAGTTTGGGAACTACTGGTCTAAGCTCCTAAATTAGATTGTAGAAATCGAGTTCAGATTGTAGCCTGAGAGATTAGGTGATATGTGGAAAGTTACACAACCAGTTTCTTTGATAGATCCTGGAAAAGAATTTTTCTACCCTTTTGTATAAAGATAGAGAAATCTCAGTTGTTCTGTTTGAACTGTGTTATAGTTTCTTTGCGTGTATGAGTGAGGAAAATATTTTTTAAACTCTGATTCATAGTAATCTTCAGAATTAAACTTAAACTGAAGAGATCACTTCATTTAATTGATGTTGGATTGCTTGTCAACTGCTGTACTTATTTTGCAATAATAAGTGTACTTTTATTTTCTAATTAAACTTTTTATTTTGAGGTAATTGAAGGTGCAGTCTTGGAGTTGTTAAGAAATAATGAGATCCCCTGTACCATTTGTCCAGTTTTTTTTTTTTTTTCAATAATAACACCTTGCAAAACCATAGACAACCAGGACATTGCCATTGATACTGTGAAGATAACTTTCCATCTTCACAGCATCCTTCAAGTTGCCCTTTTATACCACATCCACTTCATTTCCACCCCTGACAACCACTAATCTGTTTTTCATTTCTATAATGTTCTCAGTTCAAGACTTATATAACTGACTCACACAGTATGTAATTTTCTGGAGCTATCATCCAGGTTGTTGCATGTGTTATTAGGTTGCTCCTTTTAATAGCTGAGTAGTAGTCCATGGTATGGATGTTCCATCTTTGTTTGAAGGACATCTGGTTGTTTCCATTGTTGGGCTACTATGAGTTAGGTTGCTGTAAACATTCTAGTATAGTAGCATGTAGTGTAACCTAATGAAAACATAAGTCTTCAGTTCTCTGGGATAAATTCACAGGAGTGTAGCAGCTGGGTCACACGGCAGTTGCATGTTTAGTTTTAATGAGAAACTGCTAAATTGTTTACTAGAGTTTCTGCACTGTTTTTCATTCCCACTAGAAATGTTATAAGGGATCAATCTCTCCACATCCTCATCAGCATTTAGTATTCTTTTTTTAATTTAGATATTCTGATATGTATGTATGTATGTATCACAGGTATGTGGTTTTAATTTGCATTTCCCTATTGGCTAACGATATTAAGCATCTTTTCATGGGCTTATTTATCATCTGCATATTCTCAAGTGATATGTCTCTTCATTTCTTTAGCCCATTTTCTAATTTGATTTTGTTTACTGTTGATTTTAGAGTTTTCTTTTTAAATATGCTCTGGTTACTAGTCCTTTCTTGATACATAGTTTGTAAATGTTTTCTCAGTCTGTTGTGCTGTCTTTTTTTTTTTTTCCCCCCCATCCTCTTAACAGAGTCTTTTGGAGAGCAAATGTTTTTAATTTCATTTAAATCTATTTTATCAATTTTTCGTCCTATGGATTTTACTTTTGATGTCAAGTCTAAGAGCTCATTGCCTAACCCTAGATCCCAAACATTTTCTTATTTTTTTCCTAAAAGTTTTGTGGTTTGTGTTTTACATTTAAGCTCATGACTCATTTTGAGTTAATTTTTATGTAAGGTGTAAGACTTAGATCAAGTGTAATATTTTGGCTTATGGATGCTCCAGTATCGTTTATTGAAAATGTTGTCTATCCTCTGTTGAATTGCTTTTACACTTTGCCAAAAAGCATTTGAACATAACTGTGTGGATCTATTTCTGGGTTCCCTGTTAGTACTAGCACATAGTCTGGATTCTTGTAGCTATGTAACTCTTGAAATACAGTAGACTTATTCCTCTCACTTTGTTCTTATTTTTTCAGAAATTATTTTGGCTATTCTGTTACTGTGACTTTCATTATAAGTTTTAGAATAGTCTTATCTATATCTACAAAAGAATTTTGGTAGGATTTTTATAGGAATTATATTCAATCTGTATATCAATTTAGGGAGAATTGAAATCTCTACTATGTTGAATCTTCAGTTTATAGACATGGTATCTCTTCCCATTTCTTTATATTTTCTTTCATTTCTTTCATCAGCATTATGTAGTTTTCAGCATACAAGTCCTGCATGTTTTGTTAGATTTAAACCCATTTCATTTTTTTAAGCAATTGTAAATTGTATTGCATTTTTAATATTATTGTCCACATATTCAGAGTAAACATATGGAAATACAGTTGATATTTGTATGTTTATCTTGTGTCCTCTGACTTTACAGAATTAATTTATTCTAGGAATTGGGATTCCTCCTAGATTCCATGGGATATTCTTCATAGAAAATTTTGTCATTTCACAGAGACAGTTTTATTTCTTTCTTTCCAGTCTGTTTGCCGCTTGCTGCCTTATTTATGCTGGTTGGGACTTGTAATAATTGAGTAAGAGTGGTGAGAACAGACATCCTTGCTTTGTTTGTGATGTTGGGGGGAAAGCATTCAGTCTTTTATCACAGATGTAGATTTTTTTGGTACATGTTCTATCAAATTCATGAGGGATATTGGTCTGTAGGTTTTTTGTATTGTCTTTATTTGGTTTGGTATCAGGGTAATAATAGTTTCATAAAATTGATTGGGAAGTGTTACCTCCTTTTTCTGGAAGAGACTCTATGTATAGAATTGGTGTTAATTCTTCCTTAAATGTTTGATAGGCTTCTTCATCCAAACCATCTGGGCCTAGAGATTTCTTATTTATAGTTTTTAAATTACAGATTTAATTTCCTTAGTAGTTATATGGCTATTAATGTTTCATATTGAGTGAATTGTGGTAGTGGGTGGTTTTCTGATTGATTCCTTCCAAGTTGTCAACTTTATGTGTATAAAGTTGTTAATAATATCCCTTTATTACCCTATTGATGTCTTTGGGGCCTGTAATGATATTCTTTGTTGCATTCCTTTTTTGTTTTTTCTTAATGTTTTATTTTTGAGAGAGAGAGAGAGAGAAAGGATGTGCAGGGGTTGGGGCAGAGAGAGGGGGACAGAGAATCTGAAGCTGGCTTTGTGATATCAGCAGAGATCTGGATGCTGGGCTTGAACTCACCTGAACCAAGTCAGACACTTAAACAATTGAGCAACCCAGGAACTCCCTGTTCCATTCCTTGTGTCTTCTACCTTTCTTGGTCAGTCTTGTTAGAAGTTCACAATTTCATTCATCTTTTCAAAGAACCAGCTTTGTTTCATTGATTTTTTTCTGTTGTTTTTCTGTTTTATTTATTCATTTATTTTAAAATTTATTTAGAAAGAGAGAGAGCAAGCAAGTGCAAGTAGGAGAAGGAGCAGGGGAGGGCGGAGAAGGGAGACAGTGGACCTGAAGCAGGCTCTACCTGATGTGAGGCTTAAACTCACAAACCTTTAGGTCGAGACCTAAGCCAAAGTCTGATGCTTAACTGACTGAGCCACCCAGCCACACTTGTTTTTCTGTTTTAAATATAACTGATTTATGATCTTTATTTCCTTTTATTTGCTTGTTCTTGGTTTATGTTGCTCTTCTTTTTCTAAGTTTTTAGGGCAGACCTCAGATCACTGATTTGAGACTTTAACTCCTTTGTAATATATGGACTTGGTGGTGTGAACTTTCTTCACAGCATGGCTTTAGGTCTGTCCCACAAATTTGGGTATGTTGTATTTTCATTATACCTTTACTTAAAGAGCTGTGTTAAATCTCACTTGATACTCAGGTTTCCAGGTTTTGTTTTGTTTTGTTTTGTTTTTTAAGAGAAGAGGACATCAAGACTCTGGAAGTTTTGTATTTTGCTGATGGAATTACAGCTGGTGATGATATCTGCTCTTGGGCATATTGTTTCTGCCACTGTCTCCAGCATGTCCCTTATTAGTAATGGCATAAGTTTTATGATTCAAGAGATCTTCACTGTATAGTTATATATTGCTGACTACGATAGTAGATCTTGAAATAACATTGACTACCTTTTCCTTTCTCCTGAGAAAAGCACTTAAAATTTTCCACTTCTCTAGATTTCCTTACCAAACTTCTAGATTTTTTCAATTCTTATCTGTATTTGTCATTTCCTCTTTCAACTACAATGCTTCAGAAGTCTTATGTTTCATTTTTAGTTATCCTTCAGTGAGGATGTTTGTATCTTAGAGGCTTCCTTCATTTTATTTTCTGTTTGAAAGTTGTGATTCTTAATTCTTTGCCTTCATGTCCTGGAATTAATGATCACCTCAGTGCTTTGATGTATTTCCATTTCTCCACCTGGAGAGATATTATTCTTTCCCACTTATCCAGATCCTATAATCGTTATGGGATAATGAAAGACCAAGCTCCTGTCTCACCTTCTCTAAAGCTTTCCCAGAGAATCCTAATCCTTGACAATCTGTCATACTGCTCGTTTGCCACTTAGTCCTATGCTACCTTGTAATACTTCCTATGTTTTTATCGTTACTTAACTTTTTGCATCAATTAAATTTTAATAAGCCTTGCATTTGCCCCCTCTATTAAATGATCTGTCTTCAGGAAGAGGAGCCTATAATATCTTTGTAGCCTTCACAGCCATGATTATATATTGTTGAGGACAGATGTTGATTATATTTTGTATGGAAAATAAGTTCACCTTGAATCATTTTATTCTTGTTGAATGTTAAATGCTTAAATTGTGAATTCTTAGTAGCCAGGAGCTATTTCTTAGTCTACATTTATGCTTTCATATAGCTCCACCTTCATCCAGGCTGGATACAGATAGTGTCATTACCTTTTAGGTATTCTCAGACTGATTTTGATCCTAATATAGCCCCATACAATACTTATTTGTGCTGGTATGTATGTATTGTATGTATTTAAGTATGTGGAAGAGGAGGAAGCAGAAGGGTGCTTTTAACATTTTATATTTTACTACAAATAGATTTCCTCTCTTTAGGAATATGTATCAGTCCTCATTTATTTTTTATTTATTTTTTAATATAGTTTATTGTCAAGCTGGTTTCCATATAACACCCAATGCTCATCCCAACAAGTGCCCTCCTTCCATGTCCATCACCCATTTTCTCTTCTCCCCCACACCCATCAACCCTCAGTTTTTTTCTCAGTACTTAAGAGTCTCTTATGGTTTGCCTCCCTCCCTCTCCGTATCTAGTTTTTCCCCCTTCCCCTCCCTCATGGTCTTCTGTTAGTTTCTCCTGATCCACATATGAGTGAAAACATATGGTATCTGTCTTTCTCTGCCTGACTTAATTCACTTAATTCACTCGAGGGCATAACACCCTCGAGTTCTATCCATGTTGCTACACATGGCCAGATTTCATTCTTTCTCATGGCCATGTAGTATTCCATTGTATAGATAAACCACAACTTCTTGATCCATTCATCCGTTGATGGACACTTAGGCTCTTTCCATGATTTGGCTCATGTTGAGAGTGCTGGAGTGAGTATTGGAGTACATGTGCCCCTGTGCATCAGCACTCCTGTATCCCTTGGGTAAATTCCTAGCAGTGCTATTGCTGAGTCATGGGGGAGTTCTGTTGTTAATTTTTTGAGGAACCTCCACACTGTTTTCCAGAGGGGCTGCACCAGTTTACATTCCCACCAAAAGTGTAAGAGGGTGACTGTTTCTCCTCATCCTCGCCAGCATCTATAGTCTCCTGATTTGTTCATTTTAGCCACTCTGACTAGCGTGAGGTGGTATCTCACTGTGGTTTTGATTTGTATTTCCCTGATGAGGAGGGATGCTGAGCATCGTTTCATGTCTGTTGGCCATCTGCATGTCCTCTTTGGAGAAGTGTCTGTTCATGTCTTCTGCCTATTTCTTCACTGTATTATTTGTTTTTCCGGTGTGGAGTTTGGTGAGTTCCTTATACATTTTGGATACTAGCCTTTTATCTGATATGTCCTTTACAACTATCTTTTCCCATTCCGTCAGTTACCTATTAGTTTTGTTTTTTCCCTTGTTGTGCAGAAGCTTTTTATATTGATGAAGTCCCAGTAGTTCATTTTTGCACTTGATTCCCTTGCCTTTGGGGATGTGTCAAGTAAGAAATTGCTGCAGTTGAGGTCAAAGAGGTTGTTTCTTGCTTTCTCCTTTTAGAGTTTTGATAGTTTCCTGTCTCACATTCAGATCCTTCATCCATTTTGAGTTTTTGTGTATGGTATAAGAAAGTGGTCTAGTTTCACTCTTTTGCATGTTGCTGTCCAGTTCTCCCAGCACCATCGATTAAAGAGACTGTCTTTTTTCCATTGGATACTCTGTCCTGCTTTGTCAAAGGTTAGTTGGCCATACATTTGTGGGTCCAATTCTGGGTTCTCTATTGTACTCCGTTTAACTATATTAGATCTAATAACTTTCTCTGTTTAAGATTTTAAGTATTCCTAATGCCTGATTCTAAAAGCTCTTTTACTGAGAACTTTACAATTTTTTTTAGTATTTTATTTATTTTTGAAAGAGAGAGAGAGAGAGAGGGAATGAGAGAGAATGAGAATGAGCGGGTGAGGGCCAGAGTGAGAAAGGGACAGAGAATCAGAAGCAGGCTCCAGGCTTTCAGCTGTCAGCACAAAGTCCGACGTGGGGCTCTAACGCACAAGCCCTGAGAACAAGACCTGAGCCACGGTCAGACACTTTACCAACTGAGATACCCAGTCGTTCTGAGAACTTTGATTTTTACACTTTCTTGTCATATACTGGAAGGAAATTTGATTTAGATGATGCTTTATTTCAAAAATATACTTAATACCTTGTAGGATATGTATCTACTACTGGTTTGAAGATCAGGGGAGTAGGAATCACATTTATAGTCTCAATAACATAAATAAAATATTAAAAACTCATTTTAAATACCTTTAATATAAATATTATGATTTAGTAGATTGGGATATAGTATCTAGACTTTGTTAGTTTTACTTTTAGTAAATATGCATGTTGTGCTTTAATATTCTTCCCATCTTTGAAATTTTGTCTTTGGTAGTTGCACTTATTTGAAAGTAACTGCTTTCTTTGCATTTCTTAGCAAGTCTAGAGATTTTTCTTCTTTTTTTTTTTTTAAGTTTATTTTTTTGAGGGGGGGGGCATGAGTGGGGGAGGGGCAGAGATAGAGAGAGATAATCCTAAGCGGGTTCTGCACTGATAGCTAGGAGCCTGATGAGGTGCTTCATCTCAGAAACTGCGAGATCATGACCTGAGCCTAAATCAAGAGTTTAACGCTTAACAAAATGAGCCACCCAGCTTCCCCAGTCTAGAGAGTTTTCATTGAAGATTTAGCTAAAAGTTTAAATATAGTAGAAGTCAAAGTTTATTCCAGAACATCTCATTTTATTTTTTTAAATGGTATATTAATACATTTATTAATCTGAAGAATGCTGATATATGACAGTTCACAGTTACCTGCTCCCCAGTTTTCACTGGAAATTAAGGTCAGTATGATTTAAGAATTCTTTTTTTTTTGTTTTAAGATTTAAGAATTCTTTTTTAAAATGTTCATTTATTTATTTATTTTTAAATAGTTTATTGTCAAGTTGGTTTCCATATAAGAACATCTCATTTTAAAAGTGAATTTGGTTTGCCAATCTTTTCTTTTCTTTTTTAAATTTTTATTTATTAAAAAAATTCTTTTAGATTTTATTTTTGAGAGAGAGAACAAGACAGAGTATTAGCTGGGGAGGAGCAGAGAGAGAGAGGGAGACACAGAATCTGCAGTAGGCTCTGGGCTCTGAGTTGTCAGCACAGAGCCTGAAGTGGGGCTTGAACTCATGAACGGTGAGATCATGACCAGAGCTGATGTGGAATGCTTAACTGACTGAGCCACCAGGGTGCCCCTCTTTTCTTTTTTTTGGAGAAGGAGGGAGGGAGGGTGGGGGGGCAGAGAGAGATAGAGAGAGAGAGAGAAAGAGAGAGAGAGAGAGAATGAGCTGGGGAGAGGGGCAGAGCGAGAGAGAGAGAAAATCTCAAGCAGCCTCCATGAATCTCAAGCAGCCTCCATGTTCAGTGCAGAGCCCCATGCAGGGCTATATCCCATGACCCTGAGATCACAACCTGAGCCTAAATCAAGATTTGGATGCTCAACCAGAGCTACCCAGGCATCCCTCCCTGTTTGCCAGTCTTAAAGTTGTTCAGGATTATATTTTGGCAGCTCCCTTTTCCTTGTTTGTTTTGTTCAATGAAAATAATGTTACATCAGATGTACAGGTTTACCTTTGGCTACCATATTATCATAGACAAATGAAAGTGTGATTACAGTTTTACTAAGTTAGAGAAGTCTTGAGTCTTAGAACAGTGCCGAGTGTCTTTCTGAGTACATGATCCCTTTCTTTAGACCTTGGTTTGGAGAAACATGTTTACCATATTCTCTCAGTAATCATGAATTGATTGCATTGGGAATTCTAGAATTTTCAGTTTCTTTCAGTCTGTTTTCTCAGACCATTTTAAGTTATGGAGCAAATAAATTATTGGGGCAAATTTAAAAAGTAAACTTGGTATTGAGACTAGAAAGGAAGGTAAAGGTAGACAGCATATGAAAGATTTTTGAAATGTATCCCAAGGGAGGTACAAGCTGAGGAGAAGGCTCCTAGAATTTCACTCCTACTTCTTTCTCTTACAAGGGAAGATGCTTGGAAGCTCAAGTGACAGGAAGTGGTTGTTTCTGTGATAGGAACAGGGGAGAGCTAAGGCTGTAGAACCTCTGTTAGGGAAGATGGATAAAGATGTACCCTCTCAACTAAGTTCCATTTAAGGCTGTCCCAAATCTTTTTCCATTTAAGGAATCCTACATACTCTGATACTAAGCCTGAGACAACAGACACACGCAAAAGTAAATATATGTCAGTATTGTAGAGATTGCATAGTGATCATTTAGTTAACAAAAGATAGGTCCCAGAAATGCTTATGACCAGAAATAGAAATTCTATAGGAGGCACAGGGTTATTTACTGGGATATCAGACCTGAATAATGTATTAAACTGAAAAATAAACTGAAATAATGCCATATGTTGAACAAAGTAATATATACGTAGGAAGAAGAAGGGGCTACTGTTGGGAAAGAAGAGATAATTGTGTTTGAGATTTGGATGTGGGGTGAGACCAGGAGGATGATCTGGCCCTGTAGGTCCTGGCCAGGTAAAATGGATGTTCTAGCCCATTAAAACTAATTTCAGGCAGCCTAGTGTCAAATGACCCAGGGGTTTACCAAACAGAAGATGTGAAAACCATGAGACACTTCTCTGATCTCCTTTGCCCTCTCCTTTTAAGAACCAGGTCAAGTTCATCCTGCCTTCTGTGTGAGCTATGCTTATAGAGACAGCAAGGAGTCCTGTTAACCTGGTTATTATGATATGTGTAGAAAGGTATTTTGAGTCATCTGTGTACTGTTTTTTTCATAAGTTGTGCACAGCAGTATTTTCCTTAGTTGAATGTAGACCCGTTAGCTGAAATGTTACTTTGAGCTGCGGATTAGCCAGAAATGATTGAATCAGTTTTGAAAATAAAATGATGTCTTTGTTTATTTATTTATTTTAAGAGAGAGCTAGAGTGAGTGGGGGAGGGGCAGAGAGAGAGAGAGGGAGAGAGAATCCCAAGCAGGCTCCACACTGACAGTGCGGAGCCTGATGTAGGGCTCTATCTCATGATGTAGGGCTCATATCTCACATGAGATCATGACCTGAACCAAAATCAAGAGTTGGACGCTTAACCAACTCCGCCACCCAGGCATCTGAACATGAGATGCCTTTTAATTGTATTTACCAATCAAGAAAAAATTCACTTAAAAATTTTTAATGCATATTTTAAAAAAACTAAAGGGAGCTTTAGCCATTATTTTCAATTTCTTTGTACATATTTTTACTTATTTTAGTGGTCTGGTAATCTTTAAAGATATTTGCAAGCATTAAAGTATTCAAGATACATTTTTATATGGATTTCACCTTTGCTGCTTCGAGTACATCTACTGGGATAATTGGATGATACTGAATGCTGAAGTGCATTCTCTGCGAGAAGTACTTTAGTTGTAACATCACATTTATCTTCCCAACCTTAGATGCTCAGTATTGTTATTTCCATTTTGGATAAAATAAATGTTATTTCCATTTTCTCAAATTTTGCTTAGAAGTCTGGTTTTGTTCATGTTGTCATTGTACCTCCTTGTCCCAGGCCCTCATACATGGCTTTGGCAGTTACTTTAGTGCTCCAACAGTTTGCATCTGTTGCCACCATAAGCAGTTAATTCTAACAGCCTTCTTATGCCATACGTTTATACTGATGTCATGTTAACTCTTCTCTACTGTGACATGGGCCATTGAGATCATTTCTAGGGAATCTCTGTTTTGGGAGAAGATAATCTGCTTGTCATATAGTAACAGAGATTCTGTTGTATAGAAAAGAAATCCAATTTACAGTTTCTACATAACTCTGAGAGCCAAAAGAACCTCAAACTGAATTGTAATTTGAACAATTGGAGAAAATATTTTAATCTCCTTTTGCATTTGCTTATTTTGGTGTATATTTACTTTTTTATTGCTGCTTACAAAGAATCATTTGTTGTCTTAATGACCTGTTTATCCTCAGATATTCTAAGTTTTTGTTAGCTGCTGCTCTCGCATGAATTGATTACTTGTTTAGTTAGAAAATTTTATTATATCTTCATAAATTAAGTTTTTTTATTGAGGTATAATTTATGTGTAGTGAAATTAACCCTTTTTTATTATAATGTCCCATGAGTTTTGATGAACACATACATTTGTGTGTAACTACAACTACAATCAAAGATATAGAACAGTTCTGTCACCATTCCCATCCCCGCTATTCTTTTGTGCTTCTTTGTAGTCCTCCTCCGTCTCTGACAATCACTGATCAGTTTTTTGCTCCTGTGGTTTTGCCTTTACCAGAGTGTCCTACTGTAGCTTTTGAGCTAGCTTCTTTCGCTGAATGCAATGCTTTTGGGATTTGTCCATGTTGTTCCATGTTCCTTTTTATTTCTGAGTAGTATTCCATTGTATGGAGATGTCACAGTTGAGTTTGTTCATTTCTATTTGAGGAACATTGGGCTGTTTCCAGTTTTTAACAGTTTTGAATAAAATTACTGTGTACATTCACTTACAGGCTTTTATGTAAATATAAGTTTTTATTTCATCTGGGTTTATATCTAGGAGTTAGATTGAAGAGTGGAATGTTAGGTATGTATTTAATTTAAGAAGCTGTCAAACTCTTTTCTGAAATGTTTGTATCAATTGGCCTTTCCACCAATAATGACTTCTGCTCTGCGTCTTTGCCAGTATTGTTAATTTTTAAAAAGTCATTTTTATAGGTATGTAGTCATATCTTGTAATTTATTTGGCTTTACCTAATGAGTGATGGTGTTGAGCATCTTGTCATGTGCTTATTTGCCATCTCTATATTCCTGGTGAAGTGTATGTTCAAATCTTTTCCCATTTCTTAAGTTATTGTGTAATTATTATTGAGTTGTACAAGTTTTAAATAGATATATATTTCTCATATAAGTCCTTTATGAGATAAATGATTTATAAATTAAATGTTTTACCAAAATATGTGTCTTGGGTTTTCATTCTCTTAACAGTGTTTTGAAGAGCAGAAGCTTTTTAAGTTTGTTAGGTTCAATTTATTATTTTTTTCTTTTATGGATCTTGCTTTTGGTGTTGTAGCTAAGAAACTTTTGTCTAACCTAAGACTACAAAGTTTTATGTCTACAATCTATTTTGAGTTAATTTTTGTATATGGTAGCAGGTTCCTTTTTTTTGCATATGGGAGTCTATTCTGGCACCATTTTTTAAAAAAATATTTTTATTTATTTCTAGGAGAGAGAGAGACAGCGTGAGCGGAGGAGGGTCAGAGAGAGAGGGAGATACAGACTCTGAAATAGGCTCCAGGCTCTGAGCTGGCAGTCAGCACAGAGCCCAATGCGGGGCTCGAACCCACAAACCGCGAGATCATGACCTAAGCGAAAGTCGGATGCTTAACTGACTAAGCCACCCAGGCGCCCCACTGGCACCATTTTTTAAAAAGACTGTCCTTTCCTCCATTGAATTGCATTTGCACCTTATTGGAAATCTACCTCCCACTCCCCTTTGACTGCTCTAGATCACATCACTCCCTTTCCTTTATGATATTGACCATACTCTGCTTTTTTGTTTAATTGTGTCCTTTTCACTAAGCTCCTTGAGAGGAGGAACTTTTGTATGGGGCCAAGGATGGAAAGCGTATCCAGGCAGAGGGAATGATAGTTGCTGGGTTGGAACTTTGGCATGTCTGAAAACGTTCCAAAAGGGGTCATCAAGAACAAGATGAAGTTGCAGAGATAGATGGTGTCAAATCCTGTAGGGCCTTAGTGAGGCCATAGTATCAAAGGAGAGTATGGCCTAGGACAAAAGGATTGCCATAGAGAGGGAACAGGGCATCATCACACTGTGATATTCCTCTTTGCCAATGTGGATAAAAGAGGGACAATAAAAATTTTCACTTATTTATTGCTTATGTCATGTTTCACAGCTCCCTAAAGAGTTCTGCTCACTACTTTTCTTGGGTTAAGATGGATTAAGTCTTCCTTATGTGTCTGTTATTTTGTCAGAATATAGTAATATTTTACTAGATTTACATGTGACTAAACTTTCCCCAGAGGAGATTTGCAAGAGCTGTGTTTCAGGGCTTCCTGTCATTAATGGACACCCCTTGTAGCATGGAACCAGGAGGTGGCATAGTTGACCTCTTTACCTCATGGCCACTTCCAGATCATTCTCCTCTCCTCCCTAAATATTCTCTGTCTTGACTCTCAATTCACTATTCCACTGTGTCTATTCACTACCTCTCTTTGTTACATTAATTTCTGAAATTCCATCTGCCTCCATGTTTGATGGTGTAGGTATTGGCTCTTTGTGATTCTCCAACATTAGACCTGTGGTGATTCTATGTGATTTCAATATCCACATGGATTATGCTTTCAATACCCTGCCTTTCACTTTTTGGCCTCTTCTCCTTCAATATCTTGTATATTGTATCCTGCTTTCACCTCTCCTTTTTATGGGTAATACCTTGACCTTGTTATTACCTGTAAATGCAGCCCCTCCAGGCATTCCTCTCTGACCATACCTCCTGCTTTGTCTGTTTTTTCCCCATGGTACCAAGTCCCACAATTCTTTGACCTGACCTGTTGTTCCTATTATCTTTTACCTTCCCTCGTATTCTCCATGCTCTTTTTCCTCTTTTTGCCCAGCTGTAAGTCCTCATAACATTTATAGTCATTTCCTTGCTTTATCATTCTCCACTGGCAAAAGCCACACACAGTGAAATTACACTATCTCCAGACTGCACTCATGCAGCCTCACAGCTGATAAGATTGAGGGAAATCATGCTGAATGGTCTCACTCTTAAGTCATGACCACTGAACTCCGGAGGCCTTGGTGCTGCCTGAAAATTGTACCACTTTTTCTTCATTTATTTGCCTTCTAATTTTTCTAGATTAAGGGTCTTCTAGATAAGGGATCTTCTTTATAGGGTCAAACAGGAAATATTTTCAGCATAAGCCAGATGGTCTCTGTCACAACTATCCAACTCTGTTGTGGCTTAAAAACAAGCAACAACCACATACAATATGTAAAGGAATGGGAGTGACACACTCTTCCCCCAAAGACTTTCTTTACTTATCTTCCAGGATTCTACACATATCTGGATTTCTTTCACCCTCTTTGACTAATCCTTCTCAGTCACTTAGACTGGTTGCTCCTCAGTTCCACAGCCTTTAAATGTTAGAGTCCCCCAGCGTTCACTTCTGAGATCTCTTGTCTTTTCTAAATACCTTTACTCCCTGGGTGATTTCATCTCTTCCTGTAGCATTGACTACTTGCCATGTACTGATGGCTTCAGAATTTTCACCTGTGATCCAGAGAGCCTTCACTCTCAAATTATGCATCCAGCTACCTACCTAGTACCTCCACTTCAGCATCCAATAGACATTTCCAATTTAATATGTTACAAAGAGAACTGATCTTCCACAGTCCTTCTCATTCTGTTGTCTTCCCAGTTCCAGTAAATGGAAGCTCCCTCCTCCCTGTTGCTCAAATCAAAAACTTGAAAACTATTCTCTGTATCTCTTTACATCCCACACTGAACATTCAACAAATTCTAATTGTTTTAATGTTTATATATTTTTGAGAGAGACAGAGACAGAGTGCATATGGGGGAGAAACAGAGAGAGAGTGAGACACAGAATCCAAAGCAGGCTCCAGGCTCTGAGCTGTCAGCCCAGATCCCAGTGTGGGGCTCGAACGCATGAACGTGAAATCATAACCTAAGCCAAAGTTGAAGTCTTAATTGAATGACCACCCAGGCACCTCTCAACAAGTTCTATTTTTGAGGTAGATCCTGAATTTAACCACGTCTTACCGCTTACATCTTTCGCATTCTGCCATGATCTCTTTTCTTGAATTAACATAATAGCTTCTTAACCAGTCTCCTTGTTTCTGCCTTGCCATTTAAAAATTTTTAAAAAATTTTATTTAAATCCAAGTTAGTTAACATACAGTATATAATGATTTCAGGAGTATGGTTTAGTGATTTATCACTTATACATAACACCCAGTGCTCATCTCAACAAGTACTCTCCTTGATGCCCCTTACCCATTTAGCTAATTCCCCCTACCCAGCATCTTTCCAGCCAACCTCAATTTGTTCTCTGTATTTAAGAGTCTCTATGGTTTGCCTCCCTCTTTTTATCTTATTTTTCCTTCCCTTCCCCTATGTTCATCTGTTTTGTTTCTTAAATTCCATATATGAGCGAAATCATATATTTATGTTTCCGTGCTTTATTTCACTTAGCATAATACACTCTAATTCCATCTGCCTTACCATTCTTTAGTCTACTCTCAACATAGTAGCTGTAGTGAACTATTTAATATAAAGAGAAATCATGTCTCTCTTATGGAAAAGCTCTTCAAAGCCAGTCCTTACATAATTTGGCACTCATTTCTCTCTGACCACTGTGCAGCTCCCTTCCTCCCCTGCAGCCACCAGCCACATTGGCCTCCTTGCTGTTCCTCATACCAATAGCAACACCTGCCTCAGGATCTTTGCACTGGTTTAATTCCTTCTCCCTGGAATGCTCTTCTTCCAGATAGCCCCTTCACCTGCTCTGCTCCCTTAAGTCCTTCAGGTCTTTGCTGGACTTACCACCTTTCCAGTTAGGCCTTCCCTAACCTCCTCAGGGCACCTGGCTGGCTCAGTTGGTAGAGCATGCAACTCTTGATCTCAGAGTTGTGAGTTTGATTCAACGTTGGGTGTAGAGATTACTTTAAAAAAGTAAAATCTTTAAAAACAAATAAAACCAAAATGACACCTCCTTACCCATGCCACCTCCACATTCTCTATCCCCCTTTCTTATTTTTTTTAATTGCATTTATTATTCTCTGTTATCACAGTATCTGCTGTATGCCTGTCTTCCCCTAACTGTAATGGCAGCTCCCTGATGGGCAGGACTTTTTAATGTTTTGTTCAGTTATACTTACCCCATACCTAGTGTAGTTCCTGGAACATAGCAGTCATTCAATACATATCTTTTGGATAAATGCATTTTTATGGATATTTGAAAAATACTTATATTCTTTTTTCTATTATTGTCTGTTAAATTCACATAGATGATAATATTAATGGTTATCAAGAAGAAAAGGTAGTATTCTCTTCCTTCTAAGAATCAGACTCCATATACTTGCTCATATGCATGAATAATCTGTAACCATGATGTCAGTACAGCTTTATATTCTTACTTTGCTACTTAATATCACATATCATTTATATTAATTTTCATATGTATCACTTCCAATTTTTTGGAAAAAATGGTATTTCAACATAGACATATGGAACTTTTTCCTTTTTTAAGAAAGACTTAACTTTTTTGACTTGTAAAAATGGGATAATACTTTCTAAACTGCAGCCTGTTACTAGTAATATATATTAACTATGTTCAGTCTAAAAAAGCAAGCCTGACTGACTTAGTGAGTTAGGCTGAATTTTTAGTGCTCTAAAATGTGGAAGAATTACCATTATGGATGAATTCCAGTCTTAGGGAATCAGTGGAAACTTTAAGAGAAAATGGGAATTATCACTGCATGTATTTATTACTTATTTATTTTTAATGTTTATTTTTGAGAGAGACAGATAGAACACGAGTGGGGGAGGGGCAGAGAGAGAGGGAGACACAGAATCTGAAGCAGGCTTTAAGCTGTCAGCACAGAGCCCTACACGGAGCTTGAACTCATGAACTGTGAGATTGTGACCTGAGCCGAAGTCAGACGCTTAACTGACTGAGCTACCCAGGCACCCCACCACTGTATTTATTTTAATAATCATGTGAGAGTTACCCTAGGTTAGTTATATACTTGACTAAAGACTTGAGTGGTTAAGTAGAATCTCCTTGAGGGATCCAGAGTGCCCACGAAAACCTTAAACTAAGTATTTCCAAAATTGCATCAAACCGGTGCTGATTTATCTCATTTTCTTTCCTGCCTCACAGTAACATCTACCAAATTACCTTAGGTCAGGACATTTGAAGGTGAGCGTGGCTTCACTCTAAGGCAGAGTGGATGTCCAGCCCCTTGTTTCCTTGTCCAGGCTTACCTCTTCTGTCCTTCTTGCACTTAACCTTAAGCCTCCTTAGGCTTAAATGATAATGAGCTTACTGCAGTTTTCCAAGCATTCCAAGTATACTTGCATGCTTTTGCACACATTGATTCCTCCACTTTCTTTTCCCTTTTGCTAGGAATATTCCTATTTCTCCTTTAAGTCTTTGCTCAAGGCTTTTCTTGGCAGTGCCTTCTCTGACCATGCAGGGTTCAGTGTACCCTGAGCTATTGTTGTGTCTGTAAGTTTAATGCATGTCTTCCCACAATACTAAAATTTAAATTGCAAGGATATTGGCTTATTCACCTTTGTTATTCTGTCTTGATGATGGAAAGTCTTTTAGTAAGTATTTTGTGCATTTGTGGAATAAATAAAAAGCAGTATATTGATAGTCTTCATACTGATTCCTCAGTATTCTTTTTTTCCCAGATATCCCATGTCAATTTTAAGTCATTTCATTTCATTTCATTTCATGTTTATTTGAGAGAGAGTGAGAGAAAGAGAGCATGCGAGAGAGCGCGCAAGCCAGCAGGGGTGGGGCAGAGAGAGAGGGAGACAGAATCCAAAACAGGCTGTAGGCTCTGGTGGCTGGGCTCAAACCCATCAACCTTGAGATCATGACCTGAGCGCAAGTTAGACGCTTAGCCGACTGAGCCTCTATTTTTTTACTTTATATAGAGTGTGTGCACAAGCCTGGGAGAGGGACAAAAAGAGAGAGAAAGAGAATCTTTAACAGGCTCCCCACTCAGCTTAGAGACCAGCGTGGGGCTCAATCTCATGTCCCTGGGATCATGACATGAGCCGAAATCAAGAGTCGGACTGTCAACAAACTAAGCCACCCAGGCGCCCCTAAGTCCTTTCAAGGAGTTTCTTCTATCTTCCCCCTTCTTCAGCTCCTTTTCCCATTTGATTTTCAAATTTGATTGGCTTTTTTTTAAAATCATGAGTCTGCAGGGAACGTCCTCCCTCTCCCAGGAATTCAGCTGTGTACTTTTCGTTTTAATAAGCTTTGAGATTTAGTTCTGAAAAATATTTTCACATCAATTAAATGGCAATTATGTTATGCCTTTCCTTACTTCCCCTTGTCTGAGCATGCAGTTTCCATGGCTCATTCTTCATATCACATACTTTTTCCTATTTGCTCATAGCTATACAGTCATAAAATCTGAGTCGAAAGAGACTCAGATTATTTTTTTTTTAAGAGATCATTATTTTTGCTTCTCACTCAGTGAAGGAATTGGCTCTACCGTTTGTCTAGTTGATGACTGTGTCACTGTTGAATACCCCCAGTGCCACTAGCTGAATACTTCCTGGGGCAGCCCATTCCACTCTTGCTAGGCAGCTCTAGTCATTCAGTAATTTCTCCTCAATGTGTCAGATTGACCTCTCTAGTCCATTCATGCATCCTAAGTTTTCCCTTGGGGTCTCATTTCCCTAAAACAGACTATAGATGTTTGAATGTACTTTGCTATATATATTTTAGCGTAGTGCTAAGGATGTTGGGAAAAAATTGGATTGCCTTGACTCACACAGTGCTAGAAAGTAATTTTTAGAAGGCTTCAGAACTTATGATAAGACCTGAAACCCTAAAAGAACTTGGAAAAAAACCTCAGGGTATGAAAAATTTTTTTTAAGCTTCACATTTAAGGAAGAAACCAGAAATGAAAAGATGGATTGGACTCTGAAAATTAAAAAAGTCAGTGACAAACCAGGAAAAGATATTTGTAATACACATGACAAGCACAGTTATATCTAACAGCTTTTGTTAATAAGAGAAACAAGAAAGGGATACCATGATGGGCAAATGGGGGAAAACATGAGCTTATGATTTATAAAAATATGCTGAAAAAATATTCAAAATACTGGACGTCAAATTAAGATGTCAGTGTTTGCCTGTGAAATTGACAAACACTTAAAAAGTTTCAGTATGCTTTATTGATGACTTCATAATGAAATGAACATAGAAATTTTACTTTTTGTTTTTTTTTTTGGAACATACTAATTTTGGAAATGTGAACAGGTATAGCCTTTTTGAGGGGCAGTTTGACAATATGTTTATATCTTTGATCAATAATTATATTCTAGGAATTTATCATGAGGAAATTACCAGATGTACAAAATGATTGATGTTTATTCAGGTGTGTCCCCTTGGATCCTCTGAGAAGCAGATGCTGAAGTTAAGAGTGTTAGAGATAGATTAGAAGTGGGAGGCAGGGAGGGGGAGGTAATGCTTGTAAGAGACAGGGAGGAAGCAGGACTGGAAAGGAAAAGCCCTCGGGCTCTGATGCAGATCTTGACAGCTGTGAAAGGAAAGAAGCTGGAACAGAACCTGGCAGAGAGAGCCTCAGAGGGTATTCAGGTCTGGCAGTCTGGGCCAACCCAGTGGAGAGCTCTCTGACTGCCAGTTAGGGGGCACACCTAGTGCAGAAGGGACCAGGCCCTGACACCCTCACTGTCTGTGCTTAGTCTTGGGCTAAGGGCTGCCAAGGAGGAGTGGCCTGAAGGCTCTGCAGCTGGAAGCTGTCAGCCAACTGCATTCTTTGTAGTCAAAGGGCAAGTTCTTGCTGGAAGGGAGGTGTAAGTACTATACCACAAGATGGATGTTCATTACAGTGTTATTAAAATGATGCAATTAGAAATAGTATTTTTTCCTATAATAAACATAAAATACACCATTTCTAATTAAGAGTGGGAAAGTAACTTCAAGATTGCATTTATTATTTTAAGCAGCCATGTACTACAGTAAGCTTTTGTTAACCTTGATACCCCTCCTTATCACATGAACTGTCAAGATTTTCCATGTCTTGATCTCTTGATACTGAATACTAGACTTTGTAGTTATCCTCTAACTTTTATATTTACTAGAGATGATGGTAAACGGAGGCGATATTTTGATGGGATTTCGACTACCCCCAAGCTGCCTTAAACTGATACTGCCCTAAGGGAGATCCAGGCATGTACAAACAAGGCCAGTGTGTTGCTTTGCCTTAAACTACCCAGTCTTACTGGTTTCTGTTGAATTCTTTCTTTTTTTCCCTGGGTTGTAATTATCATCCACTTCTAGAATCAGGTAATGTTACTGCTTGTTTTTAGGAAAATTTTAGATCAGGACTCTTAAGTTTATTTTAAAGTTTCCTTAAACTCAAGATTTAATAAAATAATTTTAATCATTGAGTCTGTGGAATCTTTCAAAGAACTCTGCCTTTTCAAAGCCATAAGAAAGGCCTATGGTAATTATTTTGACCACTCTCTGCTTTTCATTCTCTCTTAGTTTTTTTTTTTTTTCTGTCCTTACGAACTCCAAGAAACACACAAGGGGACAGTTTGAAAACTTTGGTTCTTTTTCTTTGATTAATATTATAAAGATAAAAACTGTGGGAAAGTAAAGTTAAAATGAAGCTATTAAAACCAAGTTACATTTCTTTTCCTCCTAGGGCTCATTTTTATGCCTAGAGAAAGGGGTAGTTTCAAGAATCTTTACAAGTAAGGAAACTTGTTATCTAAGGTGTTTTGTTAAAGAATCAGCAAATGTTTCCCCATAATTGACTTATAGGAAAAAGGTCTTCTACTATATGTGTCCCTAGGGACCCCAGAACAAATTGTGTGCCACCTCTGTTGTATTGTTCATATTCCCCAAACTGAAATTTTGAAGAAGGTAGGGCACCGTAACTTCCTCCAGTTACCTCAGAATGTTTTATCACTTTTTCCCCCCATGATTCATTATATATTATAACTTTAGAAAAAGTGTGTTAGACTTTGCCAGGAATTGAAGGGACTGTATGTTTTTTCCTTCTAGGTAGTGTGTGTATAGATTTAAACATATATGTATTTATGAATGTATGATGTATATATTTATTTAAAACAAAGTGTAAAACATATAGAAAAAGCAAACTGAGTAATCAAGTGTAGGTAGTGTTTTCGTGAGTCTAATTTGGAATGAGATTGTGATTGCCTGTCATGAGTTTGTGTTTCTCAGAGGTAACTTCTTAAGGTCAGGGCTGTGTCTTACTCCTCTTGTGACCGTACTACCCAGCACAGTGATTTACACATAGTAAGTGATCATTGATATTGCAGACTGAAATTTCACTTCCAGTTTGTTTGTTTTTTTAATTTAGGGTTTGCCACTAGAAGGACTTGGTCAGCTCTTGTCCCCTTATTATTTTACCTTCAGTAATTTCCTGTTAATTTATTAAAAGCTTTGTATTCTAAAACTTGTTTTGGAAATTCAATTAGTCAGGTAGTACCAGTGGAAAATATTAAAAACAACTATTTATAATACTTTTATGTGACTCATTCATACTTCCTGATCAAAACTTTTATCCACAGAGATGTTAAGTAGACTTTTTTGGCAGGTATTCAGAAACACAGGAAATGAATAATTAAAAGCAGATCTTTGAAATGAACTTACATAAATGACAGAAATATAACCTAGGTTTTATTAGTCAGAATTTAATGATGAACTAGTACAAAACCTATCCTGTTTTTTAAGCAAGTTTTAATAATTATCAACCAAATTGCTTACTAAGCAAGCATTTAACAAAAATATGCTATTCATTACATCAAAACCCCAAAGCTACTTTCCTACCATATATTTTTTTTTATATTAGGAAGTAGCATTCATCATGAAATGTTCTACTCTCTTACTCAATTTATTTAAGGCAAGGCCCTGAACAGGGTCCTCAAACAGTTGTTTTCTGTAGCACTTCTTTGCCTTTACCAACAAGTCAGATACTTGAGATAGACACTTCAAAATTCCTCAATCAGCTACTCATCTCTTGTCCTTAATCTGTTTCTCAATCTCATTTATAACCTCATTCATAATTGCAACAGGAGACCAATGAACTTTTTTTTTCTGTACCAAACTATTATACTCATGATTTACTTTCCCCAAATATGAAATTTTGCCTTGCTCCAGTGCTTAGGGATTTTTTTCTACCCTTAATGCCACCTTCTCTTTTGCTATATATACCACTTTCCTGACTCATTTCAATATTATTGTCTTCTCTGAAAACTGCTTTGGCCTTTAATGATCTCTTTCTCCATAACTACCACCGCTCTTTTCCCTTTGTTCTCACTTTTCTGTTCTGGCCTAGGAGAGGGACATGAGCTACTGCCTGTATGCCACACAATGACTAGAGGGGAGGGAGCTGGATGGAGGGAGTAAGGTGAAGTATATATAGTTAAAAAACAAAACCTTAGGCCAATTTGATGTGCTTTGTATCATTATGTATTTTTTCACCTTTTAAATTGTGAAAATATTGCTATTACCTGTGTTCATCACAGAGCTTTTGTTGTGTGCTTTTATTTAAGGACATCTTCCAATTGACAGGAATCATTTCATATTGGAACAATGGGTTCAGTTGTATAGTGGTTAAGTGGCCAGCCTTCAAAAGCTTCTGTAACCCAGAACGTACAGAGGTAGATTGTTGTTAGCATTCTGTAAAATCCAGTTATAATATATACCTGTGTATCTGTGAGATTGTACTCACAATCCCAGTGTGTGTGTGTGTGTGTGTGTGTGTGTGTGTGTGTATGTGGATGGGGGTATATGTGTGTATGGTGCCAGGAACACTATTCTCTTGCTACAGTGGTGAAGTTCTCTTCCTTTCATCATACATGTGGTCAAAGCTGTTTATTGCGTACTATAAAGACTAGGAACTGCTTAAATAAAGATAGAACATCTACATATATTGTCATATACAAAACAGAATACTATACCACAAAACGAATGAAGTAGATCGGCATACTAGTGAAACAGTTTTCGGGAGAGATTAAAGTGAAAAAAATCACATTGTAGAGCAATAGGCCACGAACATTTACATAAGCAAGACACTTGCATATTCAACTATTCTCATACATGCATGGTCTGTCTCTGGAAGGATACATAGGTCTGCTGAGGTACTAGCAAATCCAGGGTAGGAAGGGAACTTACTTTGCACTATTTTCTTATTGGCACTGTTTGCATTTTTCTTACTACAATCCATATTACTACTTTTAAGAATTCCACATTTACTTAGTATCTTGTGCTGTACTCAAAAGTAGGATAGCAGTTTTTGAGGTAGCATGGCTTTGAAATCCTCACAACTTCTTTTGTGCCTCTTTTTCCCAATTCCTCACTGCTGCAAACAGTGAATGTGTGTTTAGTTTACAATTTGGGACAGTAGTGGAAAGAATATCTGCTTTGTAGGCAGATCAGACCTGTGTATACTGTGTATACAGTATATCTACAGTATACTGGCTTTTATGATTTGGGGTAAGTTATTTAATTTTATAGGATCCTTGAATATGTAGAGCTCAGAAAATAATTTACGTACTTAACTAAGAAAATATACATAGTGATTTGCATATAATAGGAATTCTATAAATGTTAATTATTTTATTTTAGTTGGATAACTAAGGGACTTTTAAAATTTTTTAAATTTTTTTAATGTTTATTTTTGAGAGGGAGAGACAGAGTGCAAGCAGGGAATGGGCAAAGAGAGAGAGGGAGACACAGAATCCAAAGCTGGCTCCAGGCTCTGAGCTGTCAACATAGAGCCTGACGTGGGGCTTGAACCCATGAACAGTGAGATCATGACCGGGGCCGAAGTTGGATGATTAACCCACTGAGCCACTCAGATGCCCTGAGTCTTGTTCAAATTTTTAAATTTCTGCTTTTCTAACTATACTGAAACTGGATCATTAACATTTGTATTTACCCTGGCATGCTTCTGTGGAATAACCACAAGTTTGAGTATCTTCTTGGCTCTTAGAGTATTTTTTTTAGTGAAATAGCTTATTTTCCCTTTTTAATCCTGCAAAGTCTTTTAAATAAAAGCAATGTGCTTTGTTTTCATGGATGTAAATGGGAGTTTACTCTTTTATAATATTTTTCCATATTTGGGTAAGTATTTTAATATATATTATATGTTGCATATATTTATCCAGCAAGGAAACCATGGTTTTAAGCATGAGTCAATTGTGTAGATTAAAAGTGACAACTTTATGATTATAAAAATATTAGAATTCCTTTTTAACATGGATATATCATTTAGATACAGGGTTTTTTAGAGTAATATCTTTTTAAATATTTTTTTTCTTTTTCAGCTCTTTCAGTCTCACATGCCAACAAAAACAACTTGTCCATCCTCACAAATATCTGATGATGAGCAGAAAGTGAGTATATCTTTTAAACAGAGCCATATTATATTCTACATACCTCTAGGATTTCAAAGTAACTACTCAGAGACCTGACAGACTTTTGTTTGTACCTTGAATATAACTTAACTTTTATGTTGATTGAAATTAAAAATCAATAATAGACTGAATACTTGTTGAGTGTTTTCATTGTCTCTTTCCTATGGGACATGAAACAAATTAAAATTCTTGACTGTTTCTGCAGCATTCAGTAGAAAGACAAGCACTGCTTTTGCTGGGCATACTTGCAGAACTTGGTGAATGTAGAGAAGTCCTTTAATGACAAGAGTGTAGGAAGTCGCCTGGTGGTCTTGTCAGATGCCTTCCTGAGTGTGAGATCAAGCCCTTAATGCTTCCAAGGTTATTCTAAGTGTGCTTGCATAGGAGGGATGTGTTTTGGTAAATCATATTGAAAATGTATTTAAAACAGGAATTATATTTAACTTGGTGAAAGAGATGAGTTGATGACTTTTTAAATAAAATATTGCAAATACAAGGATGGGTAATTCAGTAAGTTTAAATGATTTCTTTTAGTTCTGTGCCCAAATGAGGCCTCTTCTTGCCTTTTCCCTCTTCCTTCACATATACTAAGGTCCCCATGGCTTTGATAAATTATAGTTTGACCACCAAACTACCATCCTTTTTATCTTTTTTTCTCTCATTGGTAATAATAGTCTGCCCCATTTTTATTTTTTTATTTTATTATTTTATTTTTTTTTAAATGTTTTATTTATTTCTAGGAGAGAGAGAGAGAGACAGCGTGAGCAGGGGAGGGTCAGAGAGAGAGGGAGTCACAGACTCTGAAACAGGCTCCAGGCTCTGAGCTGGCAGTCAGCACAGAGCCCGACGCGGGGCTCGAACCCACGAACCGCGAGATCATGACCTAAGCGAAAGTCGGACGGTTAACCGACTAAGCCACCCAGGCGCCCCATTAATCCTTTAGTGATAAATGAACTGAGTTGTCATTGCTTAGTCCTCATTTTCTCTGGTTCCTGTTATTCAGTAAATTATGGTGACCGCTGCCACATTTGAGAAACTTTTTTTTCCATGACCTACGATCTTCTAGCTTTAGAACCAAAAGGGATTCTACAGGCCATTTAGTTAAAGTTTTATCTGATACACATGTGCTTGGGTAAAAATTCTAACAAGTATTCTAATCTTGAATACTTTCATTACTGGGAAGCATAGTGTTTCACTTTCTTTTTATTAATGATAAAGATAACATACTTATATGACTAAAGGGGTTCCCAAAGGGCAGAAATGAGAATACAGTATACTTACTAGTTTTCTATTACCGCATAACAAATTGCCATGAATTTAGCTTCTTAAAACAACACCTATTTATTAGCTCATAGTTCTGTAGATCATAAAACTGGGTCGGCGTAGCTTGCTTCTCTGCTCATGGTCTCACTCAAGATGTTGGCTGGCTGCGTTCTTATCTGAAGCTCCCCTTCAGACGCTTTTAGGTTGTTGGCAGAATTTAGTTTCTTGCTGGCTGGTTGCTGTCAGCTTGAAAAGAACATTCTTCCGTCCTTGCTATATGGCTCTCTGTCACTCATGCAACAGGGGAGAACTAATGTCAGATCCCCTTCAGGTTTCACATCTCTTTCACCTGAAAGATCCCAGTCCATTTTAAGGGCTCACCTTATTAGTTCAGACCCACCAAAGATAATCTCCCTTTCTTAGGTTAACTGATTTGGGACCTTAATTACATCTGCAAAATCCCTTCATAGCAGAACCTAGTTTCTGTTTGCTTGAAAAAATAGAAGGTGTGAGTACACCAGAGGGCATGAATCTTGGGGTCCCTCTTAGATTTCTACCTACCACACACAGTAACAAGTGAATCTTTCTAACTTCTACCTCCAAGACCACTCCCTCAACCTACAAATCCATTCCCCAGTAATAACCACTCTCAGGGAAACATTTTCTTCCATAAATATATATATAAGAATATATGAAAAAATAATACTTTTTTTTTAGTCAAATCACAGTAAAAAAAAAAATCACGTAGTTTTTGAGTCTTAACCATGTTGTGGCATGATTCAGTAGTTTAGTATTCTATTGTATGGATATACTACATTTTATTTATCCATTCAACAATTGTTAGATATTTTTGGTTGTTTCTAGTTTTTGACTATTTGGACTAAAGCTGCTATGAGCATTCATGTGTATGGATGGATGTTTTTATTTATCTTTGATACCTATAGTTAGGGATTTTTGGTTATATTGTAATGTCTTTTTAACTTTATAAGAAACTACCCACCTGTTATTCAAAGTGGCTGTACCATTTTGCCTTTGTACCAGCAAATTTATCAGAATTCCACTTGTTCTTCATAATTTATAATACATGACATTATATGCCTGTTAAATTTTAGACATTTGAGTGGTTATTCAGTGGTATTGTACTGTAGTTTTAATTCACATTTCCCTGATAATGTTGAGCACTCTTTTTTTCTTACATAGTTTACTGTCAAGTTGGTTTCCATATAACACCCAGTGATCATCCCAGCAAGTGCCCTCCTCCATGCCTCTCCCATACCCCTGTCAGCCCTCAGTTTGTTCTCAGTATTCAAGAATATCTCATGGTTTGACTCCCTCCCTCTCCCCAACTATTTTTCTACCCTTCTCTTCCCCCATGGTCCTCTGTTAAGTTTCTCCTGTTGCACTTATGAGTGCAAACGTATGGTATCTGTCTTTCTCTGCCTGACTTATTTCACTTAGCATAACACCCTCAAGTTTCATCCACATGGCTACACATGGCCAGATTTCATTCTTTCTGATGGCCATGTATAATAGATAAACCACATCTTCCTGATCCATTCATCAGTTGATGGACATTTAGCTTCTTTCCATGATTTGGCTATTGTAGAAAGTTTTGCCATGATCATTGGGATACATGTGCCCCTATGCATCAGCACTCTGTATCCCTTGGGTACATTCCTAGCAGTGCTATTGCTGGGTCATAGGGGAGTTCTATTGTTAATTTTTTGAGGAATCTCCACAGGTTTTCCAGAGGGGCTGCACCAGTTTTACATTCCCAACAACAGTGTAGGTGGGTGCCCGTTTCTCCACATCCTCGCCAGCCTCTATACTCTCCTGATTTGTTCATTTTAGCCACTCTGACTGACATGAGGTGGTATCTCAATGTGGTTTTGATTTGTATTTCCCTGATGAAGAGCGATGCTGAGTATTGTTTCATGTGTTTGTTGGCCATCTGCATGTCCTCTTTGGAGAAGTGTCTGTTCATGTCTTCTGCCCATTTCTTCACTGGATTATTTGTTTTTCCAGTGTGGAGTTTGGTGAGTTCCTTATAGATTTTGGATACCAGCCCTTTATCTTATATGTCATTTGCAACTATCTTTTCCCATTCTGTCTGTTCCTATTAGTTTTCTTGATTGTTTCCTTTGCCATGCAGAAGCTTTTTATCTTGATGAAGTCCCAGTAGTTCATTTTTGCACTTGATTCCCTTGCCTTTGGGGATGTGTCAAGTAAGAAATTGCTGCAGTTAAGGTTGTTTCCTGCTTTCTCCTCTAGTGTTTTGATAGTTTCCTGTCTCACATTTAGGTCCTTCATCCATTTTGAGTTTATTTTTGTGTATGGTGTAAGAAAGTGATTTAGTTTCATTCTTTTGCACGTTGCTGTCCAGTTCTCCCAGCACCATTGGTTAAAGAGGCTGTCTTTTTTCCTTTGGATACTCTTTCTTTGTCAAAGATTAATTGGCTATACATTTGTGGGTCCAATTCTGGGTTATCTATTCTATTTCATTGGTCTGTGTGTCTATTTTTGTGCCAATACCANCTGATTTCTGTACGTTGATTTTATACCCTGCAACTTTGCTGAATTCGTGGGTCAGTTCTAGTACATTTCTGGTAGAGTCTGTCGGGTTTTCTATGTAGAGTATCATGTCATCTGCGAAAGTGAAAGTTTGAATTGCCAATTCTGATGCCTTTGATTTCCTTTTGTTGTCTGATGGCTGATGCTAGGACTTCCAGCACTATGGTAAACAACAGTGGTGAGAATGGACATCTCTGTCATGTTCCTGATTTCAGGGGAAAGCTGTTTTACCCCATTGAGGATGATATTAGCTGTGGGCTTCTCATAGATGGCTTTTATGGTGTTTAAGTAGGTTCCTTCTATCCCAACTTTCTTGAGGGTCTTTATTAAGGACGGATGTTCTATTTTGTCAAATGCTTTTTCTGCATCTATCGACAGGATCGTATGGTTTTTATCTTTTCTTTTGTTAATGTGATCTATCACATTGATTGATTTGCAAATATTGAACCAGCCCTGTTACCCAGCGATGAATCCCACTTGATCTTGGTGGATAATTCTTTTTATATGCAGTTGAATTTGATTTGCAAGTATCTTGTTGAGGATTTTTGCATCCATATTCATCAAGGATATTGGCCTGTAGGTCTCCTTTTTTGCTGGGTCTCTGGTTTGGGAATCAAAGTGATGCTAGCTTTGTAGAATGAGTCCAGATGTTTTCCTTCCATTTGTAATTTCTGGAATAGCTTGAGAAGAATGGGTATTAACTCTGATTTAAATGTCTGGTAGAATTCCTCAGGGAAGCCATCTAGCCCAGGGCTCTTATTTGTTGGGAGAGTTTTGATAAGTGATTGAATTTCTTCACTAGTTATGGGTCTGTTGAGATTTTCTATCTCTTCCCGTGTGAATTTTGGTTGTGCATGCNCTGAACCCACGAACCACGAGATCATGACCTAAGTGAAAGTCGGACGCTTAACCGACTAAGCCACCCAGGCGCCGCTGTTTCCATATATTTTTAAATGTATTCTCTGACTGCCTGATTGGCCCATTCGTTCTTTAGTAGGGTGTTCTTTAACCTCCATGATAGATATTTCTCCATTCCCTTACTTTCAATCTGAAGGTGTCCTCAGATCTAAAATGAGTCTCTTGTAGACAGCAGATAGAATGATTTTGACTTTTTATCCATTCTGCTACCCTATGTCTTTTGATTGTAGCATTTAGTCCATTTACATTCAGTGTTATTATTGAAATATGTGGGTTTAGAGTCATTGTGTTCTCTGTAGAATTCCTTCATGTAGTGGTGTCTCTGGTACCTTGTGTTCCTTGCAACATTTCTGTCATAGAGTCCCCCTCAGGATTTCTTATAGGGCTGGTTTAGTGGTGATGAATTCTTTCAGTTTTTGTTTATTTGGGAAGACTTTTAACTCTCCTTCTATTCCAACTGACAGTCTTGCTGGATAGAGGATTCTTGGCTGCATGTATTTTCTTTTCACCACATTGAAGACTTTTTGCCATTCCTTTCTGGCCTGCCAAGTTTCAGTAGATAATTCTGCAACCACCCTGATATGTCTCCCTTTGTATGTTAGGGTCCTTTTATCCCCAACTGCTATTTGAATTCTCTCTTTATCCTTATATTTTACAAGTTTCCCAATGATATGTCATGCAGAATATAAATTGAAGTTACATCTGAGGGGAGTTCTCTGTGCCTCCTGAATTTCAGTGTCTGTTTCCTTCCCCAGATTGGGTAAGTTCTCAGCTATAATTTGTTCAAGTACACCTTCAGCGCCTTTCCTTTTTTCTTCCTCTTCAGGAATTCCTATGATGTGGATATTGTTCCATTTGATTGTATCACTCAGTTCTCGAACTCTCCTTTTGTGCTCATGGATCAGTTTATCTCTTTTCCTTGGCTTCCTCTTGTTCTATAATTGTGTCTTCTAATTCACCTATTCTCCTCTCTGCCTCTTCATGCATTGGCTGCCTCCATTTTGTTATGCATCTCATTTACAGTATTTTTTAATTCATCACAACTATTTTTAAGCTCCATGGTCTTTGTAGCAATGATTTCTCTGATGTCTTCCATGCCTTTTCTAAGCCCAGCGATTAATTTTATGACTATTGTTCTAAATTTTGTTCATTTATATTGCTTATATCTGTTTTGAGCAATTCTTTAGCTGTCACGTCTTCCTGGAATTTCTTTAGTGTTCTTCTGTTTCGTCATTTTGGCTAGCTTTCTGTCTCTTGTCAGTTTTAAAAGCTTGTTATGCAGTCTGCACCAGTGAGTACTGTTATCTTAAAGGAGGCTTATTGAGTGCCCAGGGCCTTTCCATTCAGGTAGTGTTCTTTTAATGGTGTCTTTTGGTCCCTCATGTTGGTACTTTGGTTATTTTATTTCCCTACTCATAGTGGTATTTGGCACTCTCCACCCTGTGTACTTTGACTTGTTTCTTGAGGAAGCCCTGGAGAGGAAAACAGACAGACAAACAGGGAACACAAGCACACATATGCACAAAGAGACTAGCAAACTGAAAGGAAAAAAAAACAAACAAACAAACAAACAAAAAAACCCCCAAAACAACAAAAACAAAAACAGCAAAACAGCAAAAGACAAAGGACAGTCTAAAAGCATAAAACCAGAAATCACATCTACAAATAAAGAGTAGTGTGCTGATGGAGGAGCATATACAAATGAGAAATAACAGGGGTGGGGAGAAAGAGATGTTGAAAGTTGACCATGCAGAGAGATTAAAAGGCTTATTTCAGATAAAGAGAAAGGAGAATAAGGCAGGAGGTAAGGTAAATACCAAAGATAAGAAAGAAGAAAAGAAGAAGAAGAAAAAAACCTGGAAATAATGTTACCCAGAGAAGCTATATAGTCTGATTATTTCAGAGGGAGCGAGAAGGGAAGGTAATGATGGAGATAGAACATGCATCAAGTGAATGGATTATATATGTCTGTTTTAACAAACCTATAACCAGAAAACCAGGTCCAGAGGAGGGGAGAGAAATGGACTAGATAAGGGAGAATATCTGAATAGCAAGAGTTGATCTAGAGTCAATCATGGCAATGTGGTCAGTGTTGATGTTGGGGGAGGGGCTGCTTCCATAGCCAGGCTCAGGTAACCAAACAACTAGGTAATGCAGATGGGCGTGGTTTGGTGTAGGTGGGTCTCACCTCCACTTTGTGTCCCTCAGTGCCCCACCTTGGTGGCTGTGGGGAGAAAGATGGCGACCCCCCAGTCCTCTCTGGAACCAGGTGTTGCAAAGCACTCTTTTGCGTCCGATATCACCGTGCTGCGGCCGCAGCCAAGGTGGGCGGGGGTTTATTTCCTGTGCCCAGCCTCATTTCCAGATCTCCTTGGTTTGCAATAATAATACCACCTGGAGTGTAATTCCGCAAGCCCCGGCGCTTCCCACCGAGGTTTGGGGGATTGAGTATGGGACCAGCTCCTTTTGAATCCAACTGCAACTGTGATCCCTGGGCACCCTGTGGGAAGAAATCTCTGAGACTAGAGGTGGGATTTCTCTCCGAAAGCCCTGCAGCTAGAGATGGGACGATACAATTCCTCTTTGTCCTGGCTGTGCTTTTTTCTCCCTTTCAGGGACCTTTCTAAGATTCCTCAACTGCTTTTTTTTTCTTTTTCTCTCTGCAGACGGGGAACTCCTTCCCCTCCGTGCCTCTGAGCTCCCCCGCCCTTATTTGTCTTCCCCAGTTCGCAGTCACACCCCTCTGAGGCTTTCTTTTTAGTGGACTCTGCCTCTTTTACTCCCAGCCTCTTGCAGTTCAGAGGTTTTTTTGGCTTCAGCCCTTCTTGGTTTGAAAGATGCAGGCCGGAGATAGCAAACTCCCTACTTCTCCGCCATTTTGCCTGCTAGCCTGAATCATATGAATTCTTTAAGTATTCTGAGTATATGTGCTTTGTCATGTATATATGTCATATATATAATATTTTCTTCCAGTTTGTGACTTACATATTCCTTGATGATCACAAGTTTTTAATATTGATAAAGTAGACAGATAAATAATAAGATTGTCCCAATACCACACTATCTGGTGATTGTAGCTTTGTGATTGGATTGTATAAGTCCTTCAACTTTGCATAATTGTTGTAGCTGTTCTAAATCGTCTGCATTTCCTTATAAATTTTAGATTGAGCTTGTCAGTTACTGTATTGACAGCATGGAGTTGAAGCTTGTTCTTTTATCCAGTCTGACAGTTTCCTTCTTTTAATTGGAATGTTTAGATATTCACTGTCCATTATGGTAGCCACTAGCTACATGTGGCTATTTAAATTTAAATTAGTTGAATAAAAGTTAAAAGCAGGTCCTCAGTTGCATTCGTCCCATTTGAAGTGTTCAATATTTGCATGTGGCTACCTGTTGCACAGATCAGATACAGAACAGTTCCACCACCACAAGAAGTTCTATCACATATTGGTGGTTTAGACCATTTACATTTAATTTAATTATAGATATGACTAAGTTTAAGTCTGCCAATTTGCTGCTATATGTTTTCTCCTTGTCCCATTTGTTCTTTCATTTTTCTTCTTTTTCTGCCTTTTTTTGGATTAGTATTTTTATGATTGCATTTCATCTTTACTATTGACTTATTAGCTATACCTCTTTGTGATCTTTTATTTTTTAAAAATACTAGTCAGTGTAGGCTTTAATTTATTACATGTATCTTCAGTGTTATAATGCTTCATATATAATACAGAAATCTTAACAACCGTAACTGTCTATTCCCTCTCTCTGTTGTGCTGTCTTATCATACATTCTGTTTCTCCGTGATTCCAAATCCTGCAATATATTGCTGCTGTTGCTTTTAATGATCATATTTTCAAGAAATTAAAACAAGCAAAAAGTTCTTTTACACACATTTACATGTCATTTTTTTCTTTTGGCATTTTATTGAATATGTTCTGTGACCTTATGCTTTGCATTATTTTTCGTGAGAAAACTGTAGTCATTTTATGTATTATTTGTGTGTAATGTGTCTCCCCACATCTGGTTGCTCATAAAACTTTTCTGTATCCTCTTTTTGAAACATTTTGTTCTGATATGCTTAGTTGTGGATTCCTCTGGATTTTTCATGTGTGTAGTTTGCTGAAATTCTTAGATCTCTGAGTTCATGTTTAGAAAACTGGAAAAATTTCAATCACTGTTACTTAGATATTTCTTTCCACCCTCCTCCAGTCTCTCCCCATCTTTTCTTTCTTTTTTTTTTTTTTAATGTTTTATTTATGTCTGAGAGAGAGAGAGAGAGAGAGAGAGAGCGTGAGCAGGGGAGGGTCAGAGAGAGAGGGAGACACAGAATTGGAAACAGGCTCCAGGCTCTGAGCTGGCTGTCAGCAGAGAGCCCGACGCAAGGCTCGAACCCACAAACCGTGAGATCATGTTCTGAGCCGAGGTCAGACGCTCAACCAACTGAGCCACCGAGGCGTCCCCCTACCCATCTTTTCTATATGATTCCATTTACAGGTATGTTAGACCATTTGATATCATTTCACAGTTTTTGGAGCTCTATTTCAGTTTTATCTTTTCTATGAGAGACTTTTAGCTTCGAGAAATAAAGATATTTAGCTTGGATAATAACTATTGAAAAAAATCTTTCCTTCCATTGTTTGATCTGCTGATAATATGGTTCAATAGGTTTTTTATTTAGATGTTGCATTTTTCCTTTTAGGAATTTCATTTGCTGCCTTTTGTTGTTGAGAGCTTCCATATTTCTCTTGTAATTCTGTCATGTCAGCCAATATATCCATCTCTTTTTCTTATAGAAAAAGAGTATAGTTTTCGTCTTCAGCATCTTTATCATAGTTATTTTAAAGTTCTTATCAGCTGAGGGGCGCCGGGGCGCCTGGGTGGCTCAGTTGGTTAAGTGTCTGACTTCAGCTCAGGTCATGATCTCACGGCTACTGGGTTCGAACCCATGTCAGGCTCTGTGCTGACAGCCAACTCAGAGCCTGGAGCCTGCTTTGGATTCTGTGTCTCCGTCTCTCTCTGACCCTCCCCTGATCACTGTCTCTCTGTCTCTCTCTCTGAAATAATTAAAACATTAAAAAAATAAAAAAAAAATAAAGTTCTTATCAGCTGATTCAACTGTGAATCACATTTTTCTACTTCTTCCTCTGTAGTAATTTTTTATTGTATGGTAGATGTTGTGGATGCTACATTGTGGAGGTGCTAGATTTTGTTTCCTTCTTCTGAAGAGTGTTGACCTTTGTTCTAGCAGGCAGTAAATTGCTAGGTTATTGCATTGTTCATGTTGAACCTTTGTTATAGGCTTTGTTAGAGCAGGTCTATTTCAGCTGTGTACTATGGAACATTTCTGATATCTAGGTTGTGATCCTTACTCCTAAAATGTGGTCCATATAGGTTTTCAGTGGAAAGCCTGAAGGGTTTACTGAGCCCCTTTAACTTACAGACTTAAAATTAATGCTCCCCAGGATAGCATTCTTGAATACTCTATATAGCTCCTTCCAATTTCCATCCCCGCCCCCGGCTAGGCTCTTTGTGTTCCCCTTGTATTTGTGCAGTTCAGCCAAAGTTTTAAGAGGAGTGTATTTGTAGATTTTGGACTCCTTCCTTTCTGGAATTTTCTTCTTCAGTTTTCAACTGATCTACTTTCCCTTGTTTCCAACTGACTACTCAACCCAGTAAGACTACCACTTCCATCTTGAGGTCTGTCTTCTTTGTGTAGCAGTGACTGGGTTGTGCCCTCAGAAAGACCTAGAAAATGTGCATCTCACCCTGCATGGTTTCCGGTTCCCAAGAGTCTCATTTCATCCAGTGTCCGTTGGCCTTTGGTTGCACTCCAGTGACTTGGAAGAATTGTTTATAATTGTTAATTAGCAGGGATATTACTGCAACATAGGTTAACTCTGACATTACTGGGAGCTGAAACTGTATAATTTTGTGTTGTACTTTTTTCATATGACATTTAAATTAAAATTTACTAAATATTTATTGTAAACATATTTAATTACTTTAAACATTCCATTTTGTGAATGAATATACCATAGTTTACATGAGTCTGTTCCTTTTTCTTGGAAATCAAATATTTGAGTGTGATAAACAATGCTGGACTTTCATTGTGTGAAGAGAATAAGAAATGCGGATGTGTTTTGAGGATCTGGACACAAATTTCTCACAAATTTACTTAATACATTTATATCTTGATGAAGGTACAATGATCATAAACTCTTTAATTTCTTTGAAAAACTATATTTATCCTTTCAAATGTGCCTATATCCTGTTTTAGTGAAACTTTTTTTTTTTTTTTAAATTATTGCCATTGTCTTTGTTTTCTTCCAGCAAAAAAGAAACAACATTCGTTCTTTAACTATGTCTGGCCATGTTGGTTTTGAGAGTTTGCCTGATCAGTTGGTCAATAGATCCATTCAGCAAGGCTTCTGTTTTAATATTCTCTGTGTGGGTAAGAGCCAAACTCTTCCTCTATATTATTCCTTTATATTCCTGTGTTCTCTCCATTCTTGCAAACAGTATGGTATTCATGTTATTAATTTGATAGCATGATCACAGATTTTTTTCAGTTATTTAAATTCTGCTAGTTTTGTCTTTCTTAGCTTTACTGCTTTACACTTTTTTCTTTAAATATTTCAGTGCTTTCTTCAGAGTTCTGAGTAACTTAGCATACATACTTACCTTTATGTTCTGCTAATGACTCAGTGGACCAGCCTTAACATGTATGTCTTTCATAGACAACTCAGCCTTTGAAATGTTTGAAATATTTGGGATCCTTGAAACCACTCTGGGAGTTCTATTTTTTTTTTTTTTTCCTCTCATTTGTCCTTTGCATCTGTGAAGATTTACCTTTGTTTCTTTTAGGGGAGACTGGAATTGGAAAATCAACACTGATTGACACACTATTTAATACTAATTTTGAAGACCATGAATCCTCACATTTTTACCCACATGTTAGACTTAAAGCTCAGACATATGAACTCAACGAAAGTAATGTTCGATTGAAATTGACTATTGTGAATACAATAGGATTTGGTGACCAAATAAACAAAGAAGAGAGGTATGTGTTTTCTTACTGTAATAAAACACATTTTTTCATATTTTAAGACATTTGTCTGGGGTACATGGGTTAAACATCCGACTTTGGCTCAGATCATAATCTCATGGTTTAGGAGTTCGAGCTCTGCATCGGGCTCTGTGCTTGACAGCTCAGAGCCTGGAACCTGCTTCAAATTCTGTGTCTCCCTGTTTCTCGGCCCTTCCCCCACTCACGCTCTTTCACTCTTAAAAATAAGTAAAAATATTAAAAAAAAAGACATTTGTCTTGTTCCACGAGCCATGGTTTGGTTTTCTACTATGGGAATTCAAACCCTTCCTCTCAGACTTTAATCTTTTTAATAATTCAGCAATGTTTTATTCTTAACAAATTGACATTTTCTATCCAGTTGTCTAATTTTTTTAGAATAATTTGAATCACATTATTGAAATGTGTATTTCAGCAAAAATTATTTTAATTATTTTTTCATATGCTGATTCGGTATATAGTAAGTGATTTGTAATAATTTTCAGGCAGGACTTATTTTGTTGAGGGAAAAATAGTGAGACATACAGTGGCAAATACATAATGGCCCAGTCCACGGTGCTTGAATTATTTTGTATGTGAAATTCTAGCCAAATCAGCCAGGTACATTATTAAGCATTGCAAGAAAGGTTTGACATTGAAACTGTTATTTATATTTTATATGATGTCATTATTTCTCCTATAGTACTATAAAGAATGATGATAGATTTTATATGAAATTTAAAGTATGAAATCGGGAAATAGATTAGAGTAAAACAATAACTTTTTGTTCTTTTTCTGTTTTGAAATGCATATATTTTCATTATTAGAGGTAATTTTCTAGTTTCCTAAAGTTTGCTTGAAAAGAGAAATATTTTGCATAATTATGTGACTTATGTTATCCTTTTCAGCACATTTATGTGGGTGTTCTAGAGGAAGAAGATTAGTGGTAGAGTCAAAGGCCTGTGACATGTTGCTTTAAAACTTTATAATTTCTACGTAGAGATCTTATACGGTTTTACTTAAATTTATTCTTAGATATTGGCATTTTTGATGTTCTCGTAGATGATATGTTTTAGAAATACTTAATTTTCTATTTGGTGTATAGAAATATAATTTTGCATATAGGGATGTTTGTAAATTCTCTGATTAATTCCAACAATTTGTCTCTAAATTTGTGTTGATTTTCTATGTATGTAGTGGTATAATCTCTCAATAGATTTGTTTTTCTTCAGTTCTTTTGTTCCTTTTAAAATAAGTTTTATTGATGTATAATTTATGTAGAATAAATAAAATGCACTGCTTTTTTAAAGTGTACAATTCTGTTAATTTTGACACATACTTGGTTTTATAACCACCACCAGGACTGTAATATAGGATATATATATAGTCTTAGGTTTTTTCCTCACACATATATTTAGATTAGTGCTTTACCAAAGACTGGAGGGAACCGCTGTCCAGATCATTAGCACTTTTGTTGGTGTAGCTGCCTTCTATTCAGTGTTCTTGCCTACAAATTCTGTTTGCCTTGGCCTCCCTGAACTGTTTCTGTCTCCTCAACTTGGTGAGTCTGCCAGGCTCTGTGATCTCTTGTGCTGTGCCCTGGAAACTTGTCTCCAGGCAGTAAGCTGAGGGAATCATAAAGCTTCTCATTTATTTACCTTCTCAATGAACACAGTTTTATATGGCATATTGTCCCATGTCTTGAAAGCCTTCTTCGTGTGTTTATCCAGGTCTCTAATTGTTTAGGGTAAGAGAGTAAACCCAGTCCCAGTTACTTCATCATGGCTGAAGACAGTTTTTATTTTTCTTTCTTCCGTTTTTAAAACCTAACTGCACTGGGTAGGATTTACAGTATTATATTGGATGGTCAGTGGTATTAGTGGGTATCTTTGCCTTGTCCCGGTCCAGAAGGAAAGCTTTATTTTTACCATATATTATGCTTGCTTGCTTTTTTAAAAATTTAAGTTGGAGTAAGGAAGTTCCCATTGTTTTAATAGTAAGGGTTTTTTTTTTTTTTTTAGGGTTTTTTAAAATCATGAATAAATATTATATTATTTTTTTTCGCATTCTGTAGAAAAGATTGTATTTTCTCTTTTTTAATCTGTAAGAATGTGATTTTTAGTAACTGATTTTTCATTAGTAAATTAGTCTTGAAATCTTCATACCATTTTGTATATTTAAGATTATAAATTATTTTACTGATGTTTGTTTTTTTCCTTTGGTTCTTATTCATTGTGCTTTTTTTTTCTCATATGCTTTGATATTTTTTATTGTAGGTGTCATGGTCTTTGAAAAATTATTTGCAGAGATACTTTGAGGTCTAAGATGAAGATGTCTTCCTTTGAACAGATTTAGATTTGCTTATGTTAGGCCCCTGTGGCATTAATACTCTGAAGATCCTTAAATCCCTTTCATGGCTTGAGTTTTTCAGCATCAAAGAGGCACTGTGAACCTGGGCTCTGGATATGTGTGAGGGTAGACCCTGTGGCCTCAAATTCTCAAGGACATTTTTTTCTCCTTTACTTTTATTTTCCCTACTTACTGCCAGGGCAACCTTCCCTGCAACAACTTGGGGGAGGGGAGGAATTGTAGGTTAACTTCTAGCTCATTCTTAACCCTGAAAATGCAGGCTTTCAGGATCAAAGCTTAATGTGGGGAGTCAGTCTCTTAAAATAGATTGCCACTTTGTGTGGGTCCTGGATTTTGATTTCTTCCTTCTTGTCCTATGAGTCCTTCAGAGCTAATGCTTAAGAACTAGATTGACAACTGATCTCAAGACAATACTAGCACTGATGCTTTTAGTGCAGGGGTTAGTAAAATTTTTCTGTAAAGTGCCAAATAGTCAATATTCCAGACTTTGAAGGACATATATGGTCTCTGTCCAAACTACTCCGCTCAGCCACTGTAACACAGAAGCAGCCATAGCCAATACATATACCAGTGAACGGGGCTGTGTTTCAGTGAAACTTATAATAAATATACAGGCATCGTCTGGATTTGGCCCATTTATTGACTTTTGCTCTAAGTTCTCTGCTCACCTCTCTCAGGTTCTACTCTCTTCAATTTTGACCTGGTTATTAATTCCTTATCATTTTATGAGTACTTGGAAGTTTTTGAGGAGGTTATTTTTGTATTTTAAGCCATTTTCTTTTGTTTCACATGAAGAATGAATATGCAGTGTATTGGAAGTGGAAACCTAGAGCCGATTACTATGGAAGAACTGCTAATGGTAGACTATTTATTTAGCAGAAAATGTTTTGGTTTTCATTTTGACCTGAATGCAACACAGTCAGGTAGAGGACGATTTATGGCTATTAGGTCATAAAATAGGTCATATTACTCATCTCTTTCAAGTCATTAATAAAAGCTTTGGATTGTTTTATGTTAATATATGTGCTTACAAATTAATTTTTACTATTTTATTATTTTGGAGAGGAAATCATGTTGAGTCACATTTAGATGAGTTTCCCAAGTATAGTGTTCCTGATAGTGAATACTGGTGTTCCTAATAGTCTCTCTGATAATGCTCAAAGTATTGTGCTAGATGTTGTGGAGAACATAGAAGTAGAAGATACTGTTTCTATCCTCATGTTGTTTATCATCTGTGTGGGAAGAACATGGCATTCTATGAGATTAAAAGAGGTGATGATCCTAAAGGACTAAAATGGTCAGGCAACTTTATGAAAGAATTCAGTTCTGTGCACATGTATTGAGTATCTCAGCTCTATGAAGTACCACTCCATTTGGGCTACAAAGATAATTATAAATGTGTCCAGGGAATTTGACAGAGGAAATATTTGCTGTTATTTTCACTTAGAAACCCAGATTTACTTAATTAGAATGGTTAAGAGTAGAAAGTTGAATTGAGTAGACAGTGATCTAGCATATCAGAATGAAGTGGAATAGTCACAGAGTAATATGAATGCTGGTGCACATGTACTGTGACATGATTTGCATCTTAAAGGATGCACAGAAGGAAGTAGCTAGAGAGAAAAAGGAATGCCAGGGAAGAGAAGTGATTTGGGCAAGGACTCAGAGCATAGAGTATGATGTGCTTTCCTTTGTTTAGAATTAAATAAAATTGTGTCTGCATTACTGGTTACTTTCATTTTATATATGGCTTTCCTCCTTACTATGTTGCTATTTTTCATGTCTTATGGATCTGATTTAAGAAGCAAGAAATCATACAGTTTGACTTAAATATCTTTTAAGTTATTAATACTCGTACCTTTTCTCAGTAAAATAATATGTCATGTCCAGTTTGGCTATAGTTAGATGCCTGGCTTCATTCAGCAGTCTGGCAAGTCTGGGAATCCTTGTCAGATTGAGTCTATACATTCTGTATATCCATTCAGTTTCTATAAAACAGTTAAAGCACAGGACGTACTGATGGTTTTAAAGTACTACCTTTGTACATGCATGTTTTGCACAATTTGTCTTATTACTAAAGTTCTCTGTTTAGCATAGATAGTAGCTGTTTATTAATTGGTGAAAATAAACATCTTACACTTGAGAATTATGTAAATATCTTCTTAAGGTAGCATGAATATGCTGTATTAAATATTTAATATTTATTTTTTTCAGCTACCAACCAATAGTTGACTACATAGATGCTCAGTTTGAGGCCTATCTCCAAGAGGAGCTAAAAATCAAGCGTTCTCTCTTTAACTACCACGATTCTCGCATCCATGTGTGCCTCTACTTCATCTCACCTACAGGTCACTCCCTGAAGACACTGGATCTCTTAACAATGAAGAGCCTTGACAGCAAGGTAGCCTTGGAAAAGGAATCAGCTTATGCTTTAATATTTATTTTGAACTATTAACATATCTTTATGATATATATATCTTAACTTTTATTCTGTGCATTTTAAAAACATTTGATAAGTTTCAATCTAAGGTTATTTTCGACAGAAATTCCATTTGGAAGTTGAACTGCAAAGAAAAATATGTTAACATAAAATTTTAGTCCTTTTTTTTTAGTGATTAAATTGCATGCCAGTATCTGACACTGATTTTACTTAATGATGCTATTGAGAAGTTCATTGACAAAGGTTAAGGTTTCATGTTTCATCATGTGTTACAGTAATTATGTTTTAATTTGAACCATACCAAGAAAACCTAGTTTTGAACTTCTGAGCCAAGAAGTGACATATAAATTCAGGGAACTATAAAAATAATATCCACAAATTTACTTACTTTGGGATTTTTTTTAAATTTGTGTAAAATATGGTTGAAGACTAGTATCTTATTCCAAAAAAACTCCACAGTTTTCCCATAGCCTTTTTTTAAATTAAAAAAAAATTTTAATGTTTTATTTATTTCTGAGAGAGAGAGCATGAGCAGGGGAGGGTTAGAGAGTGAGGGAGACACAGAATCTGAAACAGACTCCAGGCTCTGAGCTAGCTGTCAGCACAGAGCCTGACGCGGGGCTCAAACCCACGAGCCATGAGATCATGACCTGAGCCAAAGTTGGACACTTAACCAACTGAGCTACCCAGGCACCCCCCCATAGCCTTTGATGGTGTGAGGAATGCAGCTTTCATTATTCTGGCTAATAATTTTATGAAATAGGATTCAGGAAAAAGGGCATTCTGTCCAGAATGTCTGTCTACTTTCTATATAGAAAATCCATGTGGAAAACATGAAGCTGCCATTGAGGTCTTGGTACATAGATTGACTTTTGACTAGGTGCACAGTCTCCTGGCTTTAGCAAAAACTTGATGAAGCTTACATGATAGTCTATTCATCTATTTAGATGTTGTAATCATTTACCCAGTATTTTAATAGTTGAGTATGATTATATGGAAATTCATAAAATCAACATAAAATCAAGCATGTGCAAGTTTGTTTTAGCTAGACAGAAGCAATATCATGTAATCTTTATAAACATTTTAGAATTCGATGTCGGTAGAGGCTGATTTTAAATACTGTGTCTGTCCCTTAATAGCTTCATGTTTTTTGGCAAGTTTCTTTAGCCTCCTGAGCCTCAGTTTCCTCACCTCTAAAATAAAAACTTAAGGAGAATAATACCTATCTCAGTGGACAGATGTGAGGGTTAATTAAACTGATATCTTGTCTTTTATTCCTAAGTTTGACATGCAGTGTGAAACATCTCTTTCCCTCTCAGTGATATATAAATACATAGGTGTGTAGCATTTAGTCTGTGATATCCCTCCCAGCCTAATTAGAGTGATATTTTTGGCTAGGAATGCCTGAGATACTCCCCTAACTATATTACTCATAGCAAACCCCACAGACAGGAGCTTGTCATGGGCCAGGGCCAGTCTCATGGCTGAGCCAGCCCTTGTAGCTCTTGATAAGATCTCAGGATGCACTTCAGCCATATACCATCAGGGAACTTTGAAGAACAAGATCCTTTTATTACTCACAGCTCCTGGTGGGTACACAGCGTGCAGGAGGGCCACACAATAAAGTTGACAGTGAACCTGGGTTCTGCTTTTATTAGAGTTGAGGGTTGGGTATCTAAGGTTTTACGGGTTCACTCTTGGCAAATTTAAAGGATAAGAGTAGAATTAGGGCACAAGGAGGGAGAAGTGGGCTCACACAAGTGGTCAGTTACCTGGGTAAGTCACCCAGGTTTTCTAAAAGGAGAACTTCATGGGTGGGGCTGGTTCTGTGCTTTATTCAGTTTTGCTAGTAACCATGTCATACAGCTGGCAATATGTTCATTTGACCTGGATGTCTTTGAAACGAGTATCTTGGCAATCAAAAGCTTAATGTCAGGCACTTAACATTAGAGCATGCTTCTGCTGTTTACTATGGAAGCAGTTATAAGTTATTAGCTTGGTATAAATTATTGACAGTCTAAGTATGCAATATTGAAACTTGGCATCAAATTTTTATGTACTTTCATTAATTTGGCATTAAAGCTGTTTACCCACAATTGCTGGAAAGTTTTCATGGGTAGATAAAAAAAATCTTTATCTTCTGTGGAGCATATTTAAAGACTAATAAATCTGAATATACACAGTAAGTCAGTGTGAAACTGGAAAAGAGCAAGAACTTAAGAATAGGAGTTATGATTTTTACTTTTCATTCTGAAAATTATATTGGTATCTCACTCTCTTGATACATATGATTAGTTAGCCTAAAGTTTTTCTCTCTAAATAAACAAAACCCAAAAAACCAACAAACAGAAACCCTATAGACCCTTAGATTTGTGGAGACATCAGTCTTTTGTGAGATTAATATAAAGTTAATCAGTCTTCACCACCCCAGATTTCTTCCTCTCTGGTCAGTGATAGGACTTTAATGCTAAGAGTGTTATTCCTTTGAGTCATGAACACTTTCAGTTGATATTCATAACATTTCCTTCCTTCAACATCTAGCTAGGAGTCTCTAACAACAGAGACTTGCAGATTGGATGTATTGACTGGGGAGAGGACCTGCTGAAATGTGGGGCAGAAGGAGAAACCTGCTTCATAGTTTTGCCAAGGGATCAATCACTCTGATTATTGAGTGCTTATTAGATTATTAAGAAATAAGAAAATCTTAGTGAATTAAGCAGGCAATCTCAGCTTCCTGCTTACATTTTGTATGTGATAGAATTATAAGAGACTTTGAGAAAGAGAAGAAAATATACAATTTCTAACCCTAAATTCAGGTGTAAGATTAATCTTGTAAGAGCTCTGCATTTTAAAAGGAGTTACTATTAAGGCCACCGTCTGTAGGAATGATTGTATAGGGGAATATGGTGACAATGACAGCCAGAGATTTTCTAGGTTAGGGCTTGGCAAGCTTTTTCTGTGAAGGGCCATGTAGTAAGTAATATTTTAGGCTTTACAGGCCATGTGGTCTCTGAGTTAATTGCTCATCTCTGCTATTGTAACATGAAAGTGGCCATGGATAATATGTAAATGAGTGGGCCTGGCTGTGTTCCAGTAAATCTTTATTTATATCAACAGGCAATGAGCAGAACCATAGTTTGTTCATCTGATTTAGGTTAAAGAAGTTTGTCGACACTGAGTAGTTTTGAATGCAAAAACTACAGAATAAAAAATAAATCCTCAATTATGAGATGTTGTTTTTTCTTTATTGTTGGTAGGTGAACATTATACCAGTGATTGCCAAAGCAGATGCAATCTCTAAAGCTGAATTACAGAAGTTTAAGATCAAGCTCATGAGTGAATTGGTTAGCAACGGTGTCCAGATATACCAGTTCCCAACAGATGATGAAACCATTGCTAAAATCAATGCTTCAATGAATGTAAGCTCCTCTTGAATGCTAATTCTATTTTACATGTGAAAAGAGTAATTTACAAGTGACATTCCTACTAACACACTTTTACTTGTGTCTTCAAAAAAACTTCACACAAGATGAAATTTCAAAAAGTTCAGTATAGAAAAATGTTTTATTTTGAGAATATAATGAGAATATATTTTTGAGCTTATTTTCTTTCCTCTTCTTTCACCTAAATCAAATGATACATTGGTAAGGCTGGGGTCCTCCTTTTGTGGCACTATACTTACTAATTGCCTTTGGAAGATGCTTTCTAGCCTGTCTTGAAAAACATGTGAAGTTTTTATACTCTCCCTCGGAATGCTTTAGAATCTCAAAATCTTTAAGGATATCTTTCTAATCTGGTATTTAAGCTCATTCTCCCTTACAGTGTCACATGTCCATATTAAACATTCACATAACTTTTCATTTAATATAAGCAAAGATGGCTAATTTCTTTGTGTTACTTTCTATAGGCTACTAAATTTCTTAAATATCTGGTTATATTTTGAAGAGTCATGGGTTTTGGAGTTAGATAGACTTAATCATATATTGTTCTGGGAGTTATTAACCTCCCTGAGACTGTTAACTTACCTACAAAATTGGGTTAAGACCTATCTTATGGGTTGTTGTGAGGATACAATCTTTGTTCACTGCCTAACACATTGACATTGAGTAACTGTTCATGCCATTTCTCCTTTTCCTTTTCTGATTTTTCATTCAGATATTTTAAATATATAAAAAGCTGACTATGTAAATGAAGTGATCTCAATATCTATATGTTATACTGTCTTTTGATCCAATTTTATTTTCTGTGCCCACTTGGAATAATTTTCCAGAAAGGCACAATTAAGACACTGTCAATTATTAAATATTAAACATAATACTTAATACTTTTTACATTAGACTTTTCCCCTATATTAATCCTCAGTTTCAGACAGATCAATTTACTCACTGTTCCCTAAATCTAACTATTTGTCTTTGTTCAAAATCTTCCCCTTACCAAAGTTAGTACTTACTCTCCTTGATCCATCTCCTGTTTAGGTTGTATCTTCCTGCTCACAATAATCCCTTATTCCTCTAAGTTTATGTAACATTCATTGCATTTCGCATTAGTTAAGAACTTAAATGTTACTTATAGTATCGTATATCTGTGTACACTATATATCTAATATAGTATGTATCTGTGTACACAATGTAGATATATGTTTTAGTTATGTATTTTGTGTGTGTGAGTATATGTATGTGTGCAATTTCCTCAACATTGCCTTTTGGAGCAAAGATAATATTGAGGGAAATTAAACCAATACCATAATTTTGTATTCCTATAGCAAATACTTTGCATGTAGGGGATGCTCAATAAATAATTTTCTTTTAGGGCCTGAAATTTACTCTTATAGACCAGTTGGCACATATTCACTGCCAAGTTTTAAACTTGGAGGCATAGCAGATCATTTGATTTTAATAACTTTGTTGTTTAGTAAATTTTCTCTAATCTGTTATTTTTATAAAACTTTTTAGTTAGGCATTTATCATAGTAGTATGAAATATGATTGATATCATGGTTCCTTTCCAGGGACATTTACCATTTGCTGTTGTAGGAAGTATGGATGAGGTAAAAGTTGGAAATAAGATGGTCAAAGCTCGCCAGTACCCTTGGGGTGTTGTACAAGGTAAATGAATGGTTACTAGGAATATGTATGTATGTCATCTAACAGTCTGAAAGTAGCATTCAGTGTATTCTGAGGTGTTACTTATTTTGGCTTTTGATTTGTTTATCAGGAGAGTGGAATGTGTTTGGTTTTAGCCAACTCTGTAGGAGCTGATAGAGCTTCTCTGTTTTCTGCATTATCCCACACACATTTCATGTCTGATGTGTCAAGACATTCAGAAGGTAGCAAGCACTGGTCAGGTACTTTGAACAGAATCTGATTGTAAATACTAGTGTTTAAACATGATACATAAACTAATTACTGAGTAATTCTGGGCACACAAAAACATCTTGTACATTTATATATTTTTACTCATCAAAATATTACTATTTCTAAAACAAACTAGTCAGGCAATTAAGAAATTTTAGGATTTATCTAACATTATAATGAGTAAGTAATTAGTACTATTTGGTTCATTTAATTGTAGTACTAATTAATGGGAAATGGATTACCTCTACTAGTACTGGTTTCCCAGTGCTACTACTTTTTTAAATTGACAAATTTGTAATTAATAAAAAATATTGACAAAACTTGACATTTTTAATGTGTAGAAAAATATAAAAATGGTAATTGTACCTAAAACTATTGGTTACGGTAACACATTTAGTTGTAGTCTTTGGGCCACCATATATAGAAGGACTATGTAAGGAGGACTAAGTGTATTTATTCACTAATTCTATATCGTGTCAAACATAAATGTGACATTATATACAAAGAATGTAATAATTATAGTATGTACAGGTGATATCTTAAGTACTTTGAAGTTTTAGTAAAATAATGGTACAGACTCCTGAGGATGGTTTTGTAAACTACTAACAAAATATTAGTGAAATAATTGGAGCATATGGTAACATAATGTAATGTATTTCTTTCCTGTTTATCCATTGCCTACTAAATTCAAACAGTCTCCCAATCTGTTAATTTACATTGCCTATAATTCAGTGTGTATAATGCAAGAATTTCTTCCTGGTTCTTGCTATAAAATAGTTGTAGGTGTTAGACTGATCATTTTACTGTATGTGTTTTTTATATTCATTCATTCAACAAATGCAGTGTGCCAAGAATTAAAAATTGGTGTTGCTCTTTTCTTGTTTTTCATACTAGTGGAAAACGAAAATCACTGTGACTTTGTAAAGCTCCGAGAGATGCTCATTTGCACAAACATGGAGGATCTGCGAGAACAGACCCATACTAGGCATTATGAACTTTACAGGCGATGCAAACTGGAGGAAATGGGCTTTACAGATGTGGGCCCAGAGAATAAGCCACTCAGGTAAGGGGGGATTTCTCTGAGAATCCAACCAAAGAGGAAGTTAGGAGGATTGTACTATGTTATATATCCAGGATGTTGGAGAATGTGGTTTTCAGAAATCAGGCAAATCATGAAGTAGAATCATTTCCTAATAATTAATTATTGTGCTTCTCAGATTACTTGAGGACTTCTTGTTTTTGAAGGGTCTTTAAGACCTCATCTGACTCAAAGTGTTTAAGAGAGAATATGGGCCAAAAGTCCACTATCTTAGTACATGCTGAAATGAATAACTAAAGGAAAGAACTCTCATTATTTAGTTCTGTGTTTGTATTTTTCTGAAAACGATGAAAGTATATTTATCTGTCCTTCTAAAAGAAAGTTGTAATGTGAATCATAGTAAAACAAACGACAAAATGCCTTGGTTTTTCTCCTGTTGAAAGTTTGGAATGACTTGAACTTAGGAAAATGATCTCAAAAGCCAAAAGGCCAAGAAGCGATAGGAAAATGTCAAGTAAAGGAAAAAGTACTTGCAGGGAGTCAGGGATTAAAATGTTTCTTAAAATATTACAGTATCGTTATAAGAATTTTTTTGCCTGAAGACCTTCTTGCTCAGTGATTAGAGCATTCAGTGTTATCGTAAACTTACTGGGTAATTTTATATGCTGCCACATTCCTGACTTTTTTTTTCAAATTAAGATATGTAAACATGAAACTCTAATCCTTAACCCACTACAGCAAACTTGATTCGATGTAGCATTCCAGAACAGTTTTTGCATGGAGGAAAGCATGAGATCTTTAAGACAAACACTCTTAAAACTCAGCTGTGAGTAAGGATTCCTTTTCCATTTCATTATTTGCATTTCCGTCATTTCCCTGGTTGTTCCTGTTTGTACTAGAGTAAACACAAAAGGAGGAGACCATTAAATCAATGCTGCTATTGCATATGACCTTTGCGAAGGTTTAATAGATGAAATTAAATTTTCATTTTTTTTCTGTGGATTTCATTAATGTTTTAACTTTAGTACCATGATAATTTTTAAAAAAATTTTATAATGTTTATTTATTTTTAAGGAAGAGAGAGACAGAGCGTGAGCAGGGGAGGGGAGAGAGAGAGGGAGACAAGGAATCTGAAGCAGGTTCCAGGCTCTGAGCTGTCAGCACAGAGCCTGACACGGAGCTCGAACCCACAAACTGCAAGATCATGACCTGAGCCAAAGTCGGATGCTTAACCAACTAAGCCACCCAGGCGCCCCTGATAATTTTTTTAAAATATAGTTTATTGTCTAGTTGGTTTCCATATAACACCCACTGCTCATCCCAACAAGTGCCGTCCTCCATGCCCATCACCCACTTCCCCCTCTCCCCCAACCCCCATGAACCTTCAGTTTTTTCTCAGTATTTAAGAGACTCTTATGGTTTGCCTCCCTCCCTATTTTTAACTATTTTTCCCCCTTCCCCTCCCCTATAGTCCTCTGTTAAGTTTCTCCTGTTCCACATATGAGTGAAAACATATAGTATCAGTCTTTCTCTACCTGATTTAATTCACTTAGCGTAACACTCCTGAGTTCCACCCTGTTGCTAANATAGTTTATTGTCTAGTTGGTTTCCATATAACACCCACTGCTCATCCCAACAAGTGCCGTCCTCCATGCCCATCACCCACTTCCCCCTCTCCCCCAACCCCCATGAACCTTCAGTTTTTTCTCAGTATTTAAGAGACTCTTATGGTTTGCCTCCCTCCCTATTTTTAACTATTTTTCCCCCTTCCCCTCCCCTATAGTNTTTGTTCTCAGCATTCAAGAGTCTCTCATGGTTTGCCTCTCTCCCTCTCCCCCACCATTTCCCAACTTCTTCTCCCCCATGGTCCTCCGTTAAGTTCTTCCTAATCCTGCAATATGTTTAAACAATGATATTTGTCCTTTTCTGCCTGACTTATTTCGCTCAGCATAACACCCTCAAGGTCCATCCATGTTGTTACACATGGCCAGATTTCATTCTTTCTCATTGCCATGTAGTATTCCATCGTATAAATAAACCACATCTTCTTGATCCATTCGTCTGTTGATGGACACTTACGCTCTTTCCATGTTTTAGCTATTGTTGAGAGTGCTGCTATGAACATTGGGGTCCATGTGCTCCTATGCATCAGCACTTCTATATCCCCTGGGCCAAATCCTAGCAGTGTTATTCCTGGGTCATAGGGGAGTTCTATTGTTAATTTCCTGAAGAACCTCCACACAGTTTTCCAGAGGGGCTGCACCAGTTTACATGCCCACCAGCAGTGTAGGAGGGTGCCCGTTTCTCCACATCCTCGCCAGCATCTAGAGTTCTCTGATTTGCTCATTTTAGCCACTCTGACTGGCGTGAGGTGGTATCTCAGTGTGGTTTTGATTTGTATTTCCCTGATGAGGAGGGATGCTGAGCATCGTTTCATGTGTCTGTTGGCCATCTGGATGTCCTCTTTGGAGAAGTGTCTGTTCATATCTTCTGCCCATTTCTTTACTGGGTTGTTTGTTTTTCAGGTGTGGAGTTTGGTGAGTTCCTTATAGATTTTGGATATTAACCCTTTATCTGATATGTCATTTGCAACTATCTTTTCCCATTCCATTGGTTGCCTATTAGTTTTGTGGACTGTTTCCTTTGCCGTGCTGAAGCTTTTGATCTTGATGAGGTCCCACTCGTTTATTTTTGCTCTTGATTCCCTTACTTTTGGGGATGTGTCAAGTAAGAAATTGCTGCGGTGGAGGTCAAGGAGGTTGCTTCCTGCTTTCTCCTCTAGGGTTTGGATAGTTTCCTGTCTCGCGTTCAGGTCCTTTATCCATTTTGGGTTTATTTTTGTGTATCGTGTGAGAAAATGATCTAGTTTCATTCTTCTGCATGTTGCTGTCCAGTTCTCCCAATCCCAACTGTTAAAGACGCTGTTTTTTTTTTTTCCATTGGATATTCTTTCCTGCTTTGTCAAAGATTAGTTGGCTGTATACCTTTGCGTCCAGGTCTGAGTTCTCAATTCTGTTCCATTGGTCTATGTGTTTATTTTTGTGCCAATACCATACTGTCTTGATGATGACAGCTTTGTAGTAGAGGCTAAAGTCTGGGATGGTGATGCCTCCCTTTTTGTTTTCTTCTTCAAGATTACGTTGGCTATTTGGGGTCTTTTGTGGTTCCATACAAATTTTAGGATAGTTTGTTCTAGTTTTGAGAAGTATGCTGGTGCAATTTTGATTGGAGTTGCATTGAATGTGTAGAGTGCTTTGGGTAGTAATGACATTTTAACTCTATTTATTCTTCCTATCCATGAGCATGGAATGTTTTTCCATTTCTTTGTGTCTTCTTCGATTTCCTTCATAAGTTTTCTATAGTTTTCATCATACAGATCTCTTGTATCCTTAGTTAGGTTTTTCCTAGGTATTTTATGGTTTTTTGTGCAATTGTGAATGGGATCAGTCTCTTGATTTCTCTTTCTGTTGCTTCATTATTGGTGTATAAGAATGCAACTGATTTCTTTATGTTGATTTTGTACCCTGCAACTTTGCTGAATTCTTGGATCAGTTCTAGTAGACTTCTGGTGGAGTCTGTCAGGTTTTCTATGTAGAGTATCATGTCGTCTGCAAAAAGTGAAAGTTTGACTTCCTCTCTGCCAATTCTGATGCCTTTTATTTCCTTTCGTTGTCTGATGGCTGATGCTAGGACTTCCAGCACTATGTTAAACAGCAGTGGTGAGAGTGGACATCCCTGTTGTGTTCCTGATCTCAGGGGGAAAGCTCTCAGGTTTTTCCCTGTTGAGGATGATGTTAACTGACAGCTTCTCATAGATGGCTTTTCTGATGTTTAAGTAGGTTCCTTCTATCCCGACTTTCTCTAGAGTCTTTATTACAGTTTTTCCCTGTTGAGGATGATGTTAACTGACAGCTTCTCATAGATGGCTTTGATGATGTTTAAGTAGGTTCCTTCTATCCCGACTTTCCCTAGAGTCTATATTAAGAAGGGATGCTGTATTTTTTCAAATGCTTTTTCTGCATCTACCGACAGGCTCATATAGTTTTTATCTTTTCTCTTGTTGATGTAATGTATCCCATTGATTGATTTGCAAATGTTGAACCAGCCCTGTAACCCAGGAATGAATCCCACGTGATCTTGGTGGATAATTCTTTTTATGTGCTGTTGGATTCGATTTGCAAGTATCTGGTTGAGGATTTTTGCATCAGTATTCATCAAGGATATTGGCATGTTAGTCTCTTTTTTTGCTGGATCCCTGTCTGGCTTGGATATCAGAGTGATGGTGGCTTCATAAAACGAGCCCAGGAGTTTTCCTTCAGTTTCTATTTTTTGGAATATCTTGAGAAGAATGAGGATTAATTCTGTTTTAAACGTCTGTTAGAATTCCCCAGGGAAGCCATCAGGTCCAGGGCTCTTATTTGTTGGGAGATTTTTGATCACTGATTCGATGTCTTCACTAGTTATGGGTCTGTTCAGATTTCCTATCTCTTCCCGTGTGAATTTTGGTAGCGAGTGTGTGTTTAGCAATTGGTCCATTTCTTCTCTCTTGTCCAATTTGTTGGCATATAACTTTTCNTTATTGATTTCAAGTTTCAAAGCATTATGATCTGAGAGTGTGTATGGTATGATCTCATTTCTTTTATATTTATTGAGGGCTGCTTTATGTCCCAGTATGTGATCTAATTTGGAGAATGTGCCCTGCGCACTTGAGAAGAAAGTAAATTCCCTGGCCTCAGGATGTAGAGTTCTAAATATATCTGTCTGATCCATCCGGTCCAATGTGTCTTTCAAGTCCATTATTTTTTAGTGATNTTTAATTTAAAGTTCAGTTTGTCTGATATAAGTATAGCTACTCCCACTTTCTTTTGATTTCCAGTAGCATGATATATTTTTCTCCATCCCCTTCCTTTTAATCTGAAGGTTCTTCCAGTCTAAGATGAGTTTCTTGTAGATAGCATATAGATTGATTTTGTTTTTTTTATCCATTCTGCTACCCTATGTCTTTTGATTGGAGCATTCAGCCCATTTACATTCAGTGTTATTATTGAAATATGTGGGTTTAGAGTCTTTTTGTCTTTTGTGCGGTTCATGTTTGTGGTGGTGTCTCTGTATCTTTGTTCCTTGCAACATTTTCTTCAGAGCCTCCCCCTCAGGATTTCTTGTAGGGCTGTCTTAGTGATGACAAATTCTTTCAATTTCTGATTATTTGAAAAGACTTTGATCTCTCCTTCTATTCTGAATGACAGGCTTGCTGGATAGAGGATTCTTGGCTGCATATTTTTTTGTTCATCATATTGAAGATCTCATGCTATTCCTTTCTGGCCTACCAAGTTCAGTAGATGGGTCTGTCACCATTCTGATAGGTTTCCCTTTGTATGTTAGGGCCCTTTTCTCCTTAGCTGCTTTCAAAATTCTCTCTTTGTCTGTATATTTTGCCATTTTTACTATGATATGCCATGCTGAAGATTGATTCAAATTACATCTGAGGGGAGTCCTCTGAGCCTCTTGTATTTCAGCATTTACTTCCTTCTCCATGTTGGGGAAGTTCTCTGCTATAATTTATTCCAGGACTACTTTAGCACCTTTCCCTCTCTCTTCCTCTTCTGGGATTCCTATGATACGGATATTGTTGCATTTTACCCTGTCGCTGAGCTTTTGAACTCTTCTTTCATGTTCCTGGATCAGTTTGTCTCTTTTTTTTGCAGTTTCCTCTTTTTCTATAATGGTGTCTTCTAAATCCTTATTCTCCTTTCTGCCTCTTCAATCTGTGCATTGGAGGCCTCTAATTCATTATGTATCTCATTTATCACATATTTTAATTCATCATGCCTATTTTTATTTTCCATGTTGCTTGTAGCTATAATTTCTTTGATGGCCCCTATGCTTTTTTCAAGTCCAGCTATTAATTTTATGTTTATAGTTCTAATATCTTGTTCAGTTATGCTGCTGATATCTGTTTTGAGCAGTTCATTAGCTGTCAGTTCTTCTTCGAATTTCTTTGGAGGAGAGCTCTTTCGTTTCGTCATTTTTAGTTAGCTTTCTGTCTCTTGTTAGTTTTAAAACTTGTTATGCTCTCTAGACTTGTGAGCGCTGCTGTACCCAAGAAAACTTTTTGCTTGTCCAGGGTCTTTCCTTTTGGAGAGTGTTTTTTGAATGGTATCTTTTGGTCTTACTTGTTTAGACCTTGGTTAGTTTATTTTCCTACTCGTAGTGATATTTGGGACTCTCCACCATGTGTACTTTGACTTGTTTCTTGAGGTAGCTGTTAGAAGGCTTTCTCAGTGGATTCTGCATCCTTTTTCTCCTAGTCTCTTGGGTTCTGTAAAGTTTCATATGGCTTCAGATCTTTTCCGTGTGAGATATGGGGGTGAGTGCAATGTACGGAGCTCCTTACTTCTCCGCCATCTTGCCCCCTCTCTAAGCCATATCTACTTGATCCATTTGTCTGTTGATGGACATTTAGGTTCTTTCAATGATTTGGCTATTTTTGAAAGTGCTGCTATGAACATTGGGGTACATGTGCCCCTAAGTAGCATGATAAATTAAGAATTATATGTAATTGACCCCTCCTCACCAATTTCAGGCATGTTGTGCTTCTGGTTATGGGTCAGTTCTGATAAAATTATTTTCTCTATTGAAGCTTTGGCTCTGCTGATGTTTCCAAGTTGAGGCTTTACTTCTTATTCTTTCAAGTCTGAGGCTCAAGTCAGAGGTCTCATTGGGGTTCCTGGGTGGCTCAGTCATTTAAGTGTTTGATTTTTGATTTTAGCTCAGGTCATGATCTCAGGGTGGTGAGATCAAACCTCACATCCTTGCTTAGCAAAGAGCCTGCTTGGGGTCCCTCTCTTTGCCCCTCTCACACTTGCTTGTGCTCTCTCAGAGGTCTCAGTGTACATTACTAAGCCATGAATCCTGAGTGACAGCAAGTGGAGCAGTCTTGAAGTAGTATGAAAAGAGGGATTCAGGTTGCCTGGTGGGTCAGTCATCAGGCTTCTGTGAAAGATTAACAAATGTTCTTAATTCAATTAGTTAATTCATAATTAATTCATAATATCCAGGGATGGGCCTATGGATCTGCATTTAAGTTAAAATTATCATTCAGTCATTTAGTAGACATTTACTCCCATCTGCCCCACACAGTGGTAGTCAATGGATATGTATGCACTGTGAGATTAAATAGAAACCCTGCCGTATAGAGTTTCTGTGGTAGAGGTGGGAGGGGGATGCTCTGGCCCTGTGTAAGAAAATGGAGTCAGAGTGGCTGCTGTAGTAGTCCTGGTGAGACCACAGAGAGTTGGATTAGGGTGGTAATAAAGAGGTGGTCAGAAACACATTTAGGACATCTAATTTGAAGGTAAAGTTAATAGGACTCATTGATGGTTTGCATATGGTATGTAAAGGACAGAGGAATCAAGGATAACTCTAGTCATTGTGGCTGACCAGAGAAATGGCTGAATGGTGGTGATATTTACTGATATTAGCAAGACTGAGGAAAAGGTAGATTTTAGGAGTTATGGTTGATAATTGAGAGGTTTGGGACATGTTAAATTTAAGTTGCTTATTAAATATTCCAGTGAAGAGTTTTAGGAGATTATTACATAAATGAATCTAGTAATTAGAGAGAAGTTAATGCTGAGGAAATAATTTGGGAGTCAACAGTGAATAATGTTATGTAAAATCATAAATATTGTAAAGGTGTTCACTCTTTGCAAGGATCTGGGCTAAGTGCTGAGGAATATAATACTGAATAAGATCATGTAGACATGGCTGTCATGGAGTTTACATTTTTGTAGAGGAGGCCAAAATCAAAGAACTAATTCCAGAATCACAGTTGTGAAATATGCACTAAGGGAGAGATGGTATATTGGGGGAGGATATTCTGAATTTAATCTGGAAAATTAGAGAAGACTTTCTTGAGGCAGTTACTGTTGTGAGCTAGTAATTTCACGAAATAAGAGGGAGACATAAAAAGACTGTGTAAGCAGAGAGAATGACATCTTTAAGGCTCTGTAGGAAGGCCAGTGCAACTGAAAAACAAGTTGGTGGGCATAAGATTGAGAGAACAGGTAGATAAGAGGCAAACTGTGGAGGATTTGGGCTTTGTCCCAAGGGAAAGGCAATACCATTCAAGGAATTCTATCATATTTGCAATTGAAAAATCACTTTTAGCTGTAATGCAAAGTAGGTATTAAAGTAGTGTGCAGACAAAAACAGACATATAGACCAATGGAATAGAATTGAGAACTCAGAATTGGATCCAAAAATATTCAGCCAACTAATCTTTGACAAAGCAAGAAAGAATACCCAATTNATGTTGAGGGCACTTGTGGGGATGAGCACTGGGTGTTATATGGAAACCAACTTGACAATAAACTATTTGTAAGTAAAAGAAAAAGAAAAAACTAAATGTGATTAACAACTGACTTGTATAGGAAATTTAATACATGAGAATAGAGGGGAAGAAAGTATGGAAAAAAGAACTAATAAAAAATAAAACTTATACTGACTCCTCATCTTTGCCAAGATCAAAAAAAAAAAAAATAAATAAAGTGGTGTGCAGAGAGAGACCAGTGGGAGAGTATTGCTTGGTCTAAAGCAATGAAAATAGAACTAGATGTGCTTGCAAGATATCTAGAAGATTAAATTGAAAGAACTTATGGATTGCTTGGGTGTAATGAGGTAAAGAAGCAGGAGATGCCAGAAAATGCTAAAAAGAAAAAAAGACTTCTGGTTTCCTGGTGTTATGGTTTCATTAGCTAGGCAGATGGTTGTTGCTTCACTGAGGTAATTTATCTCTGAAAGAACTGGCTTCTTTGTGGAGGAGCAGTGATGGCCATGATGGAGGTCAGAAGCTTGGTTTGGAACCTGCTGACTTGAGTTTTCCCTCAAACATCCAAATGACAATGTTGATAGGCACTTTGGGTACTTCTCTGGAGCTCAGAGCTCTCAGAGCTAGGCCAAAGGAATAAACTTAAGTGTTATCAGAATTTAGGTGGTTAATTGAATGTATGTATGTGGATGAGACTGCCTGGAGAGAGAAGTACATCTGGAAAGAAAGGTACCTTGGAAACAGATTTGAGTCATTCTAATATTTGTCAGCCAGAGGAGCAGAAGAGATTGAGAAGCCTTGGGCAGGAAAGCCATCAGTGTCATGTCTTGGCAGCCAAATGAAGAGGGTTTCAGGAAAGGAGAGGTCAGCTGTGTTGAAGATGAGGATCAGGTTCTTGCTATAGAAGTATAGCAGTATAACACAATCCAGTTGCTTCCTTTATAGCTCTATGAAAATAGTGAAGACCACTCCGTCTAAAAACAAAAGGGGCAATAGATAGAAGGCTACATTGGCCAAGACTTACAGATCCAATGGGAAGGCTTAAGAACAGTTAGAAACCAGTTTCATTCTATGGTGGGAGTGGAATGAATGAACTGAAACCATTTCCAGACTTTTAATTCTCTGCTTGACAATTTATAGCCAAGGAGAGAGTGTCCAAAAGGCCCACCATAGGACATGTACCCTTATCTTGGCCAGAGTGGGCATGGATCTAATTAATTGTCCCACCGGATGATATTCCTAATGGGGAGAGGTAGCTCTCCAAAAAGGTAATCCGGTAACAATAGCAAAAGGAGGTATAGGTAGATGGTGGAGAATCGTAATCCAGGAGTGCTTAGAACATCTTTATTTTGAGCATTTCTTCAGTTTGGGAAACATCTCACTAATCAGATGAAGAATGGAAAATTGGAAAAAGAGGTTCTTCAATAAGTCAGGTTTCAGATTGGCGAGGGAACAAGCAAGAAAGGATGGGGAACTAGATCTCAGTGTAAGGGAGGCCTCTGCCTGCATGAGTCCTCTGCCCTTCTTAGGCCTGCTGTCTTTAGGAGAGAAGACATTTCTTACTGAGTTTCTTGAGTCAGGCATGGCAGATGTTTCTTCTCTTGGTGTTTTCTCATTTGTGAATGAATTATTTGATAAAGCTTCATTATAGCCTGATATCTTAGGAAAGTTTTACAGTTCCAAGAAGTTACATTCTATTATCTGGGCAATATTTTCCATTTAATTTGGGGTATACATAAAAATAATCACTATGATTTGGTTGGCACATAAAATCCATCCCTATTATATCTATCAATAAAAAAATAGTTATATGAACCTGTTAGGATGACCTTTATTCTTCACTGCCAGACTGTCAGCTTGTTTTCCACTTATATTTTATTGTGAACAGTTATGCTGAGTCATAGTTATCATCCTAATCTCCCAACACTGTTCATGTGCTTATCATGAGGTCCCAGTAAATGACATCATACTCTCCTCTAGTCTTAATTAACTGATCTTTAGTTATTTAAGCTACATCAGACATGCTTATAAACCTCCTTAAGCCCCCAAGTTATATTAGATTGTGTAACCATTCTTATTCACAAAACTAATAATCTTCAACATTAGAGTACAAAAGGGACCTGTAGTTTTGAAAAGAAGATTTTTGTCGTATTTTAGAGTTGCCTAAGTGTTTGACATGATTTTTTGTGTCATAAAATTTGTGTCTTTGGAATTCTCAAGAAATAAATAACTTTTTGCATTTAGTCTACAGCAGTAATCGAGAAGGTTCAGCAAGTTTATTAGAACTGTATATGAAACACAAAGAAATCCTAAGTGAAGGGACTGCAGTGATTTTCTTGATGAAAATGAACATCTGAGAATTTTTTTCTTTGTTTGGTTTTCAACTTTGCTTTAAGTCAGTGATATTTGTAAGTATAGTAATATGTTGCATTGAATACTCACAAACAACAAGCTACCTTTATATTAGAAAAAGCAAGAATTTTATATTAAAATAGCAAGAAAACCATTTTTTCATTTTTGTTTAATGAATAAATCCATGATAGTAAACAGTGGTTATGTTAGTTTTATAACACTAATAAATCATTCCCTTACAGATCTTCTTAGAGTTTCTTTATGACTTTTTGAAAGATAATGCAGATTTCTTTACTTACAATTGGTTTTACTTAAAATTGGCATTTGGTTGTCAAAGTTGAAAAACCATGTGACATGGTGGGATATATGCAGGAGCAGTACTTTTTTATCTTTTGAAAAAACAAAAATATGACCTGGTTCAATTTCCAACTTTCTACTTACTAATATGTTGCTTTGGGCAGATTACTTTACATCTCTGAGCTTTAGTTTTCTTATCTGTAAACCAGAGTATTAGTGCTTGTTCTTCATGGATAGTATGGAAATTAGATAGATAGCAGAATTACCAGAAAAGTACCTTGCTGGTAGCAGCTATTCAACAAATGTTAGGTCTTTTCTCTTTGCCAGGTAGATTTATTTTCCTCCTAAGCAACTCAAGTGCTTATGTATAAACAGATAATAAGAATTTTTTAAAACTCATTTGGTATGAATTCCAAATATTATTTAAATCAAGTTTATCATTAAAGAATATCAATCCAGTGTTGGGCTGGTGAAATAGAGTGAGGTTTCTGACAGTGGTGAAAGTAGCCTGATAGATTTAGAGGCTTCTTTAAAATAAGACCAAAACAAACACAGAGAAACAAAAAGCCTGGTAAAAAGTAAAATATCTCCTTGAGATCTGGGGCATTTATGTGGTTATCTAGAGCAGTTTGTACATTTTGCTTTAAAAGACAGTGCTTAGGATCTGTTCCTCCTCAGAACACCTGCTATGCATACCACACATAATCAGCCATAATAACTGTTATGCAACATTTCTTACTCTATTTCTTCATGAACTTCTAGAATTCTATACTTAGAAGATTTATTTCTCCAGTTACAACATTTAAGATTGTAAAATTCCTTAATTTATCACATTTTATATCTATTTAGATGTAAAATGTTTTTGTAAGCAGTAGAAATTTTTAACTGCAACACAGCTATAAGTTACATTTGTGTTCCTTGTTAAATCTTTAGGATAGTCTAATAGTGAGCTGAAATGGAAGGACTTGGCATTTCTGACATATAAGAAGGTCTGTTGTACATCTGAAATGCTATAAGAAAGGGCAGCTGGGCATAGTGTTCCAGGATGGTCCTTGCTCTGCTTGGTTAAATCTGGTTCTGTTTTCTGGCAATTTCTGTCATTAATTGAACATTTATGAAGAGACTGAAATTTCTAGAGAGCTTTGCTGTATAGTCAGGTTACAAAGATAATGATCTATTAGAAGAGAGAGGCAGATAGGATATAAATGCCCAGGAAAAGGTACAGACAAAGTGCCATGAGAGTGCTTCAAAGGCATAGTTAGTTCCAATGGGAGAGACTAGGAAAGGCTTCACAGAGGATGTTGCATTTGAATTTGACCTTGAGGAGTAGAAGATTAGCTAGAGAATAAGGATTGAGAGATGGGCAATAACATTGGAAACACAGGAGATACATAAACTAAAGCATGAAATTTGTGGTGTGTTTTAGGAACAATGAATAGGTTGTTATGACTGTAACTTTAGGGGGATTGGATTTGTCTGGTAAGAGATGAATCTGGAGGGGTCCCTGGGTGGCTCCATTGGTTAAGCATCCAACTCTTGATTTCAGCTCAGGTCATGATCTCACAAGCCCTTCTCTGGCTCTGTGCTGACAACCCTGCTTGAGATTCTCTCTCCCCTTTCCCCCATCTCTCTCTACTTCTGTCTCTCTCTCAAAATAAAATAAACATTTTTAAAAAAGAGATGAAATTGGAAAGGAAGAATTAGGCCAGATTTGAAGTTTTTTGAGTGCTAGTAAATGAGGTGGGACCTTATTCTGTAGATAACATAACTAATGCAATGGAAAAAAAGATGAGATCTGTGGGACTTTTTGGAAAATCTTAGGAGTGGCAAGAAAGAAGAAAGTGAAGGAAAGAGGAACTAAAAGCTCAGAAATCAGTTATGATATTATTGCAATAGTGAAGGCAGAAAATCACTAAGATTGAACTGGGCTATACCAGGATATCTATAAAAATCAGAAGATTAGAATAAAATGATGTCAGGGTCACAGACTGAACTCCCAGATCTTGGTGATCAAATAAGGTACGGGAAGAGTCAAGGATGACTTCAAGATTTCAAGGTTTCCAGACACAGTGATGCCAGTTAACAAAGACTGGAAGAGGAATTCATTTGGGGGTAAAATGGACTGAAGGACTTGATAAAACAGAGCTTTCAGAAGTCCAGTACTCTATTAGCTGTAGCACCAGTGGCTTTTTATGTCTCATGCTATAGGAAATGCCATGTTTTGGGTTGCTCAGTCTAAGAGGGTATGGGAATATGTTTTGTAGTTACAAGGCTTAACCCGAGATGTTTGACTGTTTGCAAGTTTTTTACATCGTTTTTTAACATGAGAGTACCAAAATAACTTTTTAGTCTTCAAGAGACCTATGAAGCCAAAAGACATGAATTTTATGGTGAACGTCAGAGGAAGGAAGAAGAAATGAAGCAGATGTTTGTGCAGCGAGTAAAGGAGAAAGAAGCCATATTGAAAGAAGCTGAAAGAGAGGCAAGTACACTGTTTTGATGTGTGATCTGTTTTTTAGGCATCCTGTTTGAGAGATTTCTCTCGAATTTAACCGAGATGCTTTTGGAAAGTGCTTATTGTTCTTTAATAAGTAGCTAATTTAACACATAGTCTTTGGATACAGACTTTAAAAAATCTGAAATCAAATAAGAATTTGGCCTTTTTGAGCAAATGGTCTTCCATTAGAAGTGGTTCTCCAAGGATTGTAATGGACTAGGTCACTAAGAGGTGTTTTAAGCACCTTAACTTTGTTATTTATTTATTTCTTTGTTTGTTTATTTAATTATATACAGTGCAATTATTGGCTTAGGAGTAGATTTTAGTGATTCATCACTTAAATACAACACCCAGTGCTCATCAAAACAAGTGCCCTCCTTACTACTCATCATTCATCTAGCCCATCTCCCACTCACCTCTGTCAACCCTCAGTTTTTTCTCTATCATTAGGAGTCTCTTGTGGTTTGTTTCTTCTCTTTTTCTTATCCTTCCTTCCCATATATTCAACTGTTTTGCTTCTTAAATTACACTTATGAGTGAAATCATATGGTATAGTATATGCCTTTCTCTTGACTTATTTCGCTGCTTAATATGATACATTCTAGCTCCATCCACATTGTTGCAAATGGCAAGATTTCATTCTTTTTGATGACTCATTCTTTGTGTGTGTGTGTGTGTGTGTGTGTATGTGTGTGTGCGTGTATATACATCACAACTTCTTTATCCATTCATTAGTCGATGGACATTTGGGCTCTCTCCATAGTTTGGCTGTTGTTGATAGGACTGCTATAAACATTCACGTGCATATACCCCTTTGAATCAGTATTTTTGGATCCTTTAGGTAAATACCTAATAGTGCAATTATGGTCTTCGACAGAACAGGAAAGAATATCCAATGGAATAAATACCTTAACTTTGAACCAGAAATGTTTTAGCTATGGCTTAATAAAGTTTTTCCTGAAAGTTCTTGAGAGCTGTTGGGGTTGATGCTGTGAAATGGGTAACTATGAAAACAAGTAACTCTTCTGAGTTTGAACTCAGGCTTTCCAGACCAGTCTGGTGGTCAGATCACTTTTAGATAGCCTTGGTGCACACGTTCACATGCACACACAAACATTGCAGTTAATATCCATAATTTTGCTTGCTTCTAGTTCTTCAAGCAACAATTTTAGTTTTATTTGAGTTTAACTATTTTCTATAGACCTAACCGCAATGACTACTTCTAAGTAAATGGCCACATTCAAGATGAGGGTCAAAAAGGATGAGCTCATAAAGGAATTTCTAAGACAGAAAAGTTAATACAAGTGAACTTGATAACACAAGAGTTTCTGAAGAATTATTTGTAAAGTAATTTTACAGATTTATTTTTTCAAGTACACTTGTAGTCCTTGTTATTTAAATGAACTGTATAGTAAGTAGCTTTATAAAATTAATAGTCTAATATATCTTATTTATAATTTGAATTTGAATATTTTATTTTGAAAAAGTTCAAACAACAGGAAAGTAAAAGTAAAAGGTACCACCTATGTCTCTCCCCACACCCCACACCTAGATTTATTAACAGGTGTTTTGCCACCTTTATTTTATATATGTGTGTGTATGCATCTGGGGGAGAGGGTGTCCGTTTTTCTCTGGCCATCTGAGAGCTGGTTGTAGACGTTATGACACTTTATCCCTAGGCACTTCAGTGGGCATCTCTGAAGTTAGGCGCATTTTCTTCCATAACCATTGTACTAGTATTATACCTAAGAAAATTAGTGGGAATGCCATAATCTCATCTGATCTCTAATCCTCAGTCACATGTCCCACTTGTCCCAAGATGACCTTTTATTGTTTTTTTTTACATTTGTTTAGTGATTAAAAAAATTTTTTTTAATGTTTTATTTATTTCTGAGAGAGAGAGAGACAGTGTAAGCAGGGGAGGGTCAGAGAGAGAGGGAGACACAGAATCCGAAGCAGGCTCCAGGCTCTGAGCTAGTTGTCAGCACAGAGCCCGACGCAGGGCTCGAACCCATGAACCGTGAGATCATGACCTGAGCCGAAGTCGGATGCTTAACTGACTGAGCCACACAGGCGCCCCTGTTTAGTGATTTTTAGTTTTTATTTTTGAACTGGAATTCAGTTGTAGGTCTCATATCACATTCGGGTGTTCTGTTTGTTTAGTCTCTTTTACTCAAAAATAGTTCCCTAGTTTTGAGTTATTTTTAAGTATAAAATTTGAGGAAAGAGTTGTAATGAGTAGGAAATGAGGATGCTGATTTTTCTTTCATTAGTAGATTCATCATTAAGACAGTAGTAGAGTAAAACTAAGTTTATTTCTCATGTATCATGATTCTTAGTTTTTCTAGTGAGGAGAAAAGATGTAGCAGTGGTTTCTAGTTGAGTTGCTGCTCCTTTTTTTTTTTTTTTTCCTGAGAGAGAGAGCATGAGTGGTAGAGGGAGAGAGAGAATCTTAAGCAACCTCCACACTGACATGGTGCTCAATCTCACAACCCCTGAGATCATGACCTAAGCCAATATCAAGAGTTGCATGCTTAGCAGACTGAGCCACCCAGACTCCCCTGTAGTTGAGTTTAATTTTTAAAACCCTATACAAGAACATTTTGATAAATGTGCATTATTTAAAAGGAAATTGAAAACTCAGGGTGACCACATGGTTGAAAGAAAAAAAGAAAGACTTTGTCAGTATATCCTTTAGAGACTTTTATTTTTAATTTATTTTTAAATGTTTTTAATGTTTATTTTTGAGAGAGGGGGAGAGCATGAGCAGGGGAGGCAGAGAGAGGGATTCACAGAATCTGAAGCAGGCTCTAGGCTCTGAGCTGTCAGCACAGAACCCAACACGGGTTTCAAACTCACAAATCACGAGATCATGATAACCTGAACCGAAGTTGGACACTTAACCAACTGAGCCACCTAGGCACCCCCTAAATTTTTAATTATATAGCATTATAGGCAGTAGATTCCATGCCTCTCTTATTAATATTACAAGGTACTTCATGACCAGTTTTTATACTGTAAAGCCAGGTATCATTAATATTTTAGAGTCAGGATCAGAAAAATAGACCTTCCCTGCCTTTGATAACTTCTCAACAATGCCCTTAAGACAGTATCACCAATATGGTATACTGCAGTATCTTTTGTAAACACTACTTCTGAGTATTTGAAATATGTTTGAATTAAATAGTGGAACCATAAGTGAGTGCCTTTGTATATAGAAGAGACTGCTGCTGTCAGAAGTAAATTCCACATTATGTGAATAATAATCGTACCTATCTCTGCCCCCCTTTTTAAAGCATTTTTCTCCTTAAAGTATTTCTGTAATTTTTAGTCAACTTCATGAATGATCTATGAAGTACTCTGTAACCTTTGAATATATTTTACTATGCATATAGAGTATGCAGCCTACATTTAAGTAATCAGAGATGTCTTTATACACATAATCTAAATCCACTCCTGTATCCTGTCTTTCCAGGCTTTATTCACCTCCATTCCCACATTTATAAGAGATACACACATACTCAGAGAATTGTGACTCTATTTATACCATTGGTTTGAATGACAACTAGATGAACCCCACCTTTTAAATGCACATGCACATATATACTTATATAATTTTTGTAAAAGCAGGAACTATTTAAATATGCAAATACTAAGGAACTGATGCTTCTCTGAAATGCCATCCTCAGGAATAGAAGCATTTTAGGGAAGAAGAGTCTTACTTAATCTGTTTCAATCCTGTTCTGTCTCCTTTTAAATACATCTCCTGTCAGGGTTTACTGGAGCACAAGACAACCTCTTTCATATTTGGAATAGTTAATTTTTATTAGGATGGAGTTTAGCTCTTCAGTTTCTACTCTCAACTTCTGATTTTTAGGAAACCATTTTTTCAATTCTTCTATGCCATCTTTTCTAGAAACCAAGTCCTACTTTTTTGTATGAATGCTACCCAGAACTGAAAATACTAAAGTTTATCTAACTAGACTAGGGAATTCAAAAAGTTACCTTTTTTGATCTAGATTTTTTTTAATTTTTTTTTTTAAATTTATGTTTTTTATTTATTTCTAGGAGAGAGAGAGAGAGACAGCGTGAGCAGGGGAGGGTCAGAGAGAGAGGGAGTCACAGACCGAAAGAGGCTCCAGGCTCTGAGCTGGCAGTCAGCACAGAGCCCGACGCGGGGCTCGAACCCACGAACCGCGAGATCATGACCTAAGCGAAAGTCGGACGCTTAACCGACTAAGCCACCCAGGCGCCCCTTGATCTAGATTTTTGATGCTGTGCTTGTGTTCTTGGCAGGCAAGGCACATGGCTAATTGATATGGGATCTGCTGAAGTCCCTAGATTCTTTTTTCTAGATAAACAAACTAGGGAAGTCTCATGTTATAATGTTATAAACTTTTACAAACTCATTTTAATGGTTGCATTGAGTGTATTTAGTACAAATTTATTTTTTGACTTAGACATGGGCTATTTTTTCCCATTATGCTATAAACTCAACTACAGTTAGTATTTTTATGAATAAAACGTACTCAATTTAGGATTTCTTGATTTAACTTAGATTTCAAGAAGGTAAATGATTGTGGGAAAACGTAATAGATTTTTAAGGTTCTTGATTTAAGTTGACAATTGACACTTTCCAAGCAGGTTTACCAATAGAACTTTTAAAAGTTTCACTACGTTTGGTAACTTGATTTGGAAAATAACTTGCCTTTGTAATTTATGTCCCTCATTTTTATTGAGCATGGATTTTAGAGAGTTTATTTGAAGAGACTCTGCAGAGAAATATATAGAGCAAGAAAATAAAAACTCTAAGAAAAGGTCAAGTGTTTTAAAAACATGGGAATCTACTCCCGAAGTCAAGAACACACTGTATACACTCTGTGTTAGCTAGCCTGACAATAAATTATGTTTTAAAAAATGAAAACATAAAATTAAAAAAAACAGGTTTCTACATGAGACTATATATATTTTATTACGTTTTTTTTTGTTGTTGTTGTTCATGCATTTTTTGCATGGGAACTCATTTAAAATTAAAGTTACCAAGGCAGTTCCGTATGTACATTTTTACTTAAAGCATGAACTTTTGAGACATAAGGAAAACTTGTAGATTGCTGTGTAGGTTAGTTTTAAAAATTGTTGCTATGCCGGAGAACATTCCTTTGCATGTGCTGCCACACTGTTGTTGTTGATGGGAACTGCACCTTTCTTTCACAGCTACAGGCTAAATTTGAGCACCTTAAAAGAGTTCACCAAGAAGAGAGAATGAAGCTTGAAGAGAAGAGAAGACTCTTGGAAGAAGAAATAATCGCTTTCTCAAAAAAGAAAGCTACCTCAGAGATATACCAGAACCAGTCCTACATGGCATCAGGCAGCAACCTGAAGAAGGACAAGGACCGTAAGAAGTAAGCCATCCCCACCCCCCCAACTCTAGTAGCCCCATTCATCCATTACTTTCTTTTTCATTGCCCTATTTGATCTTCATTGCGCTTATTAAAGTCTGTTTCTTTATTCTTTGTCAACTTCTTGTGACTAAAATGTCAGCTCCTTGAGAGCAGAGGCCTGTCCCTTTTCTTCACTGTTGTTTCTGCAACAACTAGAAGAGCTCCTGGCACATGTAAATATTTGCCAAAATGAGCGAATGAATGGATGAACAAAATGCATCATAACATAGAAAGGGTCAGTTACCTGGGGGGAAGAATGACTGCTCTTATTTTGTCACCCAGCTTGTATTTCTAGTACACATCTAATAACTGCTGACTTACTGTTATATTTATGTTGAATTTCATGTCTAAATGGAAACTATGTATTTTGTTGGGGAATCATAGAAGTAAAGTAATACTTGATAAAAGACTAAATTCTTAGGTTCACTTTTTTTTTTTTTTTTTTTTACAAAATCTACTGATAATCATTTTGTGAGAATTTTTATTTTAATAAGGGATCCAGGCTATCGATTCGAACTCCTGTGCTTTGATGTCAGAGCTTGTGAAATCAATGGTGGACGTAAAGATGCAGAGGAAGGTAGAGAGGGCCCCTGTACAATGGGGCGGCCATGAGTAGCATTTGGAGGATAATCTCAAGGCTTATAGGTTTGGGGTATGTGTTAAAATCAAAGTTACCAACGTTTTAGAAAATAAGTTTGTTTTTCTTTTCTATACTTTATATCCTTTATTTCTCCTACTTAAATGCCCTTATCATTTTGCTTAGTTGGCTGATCTTGAATTTCATCATTAAACCTGTTCTGTTGAGAGTGCTTGTCTGTGACTCTTTGCCTTAGTTTATTCCAGCTACCTCTGGTTTGGCAGCATCCAGCCCTCCTTATGTTCCTCAGAGAGCAATATTTCTGATTTAATTTTATCATCATATCTTATTTCAAACCCACTATTTTCAGAATACTGTAACTTCAAAGTAATTAGGAAAACATAACATTGGCCCATGGCAGCTTTCCAATTTTTTAACTATGGAGAAGTAAATCCATAAGATTTTGGTGGATTTAACTGACTTGTGGATTTTATAGTTTGGGGAGAAGAAAGAAGGAATGGATTCTCATGTGTGATCTTTCAATGTAAACTCTACAAGGGCATGGATCTTTGTTTTTGTTAATTGATGCATCCACACCCAGAACAGGGCCTGCTATATAGTGGGCGTGCAATTATTTGTCAAAAGAATGAATATGAATTTTAATAGCTATGTTTTATTCATTGAATTTCCAAAGATAAACTATAAATATAGTTTATTACTGCTTTATATGTTTTTAATTGTACAATCTTTTGACTTCTTATCCTTTCATCTTAATCCAGTGTAACTAAAATTGGATTCTTCACATTTATTCCATATATGAAAGACAGTTTACATTTCTTTGTAAAAATTGTCCCCAGTGCCCCACTTAACAACCATTAGCATGTGCTTTCATTTTATAAAGTCAGGAACAAGCCCATAGTTTTTTGAGAGCTCAGAACAATTGATACTCAAGAAATTAGAGTTTGATGAGGTTTTTTATTTTTTCTTTTCCAAAGTCCCATAGCTAGATATCCTATAGTATCTTAGATGTATATTTGCATTTTCTGCAGAAAACTTTGTAAAAATAATGATTTTAGTAATTTTTTATTTCCTATATATTTTTTTATTGTGCCAATCAAATGTTTTTTTATCTCTTTCCAGCTCCAATTTTATGTAAAACAAAGGTTCCAGATCACAGAAGGTCATCACAAGCAAAAGTTATTAAAATGTTAGAAGTATGGTCTGATTTTCTTGCTGTTTTTATTTGCTCTATCACTTATTCTGTATCCAGCAAATGGCCATAGCTACTATCATTTATGGAGAAATGTTTTTAAGTATAAGGTTAATACATGAGCCACAGTGAATGATATCACTTATATACTCACTGTTGTGAGAGATTTTCAAGTTGCTCGTTTGTGATGAATGTAGGTAATTTTTCCTCCTGCCCAGTTATTGTCACTTACATGCATTGTACCACAGAACAAAGTGCCAGTGCCATTAAAAATACGGAACTCATTCATCATCTGGCTACCTGATTGCATTTATATTACAACAGGAACTCCTTTTTTGTACATACTAAAGATAAAATTTGGAAAATATGTTTTAAAATGTATTATGTACCTGAAGCTCTAACCTCTTAATAGTTTTATAGAACTTTTTTATTTTTGATACCATTATCCAATTGATAACATGATCCTAAGTGTTTGTATCAAATTATGTAACATGATGGCCTTCCAAGCTTTAGTATACCTTATTGTGGTTGATGTATTGTTGTGATGAAACAAGATATGTTTAAAAGTAAAAACATCTAGGTATAATTCCCTTTCCTAGTGATGAGTGATGAGGTGTTGCCACTCTGTTCCATTAGGGTGTTTTACATAGTTGTTTCAAACTCTGNGATCCACTGAAGCTTGAATTAAATTCCCTGGGAACAAAACAAAGCTAGACATGTTTTGTGTAAATTTTTTTCCATAAAGCATATGAAACAATTACTTCTCATTATCAACCATTAATCTTTACATACTTGTCTGATCTTTAAAGCTTTTTCACATAGACTATGATTTCAGCTTCAGAAAAACACAAAGGGGGAAAAAACATTACAGGGACTATTATCCCCTTTTTGAAGATGAACTCAGTTTAGGCCCCATTTTCCTATTGGGCTAGGAAATGGGTATGCACATGGTTAGGGCTAGCCATGCCCTCCTGGAGCAACGAGAACAGTAATAAGGCAAGACGGCAAATTTTATGCATCAAGTAGTCTCAGAAGGGCATCTGTCTCACCCACAGAGCACAAAAAGCACTCAGGGAAGTGACTGGGTCTTGAAGGGTTGGAAGCAAGTTTTTAGATACATGAATGGAGAGTGGTAATCCAGGTACAAGGAATAGCATGTTTTTGAAAAAATCTGCACACTAGAAAATCGCTAACCATGAGTAGAGAGTATAGGGGAGGTGTGGAACATGGGTGAGGTTGAAATTTTAGATTAGGGGACAGATCAAGAAAGAGTTTATAAACCCAATCCCACAGGCAGTAGGAGCCATGGAAAGATTGCATCTCACATGGTCAGATACTCCTCAGAGTTGATGGAAAAGATATATTGGAGGAGCTGGAACTGGCCTGGGCAGGCTGACTCGGTAGAGAGCCTGCAGTCCAGGTGAGCAGTTTTTTTCTTTTTTAATTCAAGTTAGTTAACATACAGTGTTATCTTGGTTTCAGGAGTAGAACCCAGTGATTCATTTCTTAAATATGACACCCAGTGCTCATCCCAAAACTCTCCTCCTGAATGCCCAGCACCCATTTAACCCATCCTCCCACCCCACTCCCCTCCAACAACCCTCAGTTCTCTGTATTAAGAATCTCTTATGGTTTTCCTTCCTCTCTGTTTTTATTTTTCCTTCCCTTCCCCTGTGTTCATCTGTTGAGTTTCTCAAATTCCACGAGTGAAATAATAGATGTCCTTCTCCAACTGACTTATTTTTCATAGCATAGTACTGTCTAGTTCCATCCACATTGTTACAAATGGCAATATTTCATTCCTTTTCATCACCAAGTAGTATTCCATTGTACATATATATACTGCATCTTTGTCCATTTATCAGTCAATAGATATTTGGGCTGTTTCTATAATTTAGCTGTTGTTGATAATGCTGCTGTAAACATTGGGGTGCATGTGTCTCTTTGAATCAGGATTTTTCTGTCCTTTGGGCAAAAACTTAGTGCAGTTGGGTAATTCTATTTTTAATTTTTTGAGCAACCTCCATTACTGAAAACAGGTGAGCAGTTCTTGTGCAATAGAATAGATAAGTAGTGTTTAAAAAAATACAGATGCAGAAAGGTATATATGGTAATGGAAGTGGTAACCAAATGGATAAATCTAAATAAATAATGGCTACAAAACAATGATAATGTCTAAGAGAGTTGGAAATATACAGAAAACTAAACACAAGGCTAGAGTGGCATATAAATTAGGATGAGGGGGGAATAAATCAAGTCATCTAAGGTTCTTGCATTAACTGGGAGAAGGTAAGAGTCTCAGCTCAGTAACATAAGACTTAGTAAGAGTCCATGTAAATATGGTAAAGTGTGTAACTTTCAAGCTGGTAGCAGGAACACTAGTTTAATAAATGATGATCCAAAACAGAGCAAAGAAAATAAAACAGGTATGACAACCAGAAAGCATTTTGTAATATGGTAGATGTAGACCCAAATAAATACATAATTACATGGATTTCATGCTATAATTTTTTTTAGACAAAAGTCTTTAAAAATCAGCTATAAACATTTTAAGAGAGGTCTGAAAATTTCTCTGTTTTCATAGAAAGAAGATAGGAAAAGGTACATCATTCAGACTCTAACCAAAAGCTAATATGTAGCTATATTTTATATATATTAAAAAAACTTTAAGGCACTTCAAATAAGAAATATGTAACACCTCCAATTTTGTATGTACATTACAGCCTCAATGAGCATACTTAAAGCAAAAATTGATGAGAATACATGGAGAAGTAGACAAATCCATACTCTTGGGAGATTTTCATATACCTTTTGTATATGATAGACCAAGCAGATCAGTATTATTACAGATATGGGAGCCTTGAACAAAACGTTCAACCACATTGGCCTGGTAAACAATTATAAAGCAGTGTACCCCAAATGACAGAACACATACTGCTTTTAGGCCCACTGGGAACATTTATGAAAACTGACCAGGACATTCAACTACAAAGTGAGCCTGAATACCTTATGAAGGATTTACATCATGTGTTCCCTGATCATCATATAATTAAAATAGAAATCAGTAATAACAAAAATTCCAGTATGTTTGGAAACTAAAACGCAAACTTGTAAGTAACCTATGGGTCTGAGAAGAAATAAAAAAGGAAATTAGAAAAATATTTTGAGCTGAAAGACAATGAAAACCTATAACATAACTTTTGAGAAGCAGCAAAAGTCATGCTTACAGTCAAAATTTATAATCCTAAATGCTAGTATTAAGAGCAAAAAAAAAGGCTAAAATTTATAATCCTAAATGCTAGTATTAGGAGGGGAAAAGGGCTGAAAACCAATGCTGTACACGTTCATCTCAAGAAATTAGGAAAAGAATAGTAAATTAAATCCAAAGCAAAATAATAAAGATGAAAACAGGAATTAATGAAATAGAAAAAAATCCAAATTTCTTATATTTTTAAAAGATATATTAAAATTGAAAACCAAGGGGAAAATGACCAAGAAGAAAGGAAATAGGCTTGGAATGGCTAGAGTTGAAAACAACAATAAACCTGACATTACGAAAATAAGGTAGGGGGTTGTGGAATGACTAGAGCACTGCATTGCTGGTGGGAATGCAAAATGGTTCAGTCGTTTCAGAAAGTCTGCCAGCTTCCTGTTCCCTCACCGAATGTGTTAGTTTTCTACAGCTGCTATAACAAATTGCCACAAACTTATTGTCTTAAAAAACACTGTATTACAGTATTGGCTTAAAAAAAACTGTGTTACAGCCTTGGAGGCTGGAAGGCTGACATGGGGCTCAAAGGGCTAAAACCAAGGTGTGGCCAGAGCTCTGTTCCTTCTGAGGTCTCTAGGGGAGAATCCTCTGCCTTTTCCTGCTTCTAGAAGTTGCCCACACTCCTTGGCTCATGATTGCTTCCCCCGTCTTCAAAGTCAGCAGTGGTGAGTTGAATTCTCACATGGCCTTGTCTGACCTTTTCGTCTTCCTCCCTCTTCTCCTTTCCGAGACCCTGGTGATCACTTTATAAACCACTAGCAGCATTTCCCCATCTGCTGGCTAGCAACCTTAGTCTCCCTCTGCCATGCAACCTAACATTCAAAGGTTCTGGGGATTGAGATCTCGAGGAGGACATTGTTCTGCCTGCCATGCCATACAAGCCAGCAATTCCAGTCCTAAAATGTATTCAAGATACATGAAGTATTTGTCCATACAAAGACCTGCAGTTTTTTCCATAACCTGCCAAACTTGTAACAACTCAAATGTCCACCAACTGGTGAATGTATAAAAGTTGTAGTTCATCATGCAATGAAAAGGGGCACACTGATACATGTAGACACATGAATAAATCCAGAAGTATTATGCTAAGTCAAACCAGACACAAATGGCTGTAAGACTACATTTATGTGACATTTTTGTCAAAGCAAAACCATAGGGATAGAAATCAGCTGTGGTTGCCAGGCCTGCTGAGGGAGGAGGATTGACTTCAAAGGCACACAAGGAAATCTCTTAGAGTGGTAGAAATATTCCATATACCTCAGGAATAAGCCTGATTAAAAAAAAAAAAAAGTTAAAAAAACCCCAAAGCATTGGAAATGAAACAAGATGTCACTACAGACCCTGTTAGGCATTATATGGAAACCAACTTGACAATAAACTATTAAAAAAAAAAAGCAAAAAAAAAAAGTGGCATCTAAATTTGAAAATACAGAAGAAATGATAAATTCATTTTAAAAATAATTTACTGATAAAAAATTAGTACGAAGTTTCATAATCGATAATCCATAATTAAAATCCTCATTAAGTTTAGGCCTAGACAGCTTCACCCCAGAATTCTACTAGACTTTTAAAGAGAAAAGCTTTCTTTCACTATTCTCCCTGTGGTAGGTAGAACAGTGTTTCCCTCTCTCTACCTCCCCACCCCCACCAGAGATGTCTGTGCCCTAATGTCCTGAACCTGGGAATATGTAGCCTTAGCTGGCAAAAGAGACAATAGATGTAGCTAGGTTACAACCTTGATCTGGGGTGATGGTCCTAATGGGCCTAGTCAAATCACTTAGTTCCTTAGAGCTGAGGGCCTTTCCTGGCTGTAGTTGGAGAAAGATGTGCCACTCTTGGCTCTGATGACAGGGGAAGGAGCCACAGCCAAAGAGCATTGAGTGCCTGCAGAAGCTGGGAAAGGTAAGGAAACGGATTCTCCCCTAGAGCCTCCAGAAGGAACTCAGCTGTGCTTTGATTTTGATTTTTTTTTTTAATTCCTTGATTTTAGCCCCACGTTAGACTTCTGACCGTTGCTGAAATTCCTGCCTCTCTTAGCTAGAAGTAGCTTTTACCCACAAAGTCAAAGCAGCAGGTGCTCTAAACCTTAAATTCCACCAAGTCTAGAAGTGTAAAGCCAAGTGCACAGCTAAACAAACCACAGGACACTAAGCCACAACACCCACCCACATCAAATCTATGTAGCTACAAGTCCGAAGAGTGGTTACTCCAGGTGAGGATGGTAACAGAAAGGGGTCTGGGGAACAATCCAGGGTTCTGGTAAGTTTCTCGATCCTGGTGTTTGTTACATGGGTACTACTGTTTTGTGAAAATTTGTCAGATTGTACATTTATGTGTATACTTTCTGCAGTACTTCAAGTGTCTAGAAAGAGGGAGGGCAAGTGCCACATTCTGAGGTCCATGCACCTGGTCCCACGAAACCTTACCATGAGTTCCTTTGTTCTGTATCATCCATTCTCTATTATTTCTCAGTGTTCCTGACCAGTTAAAATTTTTCAGAGGCCTAATAAGTAGCCCCCGTTTTCCTCACCTGAGTTCTGAAAGAAATTGAAAAGTAAAACTGGCAGCTGTAGGCCAAAATGTCACCTTTATTGCTGAAAAAGACTAAGAAATTGAAAAGTAAAACTGGCAGCTGTAGGCCAAAATGTCACCTTTATTGCTGAAAAAGACTAAGCTTAGTGTGAGAGCCAGATGAGCTTGTTAAATGAAGCCCAGAATTAAGGAGAATCACTGCCCCCCATCCCCCACCCCAAGCAGTGCTGGAGAAGTGCAGGCCTTCTCGGAAATCTACTACCAACTCACCTGACTTCAAACAGGTAGAACACAAAAACAAGAAATTTTTGGTTCTAGACATTTCAGTGCATTGGTTCAAATATAGTTGCTTAATCCGGTGCTCTCAGCTCTCAGATGCTTTTAAAGCACTTAGTAATTTTCAGACTGCTCTAATGTCTAGTACTCCTATTTGACTAAGGAAGCAGGTGGGCAGGTGTTATTGACCCTCCTCGTCTCCTGCTGGAACACTCGTCTGCTCCAGGATAAAACACAAAACAACAACAACAATAAAAATGGGCATTTCTAAGTCTTTCCCACAAGACTTGGCTCTGGCAGTCTTACACACCAACACAGCGTTGTCAATAGAATGTCTCCAGGAAGAAGTGAGCTGAGGGGAATTTCTTTCTGGGCATCTGGCAACTGGAAATCACTTATGTCCCTTAGGTTGACATCTAAGGAAAAAGGGCAGCTTATCTCCCCCTGACAAAGCCGAGAAGCATTCTCCAGAGCTACCCTGTACTCCTCAGTTATTTCAGTTCATTCCCGGTTTCTGATTTCAGAGTTGTTAATTTCAGTGTTTATATTACTCCACATAGAGAAAACTATTAGCTTTAAAAAGAAGTATAAATTATAGAACAAAAAATCTTTAAGATTCAAACAAGTTTGAATGAGAAGATTCCAGGAATATCAGCTCATGGGAAATTTTTGAAAGCACCTCCCAGGATCTCCTTTTCTCTAATTTGATCATAGTAAAGGCTGTTTGATGGTAGTGGTTAGAAATTGTGTTTACAGGGGCGCCTGGGTGGCTTAGTTGGTTAAGCGTCCGACTTTCGCTTAGGTCATCATCCCCTGCTCACGCTGTCTCTCTCTCTCTCCTAAAAATAAATAAAAATATTAAAAAAAAAAGAAATTGTGTTTACATGAATTTAGTGGATTCATAGTTCACATGACACTGTATCACTCTAATACTTATCAGTTTCTATTTGCTAAGAGCTTATATCTTTTTTAAAGAAATGTTTTAAAAGCTGTTCTGTAAAAATAAATGATACGTGAATGTGCAATTGAGTGGAGAATATCACTGGAATGCAGACATTACCTCACAACCATGTTATCCCATTGGACAGCCTCGGGTACACGGATCAATATTTCCCATGGAACTCCACATCAAAATTTCTGCTTTAGAAGATAGATGTTTTGCTGCTTTTTTAAAGTTTTTTTTTCTTTTTTTAATTTTTAAAAATGTTTTTATTTCTGAGAGAGAGAGAGAAGGGGAGGGTCAGAGAGAGGAGGAGACACAGAATCTGAAGCAGACTCCTGGCTCTGAGCTAGCTGTCAGCACAGAGTTCCAATGCGGGGCTGGAACCCACGAACCATGTGATCATGACCTGAGCTGAAGTTGGACGCTTAACCAACTGAGCCACCCAGGCGCCCCAGATGTTTTGCTGTATTTGACTAGCAGATGCAAATAAAACTTAACTGTGTTTTCCAAGAGGGGGAAAAAAAACGTGTCTAATATTTCTTTTAAAGATACAGAGAATAGCACAGTAACAAAAAGGATAAGTCTCTGTATTGCCATTCATTTTGGGGGCCCCAGTTCACACGTTTGCACACACTTCACAGTGTACTCTGGTCTATCGAGCTTTCAAATGCTTCCATCTTAGAACCATCCATTTAAAGTCACTTCCCTTTTTTCCTCCACATTCAACAATAACAAAAATAAAATCTTTCTTCAGTCCTAGACTTTTTCTAATGAGAGTATATACAGTTTGCCATAACTAAAAAAATTTCCGTTTCAATTCCAGGGTGCTTATGATTCCCACCAGCAGGTGCTGCTAAATAATCACTATGAGTTGTATGTGGCTGTGTGTCTTAGTCATGCTGTTAGGATGGCTGTCTTCTTAAGGGGTATCAATAGTTCTGTGCAAATTTCTGAACAAAGGTAGGGGTTACCCAGTGTCAAAGTAGACAATGCCAACTTAAGAGAGGTGAGGTTCTAGCAAATCATTTGACACTGTCCAGAAGACGTGTGGGAGGTTTTGAAGAGTGTGCCAAAGTATAATAGGATATTCAGAGATGGCTGACTTAAAATTTTCCATCTCTTTTAAAATCTATCATTTGATAAAAAATAAGATGTGTGATTACATATTCATGCCACATGTGACCTTAAATAGTGCCTTGTGGGGTTACCCAGGTGGCTCAGTTGTTTAAGCATCCAACTCTTGATCTCGACTCAGGTCATTATCTCCTGGATCTGTTCATGAGATTGAACCTGATGTTGGGCTCTGTGCTGTCAGCTTGGGATTCTCTCCTTCTGCCTCTCCCCACCTCACAATAAATCGACTTTAAATAGATAGATAGATAGATAGATAGATAGATAGATAGATAGATAGATAGAAAGATAGTGCCTGGCATTCATAAGCAAAAGTAATGTAAGACCAACCATAAAAATAATCTCTAGCTTTAGATAAATTGTTGATCTTGATAGTTTTCTCTGATGACTTAAGATGGACAGATTATTGTCTCTCCTTTTGGATGACAGGACTGTGACCCATTTGCCAAATGGTTTACTCCAGGCTCACATCCAGATAAGGAAGAAGCCATCCGTTCAGATCTTCCAGAGGCCCCACTGTCTATATGTTGCCTTCAGGAGTAACAGGAATGAATGAGCGGAAATCCTTGCTTTTCTTGAGCCTGGACCTGTGTGTTATTAATGTAATGAGGTTAACATGTTACATGGGAGGCACTATCCAGGTGCATTATGTTGTCATAATTATTTCATTTATCCTCAGAATGCTCCAAAAGGTAGTTGTTCCTGTCTCCTCTTTCAAGATGCTAAGACAAATTCAGGAAGATTAAGCCCTGTTCTCACCTATTTCTCTCCACTCCGGTACTGGATCAGCTCCCCTTAATCATTTGAAAGATGATGTCACCAGTGTTCCATCCTCAGCTTTCCTTCCCCTTCCCCTCCTTAGTCCCCCTGTGTGTGCTCACTTCAGTTACATGTCAGTGGTGCCATATTTGTACTGTGGCCTTCATCTCTCATCCAAGCACCAAACCCATCTTTCTAACCATCTACTGGAAATACTACCTATGTGGCTCACAGGTACCAACATTTCAGCAGTCCTGAATGGGCCTCCTCATGTCCACTTCCCACTTCTCCTCCTGGGTACCCTTGTCTGGCTAATGGAACACCATCTGTCCAGTTACTCAAACCTGTCTCCAGAGGCTTCCACATGGGTTCCCTGGTCTTTGGGGTTGTTGCACACCCTTCTCAGTTCTGTTCCAAGGAGGCTGGGCTCCCACCCTACCTGCTTCTTATAACAGATTGCCAAGAAAATTCCACTCTTGGCTCACATAGTCTTGTAACCAGAGCTGGCTCAACTCAACAGAGCTCCTGATCCATGATAGTCATGGGTGGCTAGCAGCATGTGGGATTAACCTGTTTGGGATGAGTGAAATAAGGGCCTGACATTGTGTTCAACAACAACTTAGCCATCTGGATAAGCTAGGATCATCAGGAAGTTAAGAACCCAGAGAGTTGACAAAGAATGTCATACGAGAAGCTGGTTATACAGGTTGCAGAGCATAAGGGAACACTGAGTAATGCAGAGATGGTGGTGGCTCCATCAAGTCCTGGGGCCTGGGAACAAAGGAGGCCACTGCTGAGAACAGCAAGCAACTGGCGTTTGCCCTCTGCCCCCGCGATACTCTCCGGGGCCCCCTCTGCAAAGCCTAATCAGAAGCTGCTGCAAAGCTGAAATATGGGCTGTGATGTTGTAAAGAGGAGATGGGAAGGAGGGTATGAGCTGTCCCCACATAACCCAGTCGAACTGTCCTTATAAGTTTGAATGTGAAGCAGGTGGTGGTCGACAGCCACACAGGCGCTGAGTGGTTAGGACACAGTGAGGTCAGCATCAGTCTCCTGACCCTCCTCTCTCTCTCTCTCTCTCTCTCTCATTTTTTGTGGTGAAATCCAAGAGGACATCAAAAATAAAAGTGACAAATTGAGCTTTACATAAGCCCCATGATCCTGGAAAACAGTGAAGGCTAGATAAACCCCTGCCCTTTGTGTTCTGTGAAATGACCTCTGCCAAGAACCCACTTCCATACAACTTAGGTGAGATTCACTATGTTCCCTTGTTTGCCAAGGACAAGACCAGACACAGACGAGTCCCCACTCATTAATCAGGATAAAGTGCTCCAGCTCTGACCCACCCTCAGCTGGAGGAATCAGCCCTGCAGCCCCTCCTTGGGGCCTCCTGAGAACAGGCTGATCTCTGGGTGAATCATTCTCTGATTTATGACCTGATTCTGCCACTGCTCCACCCCACTTCCCCACGGCCAGTTTTCTGCAGCCTTGTTCACTACTCCCTATAGTAGGAAAGCCCTTGTTGCCTGACCCTGAGCTATGCAGATGCCATGATCAGAGTGTTCTCCCTATTGCAACAGTCCCTGTCCCAGTTCTTGCAACAATCCTTGGAATAAAGTATTTCCTAAGTCTGCATTTTTGTTGTTGTTGTTGTTGTTTTTGTTTTTTGACAAATCTTACTGGGATAGGGAGGGGGAGCAGGGGAGAAGAATTTCCCAGGTGAGAGATGGAGGCAGGACATATCAAGCATTTGTAAGGCAGGGAGATATAAGAGCAGTCAGTGCTATGGGTATAGGGATTTAGGGAGAAGCTCAGGATGATTTGGTGTCTTTGGCAGGAGCACAAATGGACACCAGCACCTTACAGCCTGCCCCTTTCTGTTCAGACCAAGGGTCCTAATATTCACAGAACTGTGGGTCCTTTGCCCAACAGCCCCACCTTGCCCCTCACCCCCTCTACATGCACACGTAAGTGTTCCTCAGCTTACTCCTGGGGACCTGGTCTGTCCCGGAAGATTGAACCCAGTACAGAGATTTGTGTACAGTGCTGGCCATTGAGCATGTGTGCTGGCTGGGGTTGGGGGAGGGACAGAATAGCTGGTCCAGCAGGGTCTTGATGTTGACAGGGCTCCCTTCTTGGAGCTCCTACAAAATATATTCCTACATACAGTGCCTAGATGGTTTATTGTTGGTTTATGTGCTTGAGATTTTCATTACATCACAAAATCCTTCAGGTCAGGGCCTATGTCCTCCAGGGTCTGGCACACAGTCCACTCAGCTGTCAGCTGGATGGACGATGCCAATCTGTGGACATTAAAAATGGTGTTTGTGAGCACCATACAAGATTTTTTTGATAGCTGGAGAAAATGTTTCTAGCAGATGCTATATATATCAGGAGCATTCAGGAGAGAGAAACTACACAATGAACAGGGAAATTTTAATATGAAGAATTATCAACTGTAACAGAATTAAAGAGAATTTAGATAGTAAGAAGTAGATAAAATGCCAGAGACCATAGCAATAATGGCTACATTGAGCAGCCACTACCCCTGGGGCTGAGAGGGAGTGCCTTGGCCCACAGTCCTTGCAGGGTTCACAGCGTGGTTTCTTTGGTGCCACTGTGGGAAACCTGTGGGAACTCCACCCTAGAGGAGCCAGGAAGGCTGTTCTCTGGGAGGTGTCTCTGTGACACAAGCCACCCAAGTGCTTGTTACACAAGCCACAGAAGCCTGCTGGGACTTGGAAAGAGAGCACCTCTTTCCAGTGCTCTCAACTGACAAATTTTAACGTTGTGCTAGCTGGCAAAAAAAAAATACTTAAAGGGCCCATCTTAATTTCTATAAGTAGGTGATGAAGGGTGAATTTGAAGTTGAGAGAGAATATATTGAGAGTTGTCACAGGATATCTATATTATTTATGCAGTAAGTACACAAGATGTATCAACTAGGCAGGGTAGTTTTGTTGTTATTTACTTACCTTCAGAAGAACTGACCTTGTCCTTGACATCCTTCCTCTATAAGACAAGCTTCTTGCGCTTCGGTCTTCCTCTGCCTGTGGCTCCCTGAGCGAGCTGGGCTGCACCCCTACTGCATGCAACACAGAGGCCATCCTACCTGCTACTCTTGGGGGAAGCATCCTACCTGCTGCTCAAATCCCGCTTGCCTGGGCTAGGTACTGGGTCCTCTGTGATCAACAGACTCACACATCACTTCTCTCCCATGGGCCTCTAGACCCCCATTTTAAAATCAATATTCCATACAGCCTTTCACCCATCTAATATGATAAAAGATAGATATTTTCTCTATTTAAATATCTCTTTTTTCTAAAGAAATATAGAATGTTATTTGTGGAAATTAGAGCCAATTAGTTGGACATTGATGGTTTTGGTTCTGTAAAACCTTCCATGTTGACTAGCCTTTGATCATGGAACAATAGTTCAGTGTCCCCCATGAGGGTGCCTCCAGTGCTGCCCATCCATGGAACAAAATCTTTTTTGTGAAGCTCAAAATCTTGTCATGTTCATCAAGGAGCCCGCTGAATGCACAAATCAATTTAGTAAGCATAGATCTGTAGGCAGTATTACTATCTGAAAGGTTCCTAACTGTTGGCACAGCAATCATATAATTCTTCCCTGAGTAACTTGTCTTCATTGTTTTATCTCTATAAGCAGCTTGTTTCTGATACTCATCAGGCTCTGCCTTCCTTTATGAGCCAGTGAGAATTCTACAGTCCCCTCTGATATCTTCCTCCTTTTACTTTGGCTACTAGGGAGCTCAAAGTTCAGTTTAGTGCCCCATAGGAGTAATAAGCTTGTCCTTAATTCCTGGTACACTTATCTCCCTGCTTCCCCTGTAAGGTTTCTAGTAGCTTAAAAATTTAACTTCTATGTTTACATGTGTATGTTTTTTTACTACAAGTCTTATCCTACCTCTTTTTGTTTTTTAATTTGGTAGATCATACGTTTTAAATATGTAAGTAACATAGGTCTTCTAATTATTTTTTTCTTCTGCTTTGAGGAATGTTTTGTAAAGCTAAGCCTATAACTTTATTTATCCATTTATTCCGCTTCCAGATATCTGTGCAGCCTCTATGGACCGCATAGCTGGCTGAGGTTTGAGACATGATAATTCAGCCAGCAGGTAGAACTCAGAGCTCCACTGCTAGAGGACTCTGATGGAGAAAGCTCAGGATGCTACTGAAGCTCATAAATGGCACACCCAGTTTGGACTTGGTGGGGCCTCCCTCAAACAGGTTTTCCAGAGGAATTAACATCCATGCTGAAGCCTAAAGGATGCTCGTTTAGCTTTGTTTTGTTTTAATCAGGAATGAATGTCAGATTTTGTTCAATACTTTCTCTATTAAAATTATCATGTTTTTCCTTTTAAATCTATTTAAAAAATGTATTTTATTGAGATATAATTGACATAGTGTAAGTTGTTTAAGGTATACCATGTTGATCAGATATATTTATATACTGTGACATAAGTCTCACTCTTAGTGTTACCTAATACCTCTGTCACATCAAATAATTATAATTTCTTTTGTGGGGTGGGAACAATAAGACTAGTCTTCTAGCAACTTTGAAGTTTATAACACAGTAATGTTCTTTATAATCTCTATGCTGTGCATTAGATCTCCAGGACTTATTCATCTATTAGTTGCAAGTTTGCATCCTAAATCAACATCTCCCCAGTTCCCGCAGCCCCTATCCCTGGTAACCACCATTCTACTTTCTGTTTAGAGAGGGTCAAATTTTTTCAGATTCCACATATAAGTGATATCATACAGTATTTGTCTTTCTCTCTCCAACTTATCTCACTTGACATAATTCCATCAAGGTCCATTCATGTTGTCACAAATAGCAGGATTTCCCTCTTTCTCGTGGCTGAATAATATCCCATTATATATATGCATATACCACATTTTCTTTATCTACTCATCCACTGGCAGACACTTAGGCTATTTCCATATCTTGAGTATTTGTGAATAATGCTGCAGTGAACATGGGGTTGCAGATACCTCTTCAATACTCTCTTTTCATTTCCTTTGGATGTATACCCAGAAATAGAATTGCTGGATCATATAGCAGTTCTACTTTTGCTGGATAATATGATAGATCTATTTTTAACTATTTGAGGAAGCTCCAGAATGTTCTCTGCAATGGATAAAACCAATTTACATTCCCAGTTCTGTACAAGGATTCCCTTATTTCCACACCTTCACCAACACTTGTGATCTCTCTTTTTTTCTTCTTGATAAATAGCCATTTAACAGGTATGAGGTGATATCTCATTGTGGTTTTGATTTGCATTTACTTGATGATTAGTGATATTGACATTTTTTTCGTGTACCTGTTGGTTGGCCATTTGGTCTTCTTAAGAAAAATATCTATTTTTGTTGCCCATCATTAATTGTACTGTTTGATTTTTTTGTTGTTAAGTTGTAGGAGTTCCTTATGTATGTTGGATATTGAAACATTATCCATATGTGGTTTGCAAATATTTTCATTATTCCAGAGGCTAGCTTTTAATTTTGTTGATCATTTCTTTGCTGTGCATAAGTTTTAAAGTTTGGTGTAGTCCACTGGTTGATTTATGCTGCTGCTGCCTTGCTTTTGGTGTCATATCTTAAAATATAACTGCCAAAACCAATTTCAAGAAGCTTCTTCCTTATGTTTTCTTCTAGGAGTTTTACTGTTTCAGGTCTTATGTTTAAGTCTTTAATCAGTTTGAGTTAATTTTTTGAGTGGGGTAAAATAGGTGTCCAGTTTCATTTTTCGGTATGTGGTTATCCAGTTTTTCAACACCATTTATACAAGAAAGTATCCTTTTCCCACTGAGTATTCTTGACTTCTCATCAAATGTTAGTAAATGCAAGGATTTGCTTCTGAGCTCTGTATTCTGTTTCATTCGTCTTCGGGTCTATTTTTGTACCAGTACTATACTGTTTTAGTTACTATAGCTCCGTAGTATAGTTTGAAGTCAGGAAGTGTGATGCCTCAGCTGTGTTCTTTCTCATGACTGGTTTGGCTACTTGGAGTCTTCTGTGGTTCCACACAAATTTTAGAATTGTTTTTTCTGTTTCCATGAAAAATGCCATTAGAATTTTGGTAGCGATATTATTAAATCTATAGATGGCTTTTTTTTTATTAAAAATTTTTTAATGTCTTTATTTTGAGAGACAGAGAGCAAGTGGGGGAGGGACAGAGAGAGAGGGAGACACACAATCTGAATCAGGCTCCAGGCTCTGAGCTGTCAGCACAGAGCCCAATGCAGGGCTCCAAACCATGGACTGTGAGATCATGACCTGAGCCGAAGTTGGATGCTTAACCGACTGAGCCACCCAGGCACCCCTAGATGGCTTTGGGTAGAATGGGCATTTAAACAATATTAATTATTGCAGTCCATGAACACATGATACATTTCATTTGTATTTTCACTTTCTTTCATCAAAGTCTTGTACTTTTCATTGTTTAGATATTTCCCTTTTCCCCTCAGTTTTATTGAGATACAATAGATATACAACATTGTGTAAGTTTAAGGTGAACAGCATTATGACTTGACCTTCATATATTGTGGAGTGATCACCACAATAAGTTTAATTAGCATCTATCATCTCCTAGACACACACACACACACACACACACACTCACACACAATGCCTTTCTTTCTCCCCCTGGTGGTGGGAACCCTTAGGATTCACTCTCTTAACTTTCAAATACACTGTATATCAGTGTTTAATTATATTCCTCATGCTGTACATTACATCAGTAGTAATTATTTATCTCGTAACTAGAACTTTGTACCTTTTGACTCCCCCTTCACCCAATTCTTCCTCTGTCACTTTCTTGGTTAAATTTATTCCTAAGTATTTTGTGGTTTTGAAGCAGGTGTGAGTGGGATAGTTTTCTTTATTTCTTTTTCAGTTTTTTTTTTCATTTTTAGTGTATAGAAATGCAACTAATTTTGTATAATTATTTAAATTCCTACAGGCTTACTGAATTCCTTGATTGGTTCTAACAGTTTCCTTTTTTGGTTGCTTATTTAGAATTTTCTGTATAAGATTACATCATTTACAAATAATGACAATTTTACTTCTTCCTTTCTAGTTTAGTTGTTTATATCTCTGTCCTGTCTAAGTGCTCTAGAGGACTTCCAGCACTACACTGAATAGGAGTGGTCAGAGTGGGCACCCCTATCTTGCTCCTAATCTTAGGGAAAAAGTTTTCAACACTTCACTGTAGAATATAATGTAGTTGTGGATTTGTCATACATGGCTTTGTTATGTTGAAATATGTTTCTGCATCCAATTTGTTGAGAGTTTTTAATCATGAAAGGATGTTGTATTTTGCTAAATCCTTTCTCTGCATCCCATTTATATGATCACAGGATTTTTATCTTTCATTCCATTAATGTGGTGTTCCACACTTATTGATTTGCATATATGTTGAACTATCCTTGTATCCCAGGGACAAATTGCATTTGGTCATGACGTGTAATCCTTTTAATGTGTTGTTGGATTCAGTTTGCTAACATTTTGTCAAGAAGTTTTACATCTATATTCATTGGGTCCATATTTTTCTTCTCTTGTAGTGTCCTTATCTGATTTTGGTATAATACTGGCCTTTTAAAATGAATTTGGAAGTTTTCTCTCTTCTTGAATTTTTGGGAACAGTTTGAGAAGGATTGGTGTTAAGTCTTTTTTAAAATGTTTGTTAGAGTTCACCACTGAAGCCATCTGGTCCTCAGATTTCTTGTGTTGGAAGTTTTTTGATTACTGATTCACTGTCCTTCTTCATTAATGGTCTATTCAGATTTTTTGTTTCTTCCTGATGCAGTCTTGGTAGGCTGTGATTCTAGGAATTTGTCCATTTCTTCTGTGTTGTCCAGTTTGTTGTTTATGGTAGTGTCTTATGATACTATGTATTTCTGAATTATCAGATGTAATGTCTCTTCTACTTGTAATTTTATTTATGTAAGTCTTGTCTCTTCTTAGTCTAGCAAAGGTTTAGCAATTTTATCATATCAAAAAACCCACTCTTAGTTACCCTGATTTTTTTCTATATTTTTCTAGTCTCTATTTCATTCATTTCCACCTTCTTTTCTTTTTTATGCTAACTTTGGGCTTTTTTTGCTCTGCTTTTTCTAGTTCCTTAAGGTAGTTAGCTTGTTTGGGTTCTTTCTATTTCCTTACTGTATACATTTATCTCTATAAATATCCCCCTCAGAGCGTCTTTTGTGGCGTTTCATAGGTTTTGGTAGGTTGTGTTTCTATTTTCATTTGTTTTGAGACTTTTAAAACTTCCATTTTGATTTCTTCTTCAACCCGTTGAAATTTCAGGAGTGTGCTGTTTAGTTTTCACACATTTGTAGATCTGCCAGATTTCATATTGTTGATTTCTAGTTTTTTTTTTTTTCAATACCAAGAGAAATGTATTTTTTTCAGGATATGAACACATTTTATTTTATTTTTTAAAATAGTTTATTGTCATGTTGGTTTCCATACAACACCCAGTGCTCATCTCCACAAGTGCCCTCCTCCATGCCCATCACCCCCCTTCCCCTCACCCCCATACCCATCAGTCTTCAGTTTGTTCTCAACATTTAAGAGTCTCTCATTGTTTGCCTCCCTCCTTCTCCCCCCGTTTCCCTCCTTCTTCTCCCCTACGGTCCTCCGTTAAGTTCCTCCTAATCCTCCTATACGTGCAAACATATGGTAGCTGTCCTTCTCTGCCTGACTTATTTCGCTCATGATAACACCCTCAAGATCCATCCATGTTGCTACACATGGCCAGATTTCATTCTTTCTCATTGCCAAGTAGTATTCCATTGCATATATAAACCAAATCTTTTTGATCCATAAATCAGTTGATGGACAATTAGGCTCTTTCCATGTTTTGGCTATTGTTGAGAGTGCTGCTATGAACATTGGGGTACATGTGGCCCTATGCATCAGCACTTCTGTATCCCTTGGGTAAATTCCTAGCAGTGCTACTGCTGGGTCATAGGGGAGTTCTATTGTTAGTTTCCTGAGGAACCTCCACACAGTTTTCCAGAGGGGCTGTACCAGTTTACATTNGTCCTTTTGTTGTCTGATGGCTGATGCTAGGACTTCCAGCACTATGTTAAACAACAGTGGTGAGAGTGGACATCCCTGTCGTGTTCCTGATCTCAGGGGGAAAACTCTCAGTTTTTCACCATTGAGGATGATGTTAGCTGAGGGCTTCTCATAGATGGCTTTTATGATACTTAAATAAGTTCCTTCTATCCCATCTTTCTCGAGGGTCTTTATTAAGAAGGGATGCTGTATTTTGTCAAATGCCTTTTCTGCATATATTGACAGGATCATACGATTTTTATCTTTTGTTTTGTTGATGTGATGTATCACATTGATTGATTTGTGTATATTGAATCAGCCCAGTGACCCAGGAATCAATCCCAATTGATCTTGGTGGATATTTCTTTTTATGTGCTGTTGAATTCAATTTGCAAGAATCTTGTTGAGGAATTTTGCATCTGTATTCATCAAGGATATTGGCCTGTAGTTCTCCTTTTCTGCTGGGTCTCTGTGTGGCTTGTGAATCAAAGTGATGCTGGTTTCAAAAATGAGTCCAGAAGCTTTCCTTCGACTTCTATTTTTTGGAATAGCTTAAGAAGAATGAGTATTAATTCTGTTTTAAATGTCTGGTAGAATTCCCCAGAGAAGCCACCTGGCCCAGGGCTCTTATTTGTTGGGAGATTTTTGATCACTGATTCGATTTCCTCACTTCTTATGGGTCTTTTCAGGTTTTCCATCTCTTCCTGTGTGTATTTTGGTAGTGAGTGTGTGTTTAGGAATTTGTCCATTTCTTCTTAGTTGTCCAGTTTGTTGGCATTAGTTTTTCATAGTATTCCCTGATAATTGCTCATATTTCTGAAGGGTTGGTTGTAATCACTCCATTTTCATTCATGATTTTGTCTATTTTAGTGCTCACTCTTTTCTTTTTGAGAAGCCTGGCTAGAGGTTTGTCCATTTTGTTTATTTTTTCAAAAAACCAACTCTTGATGTGTTCGACTGTTTTTTTCGTTTCTATATTGTTTATTTCTGCCATGATTTTTATTATTTCTCTTCTTCTACTGGGTTTGCGGTGCACTTGTTGCTCTCCCTCTAGTTGCTTGAGGTGAGCTGTTAGATTTTGACTTGCGCTTTTTCTAATTTCTTGAAATAGGCATGAAGTGCAATGTACTTTTCTCTTAGGACTGATTTCAGAGCATCCCATAGAGTTTGGATTGTTGTATTCTCATTTTCATTTGTTTCCATATAGTTTTAAATTTTTTCTCTAATTGGCTAATTGGCCCATTCGTTCTTTAGTAGAGTGTTCTTTAACCTCCGTGTTTATGATGGATTTCTAGTCTTCTTCCTGTGGTTGATTTCGAGATCATAGCATTGTGATCTGAAATTGTGCATGGTATGATCTCAATTCTTTTATATTTATTGAGGGCTGCTTTATGTCCCAGTATGTAATCTATCTTGGAGAATGTGCCAGAGCATTTGAGAAGAAAGTGAATTCCATAGCCTCAGGACGTAGACTTCTAAATACATCTCTCAAATCCATCTGGTCCAATGTGTCATTTAAGTCCATTGTGTCTTTATTGATTTTCTTTCTAATTGATCTGTCCATAGCTGTAAGTGGAGTATTAAAGTCCCCTGCTTTTAGCACTTTGTGATTAATTGTATTATTATTTAGATGCTCCCATATTTGGTGCATAGACATTTATAATGGTTAGCTCTTCCTGATGGATAGACTCTTTAATTATTATATAATGCCCTTCTTCATCCCTTGTTACTGTCTTTACTTTAAAGTCCAGTTTGTCTGATATAAGTGTAGCTACTCCAGCTTTTTTTTTGACTTCCAGTAGCATGATAGATATGTCTCCATCCCCTTTCTTTCAATCTGAAAATGTCCTCCAGTCTAAAATGAGTTTCTTGTAGACAGAAATTGATGGATTTTGTCTTTTTATCCATTCTACTACCCTATGTCTTTTGATTGGGGCAATTAGTCCATTTACATTCATTGTTATTATTGAAATATATGGGTTTAGAGTCATTGTGTCTTTTGTAGGATTCATGCTTGTGGTGGTGTTTCTAGCATCTTGTGTTCTTTGCAACATTTCCCTCAGACAGTCCGCCTCAGGGCTGGTTTAGTGGTGACAAATTCTTTCAATCTTTGTTTATTTGGAAAGACTTTTGTCTCTCCTTCTATTCTGAATGACAGGCTTGCTGGATAGAGGATTCTTGGCTGCATATATTTTCTGTTCATCACATTGAAGATCTCCTGCCATTCCTTTCTGGCCTTCCAAGTTTCAGTAGATAGATCTGTCACAACTGTGTTAGGTTTCCCTTTGTATGTTAGGGCACTTTTCTCCCTAGCTGCTTTCAGAATTCTCTCTTTGTCCTCATATTTTGCCAGTTTCACTATGATATGTCGTGCAGAAGATCTATTCAAGTTGCATCTGAGGGGAGTTCTCTGTGTCTCTTGAATTTCAACGTCTACTTCCCTCCCCAGGTTGGGGAAGTTCTCTGCTATAATTTGTTCCAGGACTCCTTCAGCACCTTTCCCTCTCTCTTCCTCTTCTGGGATTCTGATGATACAGATATTGTTCCATTTGAATGTATCGCTGAGCTCTCAAACTCTTCTTTCATGTTCCCGGATCAGTTTATCTCTTTTTTTCTCGGTTTCTTCTTTTTCTATATTTGTGTCTTCTAAATCACTTATTCTCCTTTCTGCCTCTTCAATCCATGCATTCGATGCCTCCAGTTTATTATGTATCTCATTTATTGCATTTTAAAATTCATCATAACTATTTTTTAGCTCCATAGTGTTTGTAGCCATAGTTTCTCTGATGTCCTCCATGCTTTTTTCAAGCCCAGCAATTAATTTTATGGTTATTGTTCTAAATTCTTGTTCAGTTATGTTGCTTATATCTGTTTTGAGCAGTTCTTTAGCTGTCAATTCTTCTTGGAATTTCTTTGGAGGAGAGCTGTTTCATTTCGTCATTTTGGTTAGCTTTCTATCTTTTGTTAGTTTTAAAAGTTTGTTATGCACTCTGCACCTGTGAGCGCTGCTGCACCAAAGAAGGCTCTTTGACTGTCCAAGGTCTATCCATTCAGAAAGTGTTCTTTGAATGGTATCTCTTGGTCTCTCTTGCTGAGACCTTGGTTATTTTGTTTTCCTACTCGTAGTGGTATTTGTAGTCTCTACCATGTGTCTTTTGGCTTGTTTCTTCAGGTAGCCCTGGAAAAGAAAAAAGACAAATAAACACACAGGAAACAAAGGCACACAAATGCACAGATAAATCCAATAAACACGCAAACCGAAAGGGAAAACGAAAAAGAAAAGAGAAAAGAGGAAGGAGGGAAGGCAAATAATCAGAGATAAAAATACATAAAAAAGAAAAAAAGAAGGGAAAAAAAGGAAAAAAGAAAAAACCCAATAGACAAAGAACAGTTTAAAGCATATAACCAGATTTCCCAGCTACAAATAAATAGCAGGGTGTATGCAGTGCTGGTGGAAGAGCACAGAGAACGAGAGAGATGACAGGGAGGGGATGAAGTGAAATTGGAAATGAAATGAGTAGGCAGAAGGAATAAGAGGATTTTTTTCAAAGAGTGAAAGAGTGGAATATGGTTGGAGAAGAGGCGAAAGAAATGAGGATGATGCTATCCAGAGAAACTATATAGTCTGATTACTCCAGAGAGAAAGAGATGAAAAGGTAGGTAGTTGTAGAATGTACATCTAGAGAATGGATTAAATGTGACTGTTTAAGCAAGCCAGTGACCAGAATTAATCAGGGGAGTGCATCCATGTTGGCCTTGCCCTGGCTCAGGTTAAAAAAAAAAAACAAAAAAAAAACGAGAAGGGCAGCTCTCTAGCAGGGGTAGGCGTGGTTTGTTCCAGTGCATCCGCAGGAATCTTGCTTTGATGATTTGGTGGTTGTGGGTAGAAGAGTGGCGGTGCCCCAGTCCCTTTTTGAACAAGCGCTGCAACTCACTTTTTTGGGTGTGTAAACTCCCTGTGCCAGGGGCGTAGCCAAGGTGGGCCGTGCTCTATATCCAAGGCCAGTCCTCGTTTCCAGATCTCAGTCTGCTCGTCCCATTGAAATTGCTGGAAATGTAAACTCGCAGGCGAGCCTCTCATAGCAATTTTTCCCCATGGGGATCGAGCCAGAAGCAGCTGCCCTTGTCTCCTCCAGGTTGAGCTGGCGAGCGGGGAGCAGTTTCCCTGGGGTCGCCTGGGACGAGTGCATTCCGCCTAGGGCCCGCTGGAGAGCAGGAAACCGGGTCCCTCTGTGTCCCTTCGCAGAAATATAACCTCGCGGGCAGAACTCTCGGAAGTCTAAGCCTTTCGCCTCCCCGCTAAGGATCCAGCCGAGCCAGAAGCACAAAGGCGAGACTGCCACGCATCCCCTCCAGGACAAGCTGGCGAGCAGGGAGTGTCTTCCCCAGGGGTCGCCTGCGACCTGTGCATCCAGCCTAGAGTCAGCTGGAGAGCAGGAAACAGGGTCCTTCTGTGTCCCATCACCTGAATCTAAACTTGGGGGCAAAACTCTCAGGAGTTTTAAGTCCCTCGACTTCCCCCTAGGGATCCAGCCGAGCCAGAAGAACAAAGGCATGGCCAACATGCGGCTCCTCCAGGGTGAGCTAGCAAGCGGGGTGCAGTTGCCCAGGGGGTTGCCTGGGACATGTACGTCCTGCCTAGGGTCAGCTGGAGAGCAGGAAACTAGATCCCTCTGTGTCCCGAGCAGAGGTTTTTCTCTTCTCCAGCGACAGGGACAGTGCCTTGAGCAGTTTCGGCCACTCTTCCCCGCCCCCCCCCAGACTCACTGCGGCTCCCCACAGAGGGGGACTCCCCTGTCCCTCTGTGTCTCTGGTCCCGGCCCAGTTTTATCTTCCCCAGTTCGCACTCACGCTAGAAGGTTTTCTCAGCGGACTCTGTCTCCTTTTCCTCCCAGACTCCTGGATTCTGTAAGGGTTCCTATGGCTTCAGGCCTTCTCCCTGTGAGAGATGGGGGTGAGTGAAATGTACAGAGTTCCCTACTTCTTCGCCATCTTGCCCTCCCGACTCTGATTTCTTGTTTCTTAGCATTGTGGTCAGAGAGGATACCTGGTATGATTTCAATTTTCTTAAATTTGCTAAGATTTGTTCTGGTCTCTAACATGTGATTTATCCTGGAGAAGGTTCTGTGTGCACTTGAGAAGAATGTGTATCCTACTGCTGTTGGATAGAATGTTCTAATGTATGGTTCAAGTCCAACATTTCCTTGTTGATTTTCTGTCTGGATCCATTGCTGAAAGTGGAGTGTTAGAGTCCCTTACTATTATTATATTTTTGTCTATTCTCCCAACAGATCTGTAAGTATTTGCTTAATATATTTAAGTGTTCCAACGTTGGGTGCATAGATATTTATCATTATTATATCTTCTTTGTAAATTGACCCCTTTATCTTTACATAATGACTGCTTTGTCTCTTGTTACCATTTTTGTGAAGTCTAATATGAGTATAGCCACCCCTGCTCTCTTTTGGTTTCCACTTGCATGGAATATCTTTTTCTGTCCCTTCACTTTGAGCCTATTTGTACACTTAAAGCTGAAATAAGTCTCTTGCAGGAAGCATATAGTTCGGTCTTGTTTTTATTGTTTATCCATTTAGCTACTGTGTGCCTTTTGATTGGTGAATTCCATCCATTTGCATATACAGTTATTCTTACTATGTAAGGACTTCCTAATGCTATCTTAATTGTCTTCTGGCTCTAGTACTCTGTGCTGTTTCTTTCTCTCTGTTTCTGCCTATATTTGTAAATTCGTAATTTTCTTTGGTGATATGCTCTGTTTCCCCCTTTTAAATCTTTTCTACAGTTACTCTAGGTTTTTGCTTTGTGATGGTAACCACAGGGCTTAAATCTTATAGATGAAACAATCCATTTGAAGTTGGTAGAAACTTAACTTCATATATCTACAAAACCCTTTCACATCTCCCGTTTGTGATGTCATTATTTTTCTCTTTTTATGTCATATATTTGTTAGCAAATTACAGTAACTATAATTATTTTTAATATATTTTTATTTTAACTGTTATACTATAATTAAGTGGTTAACATACCTTTCTATTACAGAATTAGAGTTTTCTGACTATATATTTACCTCCACCCTCGTGTTGTATTGTTTCATGTCACTGATTATTGTTTCCTGTTCAGCATTTCCTACAAGGCAGGTCTACTGGTGCTAAACTCCCTCAGCTTTTGTTTGTCTGGGAAGATCTTTATCTTTCCTTCATATCTGAAAGATAACCTTGATGGATAGAGTATTCTTGGCTGGAAATTATTTTTCAACACTTTGAATATGTCATTCCACTCTTTCTGGCCTATAGGATTTCTGCTGAGAAATTTTCTGATAGCCTAATGGGGGTTCCTTTGTAGGGTTACAATCTCATTTTTTTTTTTTTCCCTCCTGGCTGCTTTTCAGAACTCTGTCTTTATCTTTCAGTTTTGAGAGTTTCATTATAAAATGTCTTTAAGAATGTCTTTTTTGCATTGAGATAACAGTGCAATCTGTTAGCTCTGTGAAATGCTGTGTCCAAGTCTCCTGCCAGTTTAGAAAGTTCTCAGCTATTAGTTATTTAAATTAACTTTCTGTCTCCTTCACCCTCTCTTCTTTTTCTGGAATCCATATGATTCTTTTTTAAAAATAAGCTTATTCATTTTGTATAGGTTTACTGAGATATCATTTGCAAACCACACAATCAACCCAAAGTGTATAATTCAATGACTTTTGGTATATTGGTAAAGTCATTCATCCATTTTCACAATGCATTTTATAATATTTTCATTATCCCAAAAGAAACCTCAAACAATATCATAACCTCACCTCATCTACTTTATCCCACAGCCCCAGGCAACCACTAATCTAGTCTCTGTTACAGATTTGCCAATTCTGGACATTTCATATAAATGGTATTTAAACTGATTCTTGGTCATCCTTTCAGTTTTAAGAGAAAATCTTGCTAAAACACACTAACTTCCTTTTGATAAAATACTATAATCGCCCTTAAACATGTCATGCACAAGAGGGGCGCCTGGGTGGCTTAGTCGGTTAAGTGTCCGACTTTTGCTTAGGTCATGATCTCGCGGTTCGTGGGTTCGAGCCCCGCGTCGGGCTCTGTGCTGACTGCCAGCTCGGAGCCTGGAGCCTATTTCAGAGCCTGTATCTCCCTCTCTCTCTGACCCTCCCCTGCTCACGCTGTCTCTCTCTCTCTCCTAGAAATAAATAAAAATATTTAAAAAAAACATGTCATGCACAAGATACATGTAAATATCAACAAGGATATCACATTCTTAGGAAAAACACATTTAAAATACTTCAGTAAACAAACAAACAGAATTAGTCAATATAAGAAACTCACAACGGGACAAGTTGTGGAATAAAATAACACCTATAACAAATAGGTTAACAGTCATTATAATGTTTATAAAATATAACAAACATCTAAAACAATTCTATAAGAAAATATATGAGGAAAGACAAATTATTGTTTACAGAATCTGAATGTAAAGTTCCAGTTCATAACAACAAAACTCATAAAGGAGGAGTAACAGAGAAAGACATAAGAAAAGTTAGATACTTTCTCATTTTAACACAAGAAGAGTGAAGTCACCATAATTAGAGAAAAACTTGATGGAACTCATATTATTCTTAATATTTGTTTTTGTGGTGGAATGTTGTAGATTACATGGGCTTTCTTCACTCCTTTTCATTCTTTTTCCTTTGTTTTTCTCTGATTGGGCTATTTATTTCTTTTTTTAAAAAATATAATTTATTGTCAAATTGGCTTACATAAAAGACCCATTGCTCATCTCAACAAGTGCCTTCCTCAGTGACCATCACCCATTTCCCCTCTCCCCAACCCCCCTATCCACCCTCAGTTTGTTCTCTGTATTTAAGCATCTCTTGTGGTTTGTCTCCCTCCCTCTCTGTTTGTAACTATTTTTCTTCCCATTCCCTTTCCCCATGGACTTCTGTTAAGTTTCTCAAGATTCACATATGAGTGAAGACATATGATATCTGTCCTTCTCTGACTGACTTATTTCACTCAGCATAATACCCTCCAGTTCCATTCACATTGCTGGAAATGGCATGATTTTATTGTTTCTCATTGCCAAGTAGTATTCCATTGTACATATAAACCACATCTTCTTTATCCATTTATCAGTTAATGGACATTAAGGCTCTTTCCCTAATTTGAGTATTGTTGAAAACGCTGCTATAAACATTGGGGTATATGTTCCCCTATGCATTAGCACTCCTGTATCCCTTGGATAAATTCCTAGTAGTACTATTGCTGGGTCATAGGGTTGTTTTATTTTTAATTTTTTGAGGCACCTCCATACTGTTTTCCAGAGCTGCTGCACCAGTTTGCATTCCCACCAGCAGTACAAGAGGGTTCCTATTTCTCCACATCCTTGCCAACATCTGTAGTATCGTGATTTGTTCATTTTAGCCACTTCTGACCAGTGTGAGGTAGTATCTCAGCGTGGCTTTGATTTATATTTCCCAGATGATGAGTGACGTTGAACATCTTTTCATGTGTCTGCTGGCCATCTGGATGTCCTCTTTGGAGAAGTTCTGATGGGGCTATTTCAAGGCTCCTGTCCCGTCTCACTTATTCTTATTCCTTTTGCTCCACTCAGTTGCAGATGCTCACTGTCACAGTTTTCATTTCATTCACTGAATTCTTCAGCTCCCAATACCTGTTTTGTTCTTTTGTTATGATTTATACCTCTTTGATAAATACCTCATTTTAAGCATGTTTCTCCTTCCAAATCTCAATGAACTGTCTCTCTGAGTTTTCTTGTAGCTCAATGAATCTTTTTAAAACACCTATTCTGAATTCTTTATCAGCTGAGTAGCAAAATTCTATGCTTCTGGGCTTGGTTATTGGAGAATTCTTGTTATCTTTTGGTGATGACAGGCTTCCTTAACTTTTCATGTTCCTTGTAGTTTTGCACTGTTGCTTGTGCATTTGAAGTAGCAGTCACTTTAAATATCTGCTAGTGACCTTCAGATGGGGTGTACTGTTCATTGGTACTATTATATTGTGTTTTTTCCCCACATTCTAGGTTTTCCAGAAGATAACACTATAGTTTAAGTTTGTGTTTTCTCCTTTGACCACAAATCCTGGTCTGCTTTTCTAATAGCAGTCGATTTATGGGACTGGGTTTTGCTTCTGTACTCAGGAAGGCATACAAGAATCCAGCTGCATAGTGGTGGGAGATGAGGATTTAGCACTTTGGGCTTTGGGGGTGCCCACAAAGCTAATGGGGAGATCCTTGAGTGAGGTACTACTCCCAGAGTCCTGAGTGCAGGCAGCAGAAACCTCATCCCTGTAATGCCCTTTGGCATTCTTATATGTCTTTTTCCTAATCTCCTCCCTACCCCCAGTCATGGGGGCCTTATCTAATATTATGGTTGATGCTGCAGAGAAACAGATTTCTCCAGCTGTGTCCTGCACAACCAGGGTAGCCGGGCACTCACTGCTCTCCTTTTCCCTTGAGGAGATGTAACCACTGCCAAATCTCTCAGCACCATGCAGTGTTGCCTTTAGTTAGTGGTGGGGCAGGAAGGTGGGTTTTTCTTATCATCTCCACTGCAACTATATATATATTCTCCAATGGCATGTTGGAATCTCCTCTCTGGAAGTCAGGGCTTCTGCAAGTTCTATTCCATCTGTGGGAATCTGCACAGGTCAGCACTTTTTAGTTTTTTCCCAACTACAGCAAGAATGGTAGTTCACTGAAGAAAAAATAAACTACATAGTCCTATACTTATTTAAGAAATTGAATCATAATACAAAACTTCCTCTTCTGGCTCCTCTGGATCCACAACTGGCACCAAGGACTGTACACCTATTATTACCACATGCACAAGTGGGTAAAAACCCCCAGGATTCCCTGACATATGGTGCTAGTTCTCGTAACTCCTTTGAAACGTTTTTATATTCATGGATGGATGTCTACTAGTTATAAAAGGGGACAAAAAGAGGCATGTCTTGCTCTGCTAGTGATGCTAATGTCACTCACACTTTTAGCTTGCTTATATGGTGAATAGCATTGATGTTTTTGAATGTTGACTAAATCATGTTTTCCTGGGATAAACACTGTTTAATCATGGTATACTATCCTTTTTATATATGGTTGGATTTGTTTTGCTCAATTAAAAAAATTTGCACCTCTGTTTATTAAGGAGATCTTTCTGCAGTTTCTTTTTCTTCTAAAGTCTTTGTCTGGTTTTGGTATCATTGTTATGCTAGCCTCAGAATGAGTTAAGAAATAACCCTGCTTTTCAATTTTCTGGAAGAGTCTGTATAAAATTGATATTATTCTTTCTTAGATATTTGATAAAGTTCACCAGTGAAGCCCTATAAACTCATATTATTTTGTGATACAGTTTTGAATTATAGATTCAATTTCTTAAATAGATATAGGACTATGCAGTTTATCAATTTCTTCTTGAGTAGAAAAGCATGGTAGTTTGTGTCTTTCAAGAAATTTGTAAATTTTTTCTAAGTTATCAAATTTGTGGGCATCATTTTTTATTCATAATACCTCTTTATTATTCATTTAATGACTATAGGATCTGTGATTATGTTTATACTTTCATTTCTGGTATTGATAATTTGTGAATGTTCTCTTTTTACACCCCTCAATCTGCCTAGTGTTTCAAAAAAATGGTGTTTGGTTTTATTGAAATCGTTTGTTGCTTTTCCACATTTTATTTCACTGATTTCTGCCTTTATCTTCATTTCCTTCTTCCTGCTAACTTTGGATGTATTGGCTCCTATTTTTAGTTTCTTAAGGCAAAAACTTGAATCATTCATTTGAGAACTTTATTTTTTTCTAGGTCTTTAATGCTATAAATTTCTCTCTAACCATTGCTTCAGTTGCATCTCACAATTTTTCACGTGTTTTTATGTTTACTAAGTTCAAAATATTTTGTAAAACTGTTAAAAGCTTTTTGAGCCATGAGTGTTTTAGAACTATGCTGTTTAATTTTTGACTATTTGGGGATTTGCGGGTATCTTACCATTATTGATCGATAGTTTAATTCTACTGTGGTCAGAGAAAATACTTCATATGATTTCAACCCTGTTATATGTATTGAGGTCAAAAATATGGTCAATGTTGGTGAATGTTCTGTGTGCACTTGAAAAGAAGGTATATTCTGTTGTTGTTGGGTGGAGTATACACATGTCAATTAGAGCAAACTGATAGTGTTGTTGAAGTCTTTTGTATCTTTTTAAAAATATAATTTATTGTCAAATTGGCTTACATAGAAGACCCAGTGCTCATCCCAACAAGTGCCCTCCTCAATGCCCATCACCCATTTTCCCTCTCCCCCTCCCCTCCATCCACCCTCAGTTTTTTTCTCTATATTTAAGTCTTTTGTTGTTTGCCTCCCTCAGTCTCTTTAACTATTTTTCCCCTTCCCTTCCCCCATGGTCTTCTGTTAAGTTTCTCAAGATCCACATATGAATGAAAACATATGATATCCATCCTTCTCTGACTGACTTATTTCACTCAGCATAATACCTTCCAGTTCCATCCACATTGTTGCAAATGGCATGATTTCATTCTTCCTCATTGCCAAGTAGTATTCCACTGTATATATAAACCATGTCTTCTGTATCTTTATAGAGTTTCTGCTTACTTGTTCTATCAGTTGCTGAAAGAACATTTTTGAAATTACAGTAGTAGATTTTCCCCTTTACTGACAATGGGACCTGTAGGTATCTTTTTTGTTCTATCAGTTTTTTAGTTCATGTACTTTGAAACTCAGTCATTAGGTGTACACACACTTAAGTGTGTACTTTACTTACTAAAGATCAGTAAGTTCTCTTCATGAATTTGCCCCTTACATTAAGAAATGACCACATTCATCTCTGATAAAATTATTTGTTCTGAACCTACTTTGTCTTACATTAACATAGCCATTTCAGCTTTCTTTTCATTCATGTTTTCACAATATATCTTTTTACCTTTTACTTTTAATGTAGTGGTATCTTTATATTTAAAATAGTATTTTACTATATGGCATATAATTGAATCTTACTTTTTCAATGCAATCTGATGACCTCTGTCTATTAATATTGGAGTGTTTTGGCCATTTACAATAACATAATTGAATTTAAATATACAATCTTGCTATTTTTTTTGTTTCATCCATTCATTGTTTCTTTTTTCTCCTTTTCCTCCTGACTCATTTGGATTAACTTAGTATTTTTATGTTGCCATTTTCTTTCTTTTTTTTTTTTGGTTTAAGAGGCATATTAAAATTTTGTAATTTCTTTAGAATTTACAATATACATATTTAATTATCATAGATTATTAAATTATAATGATATTAACATAAATATTGCACCTGTTCACATATTTTGTTAGCATCTTGCTATAGTATGCTTTCATTTCATAATATACTACTTCACACATTTTCTAAGCATTTTATTACAGTATGCTTCCATTTTACCCTTCTCAGCCATTGTGTTATTGTTTTCATATATTTTACTTCTATATATGTTATAAAGTCCACAATATATTTGACTTTCCTTTGAACAATTGATTATCTTATAAAATGTTTTTTTAACAAGAGAAAAACAGTTTTTTGTGTTACATATTTACCAAATTTCCAGATTTGAATTACCATTGTCTAGATTTGAATTTCCTTGAGGTATTGTTTTCCTTCTGCCAGAAGAACTTCCTTTAACATTCCTTGTAATCAAAGGACACCAGCTATACATTTTTTCAGCATTTGTTTGTCTCAATTTCTTTCTTTTGCCTTTGTTTTTGAAAGATATTTCCTCCAACATGGAATTCTAGGTTGACATTATTTTTCATTCAGTACTTAAAAGTTGTCATTGTCTTATGGCTTGCATTGTTTTTGAGATGTCTTCCTCATTCTTAACTTAGTTCCTCTCATTTAATGTGCTTTTTTTTTTTTAACTGCTTTTAACTTTTCTCTGTCACTGGTTTTCTGGAGTTTGATTATGGTTTATGTATGTATGGTGTATGAGGATGCCATGTGTGTTTTCATGTTCTTTTTACTTAGGTACTTAAGTCTTACTGATCTTCTTGTATCTGTGCATTTATAGTTTTCATCAAATTTGGAAAGTTTTTGTTCAGAGTGTCTTCAAAGTCTTTTTCTGTCCACCTTCCTTATATTTTAGGGTTTTAGTTACATGTGTGTTAGGCCAATTGATATTGTCCCACAGCTCACTGATGTTCTCTTAATATTCTGTATTTTCTCTGTGTTCATTTTAGATCATGCTGCGTCTCCAAGTTCATTGATCTTTCTCATGAATCATCTAATCTGTTATGAGATTAAATGTATTTTTCATTACAGATAAGGTATTTTTCATCTCTATGTATTAAATTTGTGTCTTTTGCAAACCTATCATTTCTCTTTTCATCATTTTCATACTTTCCTTTACCTTTTTAAACATATGGACTATAGTTATAATAGGAGTTTTTATGTTTTTGTCTACTAAGTCTATAAGTTGTGACTTTTCTGTGTCTATTTCTATTGATTGCTTTTGTTAAAAAAGTTGAGAATCATAATTTACTACTTTCCTTTGTATGATTGGTGATACTTGGATATTGGATGCCAGATATTGTGAAATTTACATTAGTGCTGGAGTACTGGAGTTTGTTGTATTCCTCAAATAGTTTTGACTTTGTTCTAGAAGCAGTTAAATTCCTTGGAATAGGTTTAATCTGTATGAGACTTGTGTTTGAGCTTTATGCAAACAACCTTATTCTGGAGCTAATTTGGTCACATTACTGAGACTACACATTTCTGAGGGGTCTAATGGCTTCTTGTATTAGGAGGTTTCTTCCTGCTCACTGGTGGGAGCACAAGCCACTGGTTCTGAGTCAGTTCTAGGGATTGCTTTGCCTACTCCCTCATGGTGGTTCTCTCCCCAGTTTGCATAATTCTTTCACATGGATTTGTACTTAAGTAAAGACTTGAGGGGGTCCCTCTATAGATTTCAAGAGCTTGCTCACTCCATACAGCTCCCTCCTCTTTGGTACTCTCTCTCACAATTCTGCTTACCTTGACCTCTGTTTCTACAACTCAGCAGACTCTCTTTGGGTTACCTTTCCTTGTAATTAAGCCTAGAAACTCTCTAGGATAGACCTATACATTCAATAGGCACACTCTGTATTATGGGCTGGGTTGTCTCCCCCTTTCCCATACATATGTTGAAGTCCTAAACCCCCAGTATCTCCGAATGTAACTGTGTTAGGTATAGGACCTTTAAAGATGTAAGTAAGGTTAAATGAGGTCATGAGGGTAGACCCTAATATAGTGTCGTTGGTGTCCTAATATGAAGATGACATTAGAATACAGACTCACAGAAGGAGGCCATTTGAAAACCCAAAACCCAAGGAGAGAACGGCCTTCTCAAGCCAAAGAAAGATGTCCCAAAAGAAACTAATCCTGCTCACACTTTAATCTCAGACTTCTCGGCTTCAGAACTGTGAGAAAATAAATTTATGTTGTGTGAGTCCCCCCGCCCCAGCCTGTAGTATTTTGCTATAGCAGCCCCAGCAAACTAATGCACCTCACTTGGTTCCCTTCTCTCAGGAATCACTTTTCTATGTTTGTGTTCTAAAGTTCTGTATTCTCTTTGATTTTCTAGATGTGTAAGCTGGAAGATAAATCCAATTCTTGCATTTCTGTTATATCCATAAGCAGAGGTCAGAACTAGCTTTAGTCACTCAGTAACATCTGCTCCAGAACTAGTTGTGATCCAAGAATAGATGACAATTCATAGAATGCCAGATTAGAAAGAAGACTAGCAGAGACTTTAAAACACAGCTGTAAGAGGAAAAGGCTAGACTATTATAGTAAGAAACTCAAAGTTAAAGGAGCTTAAATAGATAAAAGTTTATTTCTCTCTCCCTCAATACCTTGGGCAGCCCATCCATGGCAACTTGATGGAGTCAGAGATCTCTGCTTCTTGCTTTTCTGCTGTGTGTGGAGTTTGCTCCTGTCCTCATGGCCAGAGCTATCTTTCTACATATCCATGCTCCAGTTCCTGAAAGAGGGAGAGAAGCAGGGCATGTGTACAGCTTTCCACATCTACCATGCTCACATCCAGACATGGCTGCAGGACAGCCTGGGAAGGCATTTAGGGAGGCTATCTTGTACGAGATAAAATTTATATTTCTATAGAAGAAAGGGAGAATGGTAGAAGTCTATGCTACACCAATGAGCCTTTTTATTTGATAAAAGATGAAAAGAAGCTTTCTTTTCTTTCTTTCTTTTTTTTTTACAAATAGTTTATTGTCAAGTTAGTTTCCACATAACACTCAGTGCTCCTCCCCACAAGTGTCCTCCTCCATGCCCCCCCCCTCCCCGCCACATCCATCAGTCCTCAGTTTTTGTCAGCATTCAAGAGTCTCTCATGGTTTGCCTCTCTCCCTTTCCCCCACCATTTCCACCCTTCTTCTCCCCCTTGTTCCTCTGTCAAGTTCCTCCTAATCCTCTTATACGTGCAAACATATGATATTTGTCCTTCTCTGCCTGACTTATTTCGCTCAGCATAACACCCTCAAGGTCCATCCATGTTGCTACACATGGCCAGATTTCATTGTTTCTCATTGCCATGTAGTATTCCATGGTATAGATAAACCACATCTTCTTGATCCATTCATCTGTTGATGGACACTTAGGCTGAAAAGAAGCTTTCTAAATGGGATGCAAGAGTGAACTTACCTTCATAAAACCCTGTACACCAGATAGCATCAACATATCTGGGCATTTCAAGAAGTGATTGGTGAAGATTTATTTGGGATGGTACATTTCCACTTGACTAGTGCCTGGGAAGAGGCTATACAGGGATGTCCCTTGACAATGGTCTCATGCCTGATACTGAATAAGAAGAGATGAGGAATAAGCAAACCTGAGAGATCTGTCTCCAAATCAAATCCTGGGGGACTCTGTGAATATAATGTATACCGAATATAAAAAGTGATAGCTGAACTGTTTAACTTAACTTTGTGATCAGAATTCCAGAAGATATTTTAGCAGTATGTTAGAACATTATACCCCAACACAACTGACAGCTTGTCATTTGTAACAAAAATGTTAGATTACAGAAATTTTATATTTACCAGGAGAAATAAGAGGAGTCAAGAGCACACATGGTTCAAGGCTTCTTTATCACAGGGATTTTTGGATTTTCTACAGAAGACCTTTACACGTGTTCTGGATTGTATGGGGTTCTGGGCTCCTCTTCTGTTTTAAGAAGAATAACCCCACTTTAATCTCGTTTATATGTTAGGCTTCCAGATGAAATTTCATTTAAACAAAAGGTTCTAAGATCTTTTAAAATATAGAGTTGTTCATTTATAATTTGCTTGATGCAACTTGAAGATTTGTATTAATAGATCATTCCAATACCGGGAAAATGACTGAGTCTATGATTGAAGAGAAACCTACCTCTTTTGCAAATTCTGCCTATTCATCCTGGGAGTCCCTTACAACAATCAGAGGCCATTACAACCTCTACCAGTGCTATGTTACCACTAAGCCTTCTCCAGGCTCCACAGCTGCACATCTTTGGTGGTTCCCTACACATGCCCTTACAGCATGCCAGTCACCTGTGGGGCAGATAGCTAGTCTAGAGCACAGTGGGATGGCCCTCTGCATCCACTCATACAGGCAGTTTTGCATTTACTTGATGTAAATTTACTTGCATTTACTTGAAGGAAAAAGTTTCCTTTTGTAGAAACTTCATTCTGCAAATGATCTTTAATCAAGTACAATGAGTTGCTGGTTTCTATCCACAAGGCTTTACAATTATTCAGATTGGTGCATTAATTTCTTCTCTTAATGTAACTGTGACCTTGATTCTGCCATCTGTTATATCTACCTATCCCACTGGACTTTGGGTAATTGATAGGTCTGATACTTATTTCTTGATGCCTTCATCTAAATTATGGAATGCTCTACTGGGCAGAGCCCTGTGGTATGCCACTGGAGACTTCCCTTCACATTGACAGTGATATAATTTGGCCCCACAGAAGATTCTGAAGTCTTTGATTAAAATCTAGGCCCTTTGATGAGTTAATTGAAAAAAATATAAATCAATGATGCTCCAGATGAATAGCTGAGAAATCATTCCAGACTGATTTACATTTATTAAGGCTATGATGCATATTTAAGAGTCACATTAAAGGACTGAGTTCAGGGTAATGTGTTGGATTTGCCATGATTTTAATAAATCAGCAATGGTGTAGGGTGCTCTCCCTCCTTCCTTTTATAAGCGCTTAGTGCCACAGCAGCTGAGAACTGAGCAGAGAGAAATGGCCATGAGGGAAGCTGGCAGAGTCCGCATTTCTGCAAAGCATGTCTTGAACATTTGAAAGAGCTGACATCAAACACGAAACCAATCTGGAGAGTAGGATGTTTTCACATCAGAAACCAAGTGTCAGGATTGGAGCTTTGAACATCAAAAAGGAGAGGGGAAAAAAACCCTCTGACAGCATTGATATGCAAGGGACAAGTTTTGAGACCAAAGAAAGAAGTACTTCTTAAAGAAGTACTTGTGCCAAATCCTCAAAGATCCCCATTGAAGGGTCATCTGCCTGGTTGTGTGCCTTGCTTACTCCCTCTGTTTGCACGCTCCCTAGCTGGATTGGAGGGTGTTCAATTGGCCCTGAGGTGTGGAATGGGAAAGGACATAGAGGCATTAGCCTTGGTGGGGGAGGGCTCTAAATTCTTCTTTCTTGCAAAATCTTTCTTCATTTCCCCAGAGGCCTTGTCATTCTTCCCACATGTCTTGGGGTGGGGTGAACACTGGACACAGTGAACCCCATCAACTAGCCCAAGAGACAGGCAGTTGGTGTTCAGCTCAGACTCCCAAGTAGGTCATTTGATTTTTATTATTTATTTTTTTACTGCATGATTTTATTTTTTAAAAATAGTTTATTGTCAAGTTGGTTTCCATATAACACCCAGTGCTCTCCCCACAAGTGCCCTCCTCCATGCCCATCACCCCCCTTTCCCTTCCCCCCACCCCCATCAGGGAGAAGAAGGGGAAAAAATAGTGGGGGAGAGGGAGGGAGACAAACCATGAGAGACTCTTGAATGCCTAAAACAAACTGAGGGATGATGGGGGTGGGGGGGAGGTCATTTGATTTTTAAATTGAAAATTATGTTTTGAGGACCTAAGATATTTATGTAGGTAAAAAGCAAACATCACATAAAAAGGTATACCCAGAACTATCTCGTGCCCGTCTCTACTGTCTCAGTCCCATTTCCTCCTATTCCGTCACCATTTTTATTAGAATTGTGTTTATCATCAGTATTATTAGTATTTCTTATGCAAAACCAAGCAAATACAAATCACATATATGTACATATACATACTGCTTTTATGTATACACTTATTACTTAAAAATGTACATTTCTACAAAAAGATATAGTTTATTGTTCCTTACTTCCTTCATTTAACAAATCATGTGGATACTTTTGCCAAGTTGTACTCATCTCTTTGATGCTCCCTGGTGGGAATGTGCCATATGTGTTCACCCAGTCCCTGGCTGGAGTACACTTGGCTGTTTTGTGTTGTTTGATGTCACAAGGCTACAATGAATGCCCTGTTCCACATGTCATTCTTGGTGCATAGGTGTGTCCATGTAGCTCATTCCCCACCCTGGTGCTTGCTGCCTGCATGTGCACTAGTAGGTAGGAGGATGCCGACTCCCTGGAGATCACTGGTGTTGTGTAGGGGGCATCTGTGGATGTCTGCCAGTCTGAGAGGCAGTGCTGTCTCACTGTGGTTTTTGAATTTGCATTTTTCTGATTATAAGTGAGGCTGAACATCTTCTCATATGGTGAAGGCCATTTGTATTTATTTTCTGGAAACACTCTGTTCATTGCACTCTTCAGACCCAAAGCAGAAACATCAGTCTTGAACGTCAAGGCAAGGGGTATTTATTTTTCTTTTTTTAAAAAGGGAGTTGTTTTTATTGCCAGAAGGTTGAGGGCTGGAAGGACAGAGAACATGAAATTTATTCCATAAACAGTAGAGTGGGGAAGAATGTGTGATGATTTAAGAGAAGTTTCCATGCCCCAAAGTACAAGAAGTCTCACCAGGTTGGGGGGAAGTGGGTACTGGAGGGTGGGGACCACAGCCTGGGGACTGGTGGGTCCCTGAAAGGAATCTGTCTGGTCCTGGTCCTGAGGTCAAGCCCTAGGGGTGTGATGGATGTGGTGACAGAGTAAAACACCCAGAGTCCATCCCTCCTCCTGCTGCCTACCCATGCACAGCTCTCCATGACACCTTCGACACCTCCCTGTTTCTGAGCACACACAGTTTTACCCTGTCTCACAAAAAGAAAGCAAACACAACCCAGTCCCTGAGGCCCTCTGCACCTGTTGCCCATGTTTAACTCTGGCCACTGTCGAATTTCCCCAAATGCTATCTGCATGCCCCATCCACATCTCACTCCTCACTGGCTGAGGTCTCTTACACCCAGTCCAAAGTTGAAACTCTATTTGGCTCTCTCTCTCCTCAGCCCACCCACAGTGGTCACTTCCCCTGTGGGGACCTTTGTGGCTCCGTCCTGTCCTCTGTCTGCCCACCACCACCCACCCATCTTCCTGGAAATTTCTCAACAGCTTCCTCTGTGCCTTCAGGGACGCTGCTGGGGTCCAGTCAGGAGCCCTCCTCCTCTGCATGCTTGGCACCAGATTTGGCTGGCCATCTGCCTTTGCCTGGCTGACCCCCAATCCTGACCGTGTTCAAACAAGCCCATCTCCATCCCTCCCAAGAGGTGGAACAGGACAGGCAGCCCTCCAAGCCCTCAGTGACTCCAGGGTTCTCTGAGGTTAAACGGGACATGGCATGAATTGGAGGAGTGGCACTCATCACCCTGCAGCTAACTCCAGGGACATTGGCTGAACCTGTGAATGAACACAGTGATGGCCACTGTAACAGTTTCCTGTGACTATAGTAATAGATCATCACAAATTTAGTGGTCATGACACAGATTTATTATTCTGCAGTTCTTGCAGTCAAAAGTCCAAAATAGTTCTCACTGGATGAAATCAAGGTGTCAGCAGGTCTCTTTTCCTTCCAGAGTCTCTAGAAGGTAATCTGTTTCCTTGCCTCTTCCAGCTTGCTGACGCCCCCTTGCATTTGCTAGTCATGGCTTCTTTCTCCATCTTCAAAACCAGCAATGGCAGGTCGAGTCCTTCTTCTATGGCATTTCTCTGACACTCACTCTTCTGCCTCCCTCGTCTGGGTTCAAGGATACTTGTGTCACACTGGGCCCACCTGGATAAATCAGGTGGATCTTCCCCTCTGAAGGTCAGTTGGTTAAATTTTCTGTCATGGAATATAACATATTCACAGACTCCTGGCATTAGGATGCTTTGGGAGCAATGGTTCTGCTCCATCTAAAGGATGTTTGGCACTGGCTCCTCCTTGCCACCCTCCCAGCCACCTGCCTTTGCTTCCTGTTCCTTCTGCCTTGTGCATTGCAGGAGCATCACCACAGGCCTTCTTGGATCTATTCTCCCATTTTGTTATTCAGAATCACTTTTTCTAAACCATATACCCTCCACTGCCTCTTCCAGGCTGAACCAGGTGACTAGTCAGCCTTCTGGGCCCTAGGAAGTCTGGCTCCAGTTATGCAGACTGACATAGCTTAAAATGGCAAATTTTTACCCACTCAGCATGTATGTCTTTATGGGTAATTCCTAGAGGAGTGCTCATTCTGTAGGGTGGTTTTCAGAGGGAGGCAGTGCAGCATTCAAAATGGTGCATGCATGCTCGAGGGGTGGTGAGACTGGAGTGAGGGCAAGACATCTATTTTGCACATCACTGAACAAAATTTTTGTTGGTGACATGGAACTATCAAATCTGCCCTCACAGAAGCTCTATTGGGCTCAACCTGTGCCCAAGTGCAGCAGACTCTGCTACAACCTCGACCTCCCCAGCTGTGCACTCCAAGTCTGATTAACTTCCCTGTGCTGTGGTCAGGCTGCACCACCTTGGTGCAGCCTCTAGGATTTCTCCAGAAGGAAGTCTGTCTGGGCTGATGGGCTTCCTTGCTCTGATCCCATGACCTCAGCCTCTGCCTGGATCTCCAGCAACCCAGAGACTTCCTGTTTACCTAAACCCATCACTTACTTCTCACTACTGTCCAATCCCTTTCTTCTATCTCAAGTTTGTCTCTCTTAGCAGAGCCTTTCTCACTGACCCATCTTCCCCTTCCTACATTCCGTTTCTGGAAATTCCTGCCTTTCTTAGTGCCCTTATGGTATGTGTATCCTTTAACTAGCTGGAGTCATTCTTGAAGATGGTGATGCTCAGAGCTCAGAGGGGCCCAAAATCTCTGGGCCCTTCTCATCAAGTTGACCATCAGCCCAGACCAACAGATCATCCACTAATCCACTTGAGACACCTCCTGATCTGCTCTCCTGTTCTCAGCTTCCACCCCCAATTTTCCCCAGTTGTCTGTCCTCTCCAAGAGTGCCTCGGTCAGTTATGTCCAGTCAGTTCTCTCTATGGAGCTGGAAAGATGGCTTCAGTCTCAAGGGACTCTGACGACAGCTTGAAGTCCTTCAAAAGTAATCAATTACAAAGCAAACTTAAGATTAGCATCCTGCCAGCCACATCTGTTTATTTTCTTTAAACAAACAAATCTTTTATTTTGAGATCATTTTGGACTTACAAAAAAGCTGCAAAAATAATACAAAAGTCTTATATACTTTTCACTCAGCTCACCTTACATTAACATCTTACATAACCATAGCACAACTGTCTTCAGAGGAAAATTAAAATTGATTCACTACTGTTTGACCTTGTTCAGATGTTGCCACTTGTCCCACCAGTGTTCATTATCTTGGCCAGCACCTCATTTTGCATTTGTCCTGCTTCTTTGGTCTCCTTCAATCTGTGAGAGATACTCAGTCTTTCTCTATTGTTTAGGACCTCGTCAGGGCATATCTTGAATATGGGGAAAGGTGTACAACATTTCATTCTCTTTATATTACTTTATCTTACCTTATTTCCACACTGTGGGGAAGAAGGAAGCAACTGTCATTTTGCCTCAAATATGCCACGTTCTGTTTAATATCAGACTTTCTGTGCATGTGGCTGGCTTTCCATGGATGTGGACATGCATACCTTCATGCTCTCTCTCTTTTCCCCTTCAGAACCAGCTCAGTGCCTGCATGGGGCAGTTGATCAATGTAAGCTGAACTGGGCTTAGAAACTTAAGAGAATTTAGTGCTTGTGAGCTTGTGTGGGATGTTGCACATGTATGTAAATATTTGTAGAAATGTGTCTGTGTGTAGGGGTGATCCTCTATGAATAGGATATGAAAATCAGTTATTTCTATAAGCCGAATTAAGCCATTTAATTTTTCAACTAAAATTTTTCAACTTGGTGGCAAGCACTGTGCTAATATGATGCTATGGCAAGTCCTGGAGAAACAACCAATAAATTAATGAGGCACAGTCCTTGTCCTGGGATGGCACAGTCTTTTGTAGGGAAGCAAAGTCTCGCTGGCTGGGGCGGATCTCATGGCACTGGGAACACAAAGGCAACCAAGGAAGCTTTCCTAGAAGTGACATCTTAATTGAGACCAGAGATTGAATGGGAATTAATCAGGAGTGAGGAGGTGACAAGACTGAGTAAGGGTCCTGAGCAAAGATGAGAGAGGGTGCGTTTGGGGAACTACAGACTAGAAGGGAATAACTTCTAAAGAATCCATCTGTGTCTATAGGTTAGACACATTCGGCATATTTCTTTTAAGCCTTACACTCCTAGAAAGTAGGTATTACTGTCCTCATTTAAAGATGAGCAGAGGGTACCTGGGTGGCTTTGTTGAGCATCTGACTCTTGATTTCTGCTCAGGCTATGGTCTCATGATTTGTGATATCGAACCCTGCACTGGCCTCCAAGCTGGTGGCATGGAGACTGCTTGGGATTCTCTCTCTCTCTCTTTCTCTGCCCCTGCTTTGCTTGCTTATGCTTTCTCTCTCTCAAAATAAATAAATAAATTTTTCTTTTTAAAAAAAAAGATGAGCTGAAAGTAGCTCAGAGAGGTGACCTGCCCATCTACAATGTCAGCAGGAGGGAGCTCTGAGGTCTAAATTCCAGAAGGAAGCTGAATTTGAGGTCTCAGAGGATGACAGATGAAGCCTTCATGAGAAGTGAAAGAAGAGATCTCTAATCTGTAAAAAGATATAATAAATCTTATTTTTTCCTCACTTTCTCCAGTGTCCTGACCTCCCGAAGCTCAATCTTAATTGGCAGTGGGGGTTCATTCAGAGGCTGTGTGTGGCAGCTCATCACTGCTGGATGCTCATGGCCCTGTAACCATGACCTATGACCTATGACCAGGGTGTGGACACAGGAAGAAGGCACTGGACATGGCTTCCTCCCTGCACACTTAGCTGCCCCTCACTGTTGTTTTAGAGATTACACCAAGGCTTCTGACTGATCTGGGAGAATTAGCAATGGCAGCATCTGCTTCAGGTGACAAACAGTAAGACCAATGAGACTTCAGATAACTGAGCCGAGAAGGGCAAGTGGAGCCAGTAACACAAACATGCAGCTGTGGTCCTGAGCACTCAGACATACATCAAGCAGGCAAGGTGGTGGAGGATGAAAAGCATTCTTAGAAATGGATCCCGATTTTTATGAGATAAGAGCAATGGCCAGTCATGTGACCATTCTCCCTGACATTTTATGATGAATGGGACCTTTAGCAGGCTGTTCTGAGCTACTCCAAGAGGTGACCTAGGAGTCACCAAGGGACTTTCTATCCTTCTGTCTGCAGGATGTTGATGTGCTCTGCATGCCAAGAACACTGTGCTTTTTTGGGGACCTGTCATGTTGGGGAACCATGTCGCTGGCCCAGCAACTGTTCCACCAGCGTTCACTGTTGCTCTTGCAAGACCTGACTCACATGCAGTGCTTACAGAAGACAACTGAACATTGAAGATAGTGTCAGATGTTTGTGTAGGGTTGGGCTGGGTGGCATGAGAAGTGGAGAGAAGCAGCTGAGGGGAGTGAAGACACTCCCTTACTTACCCGGAGAGCTTGGTTAGGGGGTGGTCAGAGCAGACACCTGCCAGAGAACCTTGAGAATTGAAGGCCTTCAGAGTTACGTAGGCTGACTCCCCTCTAGGACCACTGGTAGCATATTTTCTTGCAGCATGTGACTATCCTGGCAGGAGAAAATGGGGTCATAGGATGACATCACTTTGCCTTTTCTTAAAAGGTATTTCTCAAGACTGGCCAGAGGTGGCCCCAGACTACCCAGAGCTGGGAGTGGGAAGTTTGCAAATTCAGTAAGTGACTGAGGCCAACATGTAGATGGAGGTGACCAACTGGTACAGAAAGATTTTGGTATCCCACCTGTGGGTCTCAGGAAGGCCCTGAAGGAAATATCTGGGCTGGAGGATCCAAATGTCCAGGAGGTGCCCTCGCCAGTTTGGGAGGACACCAGGGATGTGTAGAGCCAGCGTAGGAAGATGGGGGAGACTGGGGCAGACAATCCTGATGTAGGTGTGAGAGTACCACAGGTGGGTCTATCCGGTGTGGTCTATCCTCCTATCCGGGAAGTCCCCCTCCCTCTGGCTAGAACATGGCCCGGGGCTATTGAGGTGCTGTACTTAGCACCTGGAGGTGGGCATTCCTATACATCCTGGTCAGAAAAGACCTAAGAGGTGCTGGGGGTAAGTAGGAGCAAGAGAGGCATGCAGCACAGTAGAGCTCTGAAGTAAAGTGCCAAGGATCATGTCCCAGAGGGAATGTGGGTGGGGGCAAGGGTGCCCAGCCCCACAATGTGGCCCTTGTATAGCTTGATAGATCCTGTGGGACTAGTGGGGGCAGAGCCTGTCTTAGCAGGGGACCTGGTCCACAGAGTGGCACCCACTGCCCCCACCTCAAGGACAAGACCACGCTGACCAGACCATGCACAGGTGGTCTCCCGGAGATGTGGCATGTAGATGCAACCTGTTCTGTTGACTTCTCTTATTCAGTGCTTACTCCATGGTAGGCCCTTACAACTAACAGCATATTCATTCTTTAGAATGGTCTGTGTGGTGGAAATTGCAGCTACCTCCTCCCAGGAACCTCCTGTCCTCCCCAGCACCCATGCTGACTCAGGGGCCTGAAAGCCTTGGGCAGCTGCCTCCCAGCCTCCCTGAGCTGCTTGGGCATGTTCCCAGGAAGTACTGATAGCACCATTGTGGCTAATGCCTCAGGGACTGGGACATGGTCTACCATTCAGCTGGAGATTTGTCCTATTTCAGATTTTTCTATTTGTGCCTCACAGCCCTGCCTTTCTACTCTAATTGCAGTAGTTTCTACTGAGCCAGTGCCTGTAAATATCTGTGGCACACAGCCCTGCCCCAGGCTGCTGTTTTCATCACAGCTGCTGACCTGTGTGGGGCGAGGGGACAGCATAGATCCCCACCTTCCAGGGATGTGGGTTGGCTCCTGCCTTTGCAGTGAGACAAGAGCCAGAGCTGTTCCATGTGCATCTGCCTGGTCTCCTGGGCCTTTGTACCCCCACACTGTGCAATGGCTCAGCAAGTGAAGTCTCACACCCATCCTAAAAGGTAGCAGGATTTGAATGACTGATTTAGTTGTAGGAGACAGCAGCAGTAGTAATATCACAACTATTTTAGTTTAGTAATGGCTACAAACACCCATGAGGCTGCAGTTTGTGCTGAACTTGGCAGGACAATTATCCTGATGGCTACTGGGGTCCCTTGTGCAGGTCTAGTCCCCAGCTGTTAGCTGGTCTGTTATGGCCCCAGCAGGATTTTCACTATGTGGTAGATGAGGTGCCAGCAGAAAGAGAAGGTAAACCCAAAGGAGGAAGCTTATTTTGACCTCTGCTTGCATGATATTGGCTGAAGTTTTCTTAGGCAAGCCCCAAACTGAGTGGGAGGAATTGCACTGGCCACTACTGAGAGGATGGACCACACCCCTTATAGCAAGAAATAAAATAACATTGCTGACTTGCTTGTGGTTGCCTGAAGGTTATCTACGTATAAATCCCCTCACTAGCTAACCATGCTGGCCTGAGCAGGCATGGCTCGTGGCCATACATACATATCATTATCACAGTAGGTGAAGATGCTTTTTACTTTTAAAATAAGGGTTTTTAAATCAGATATGGAGAATAAGGAAGAAGAATCAAGAAGAAAATGAAAACCACAAGGGACCCTAAAGCTGAGGGTATTTTGAGGTTTGTCTTCCATTTAGTTTATTCTAAGCGTGTTTTTTTTTTTTTCGATCATCAGCCTGTCACAGAGTTTGCCTACCTGTTCATCTATTATTATATCTTGAACCTGGCCCCATAGACGCAGTGTTTGGTAGCTCCCGGATACTCTTGCATATCACAAATGAGTTAAACAATTTCTGTGGCTGAGCATCTAAGTTCCTTATCATTTTCTTCATTATTATGGATAATGTTTCAGCAAATACCCTTTGACATAGTTTTTTTGTGCACATCTCTGATTATTTCTTTTGTTAGATTTCTCAAAAAGCCAAAGAGTATGAACATCTCAAGGGTTTTTGGTACATTTTGCTACACTCTAAAGCCACGCCTTAAACGGTGAAACTTCTGAGTCCCTGGCCAGCCTTTAGGGAAGCTCCTGTCTGCCACAGAGCTGTCTTTGCTGGCTCAAGTCACCTGTCTCAGGTCTCTCGGAGACCCCAGCTAGAGTCCTGCATGGTACATGGGAACCCCTCAAAAGACAGGCCTCCCCTGGTGGTCTCAGACAGAACTGCATGGTCTGACACTCCAGATTACAGGAGGGTCAGCACTCAGAGCCAGATACAGCCCCCAGTCCACATGCTTTAAGGGACAGATGGCATTTTACATATTGTGTATCTCTAGAGCTGTGCCCAGAAAAGGTGCTAAATAAAACTTTGTAAAAAAAATAGAGGCTAAGGGAGAAGGAATCAGCAATCATGAAAATGACCCAGAGGAACCTGTCAGTGGGAGGGCGTTAACTAAGCAAATGTCTGAGGGGTGTAGATCCATTCATTACAATAAGAAATTTAGTGACAGCTCATTTACATATCCATGTGTATTTGGTCTTTTTAGCCCTTATTCTAGTTCAGGCAATCTACAATTCATAAATGGAAGTGGAATCTCTGAAGCTCTGTCTAAATGCACATCTATTTGAACACACTCCTCTCCATCATTCTCATGAGCCTGACTGCCATACATTAGCAGCCCTGGTGTGGGTACTGCTGATGTTCCCTGAAATGAAGGCAGACTGTTTTCTGGGTGTTTAATCTTGGCAGCATGTTAACATCCCTGGGAAGTCTGTAGAAGATGCTGGTGCCTGGACTGACCCCAGGACCATAGTTGAGGGGGTGGGGCTGGACCCCGGTACTTTTTCCCAGGGTTGCTTATATGTGGCTGGTGCCAAGGACCACAGATACAGACAGCTGGAGAAACAAAGATGCCCCCTGAAAACTGACTTTGCTAACTTTTTACTGATCACAACTGGTAAAAGACTCAATTCATACTGAGGATGTCTCATTCAGCAGTTTTCAAAAAAAAAGTTTGCTTATTCCTGAGAGAGAGGTAGAGACGAAGCAGAGGAGTGGCAGAGGGAGAGGGAGACAGAATTTCAAGAAGGCTCAACAACCGTAAGCACAGAACCTGATGTGGGGTTCGAACTCACAAATTGTGAGATCATGATGTGAGCCAAAACCAAGAGTCAGATGCTTAACTGACTGAGCCACCCAGGTTCCCTAGCAGTTTCTTTTTTAAAATTAAATTTTGAAGAAAATTTCAATTAAAATGTTGAACATTATGGGTAGAACGGTGCCTTCTTGGAGTGACGGGTGACCAGCTGAGCAGAACTGAGTCAGCGGTACTGGGACCGCAGATCTGGAGCCTGGCTTATCAACAGGCAGAGCGCAGCTGTGAACACCGCCTGCCCTGTCCCTGCAGAAAAGTCACCTTTAATTAACACCTACTATAACAGCTCTTAGGTAATGAGTTGATTTAATCCATATTAAAAGTGCTAACAGCAGGAGCCCCCAAGGAGCTAAGCCAGCAGCCGGGTCTGCTAAAAGGAACCACCTGTTACTGTGGATGCAAGCCTCCTTTCTGTTAGAAAGGCTGTTCCAGGTGACCCTTCTAGTCAGCAATTTCTTTTGATTGTCAAAAACATCAGGACTCAAATAAAGAGGTGGGAATGTATGAAACAGTAGAATAGAGTAGACTTGAAAGTTAAATTGGTAGACCGTGTCCATGCCCTGAAGGCTGACTCAACACTGTCACTGTCATCAATTCCAGCATGCAGCATGCCTAGCTCTGCCCGGGCACTTCCAAGTGTGGGGAGAGTCCTGGCCACCCAGCAGCCGTGCCCTGGCTGGATTGTGCTAACAAATAGGCTTAGGAAGTCCTGGACTTTCCTGGACATGTTCTCAGCCACACTGGGGGGACTGAGCCATCATAGCAGGCTTGTAGGACAGCCAGTAAGCAGGTAAGCGTGGTGGACCTGACCATCATCATGTCCAGCATAGTGCTGCACAGCCAGACTGTTGGGGAGCCCTCTCTCCCTTATCCCCCTCTCCTCTTCTGATGTTCATTCTCCTTGATGGAGAGGACAGCATGAAGTTAGGATGTGGGTGTTGAGAGCAACAGCCTACCTTTAACGTGTCATCTTTTTTTAAAAAAAAAATTGTATTTGTTTAATTTTGAGTGAGATAGAGAGTGAGCAGGGGAGAGGCAAAGAGAGAGGGAGACACTATCAGCACAGAGCCTGACATAGGGCCTGAACTTAGAAACTGTGAGATTGTGACCTGAGCCAAAACCAAGAGTTGGATGCTTTCCCAACTGAGTCACCCAGGTGCCCTGTTTGTTTCTCATTCTTGAGTGTTGATATTTCTTTATATATTCTAAATATAACTTCTTTGCTGGCTATCTCCCTTCTCCTCCTTAAAAAAAGAAAACAAACAGGGGCGCCTGGGAAGTTCAGTCAGTTGAGCATCTGACTTTGGCTTTGAGCCCTTCATTGGGCTCTATGCTGACAGCTTGGAGCCTGGAAGCTGCATTGGATTCTGTGTTTCCCTCTCTCTGCCTGTCCCCAGCTCACACTCTGTCTCTCTCTCTCTCAAAAATAAATAAACATAAAAAAAATTTAAACACCCCCCCCACCACAACAAAGTGATTCTTAATGAGCTTCCTTAACTTCAGTTTGCTTGAGGCTTTTGTCTGTCTCCACCTCCCCTGCTGCCCGCTGCCCTTTGCAGTGGCTCCCATGCTGTGCTCATTCCCTCCACTTGCAGGATCAGACCCTACTTCTTCCCAGCCTCTTTAGCCTGCCCCACACAGCCCTGTGTCACAATCCATACCAGAGGTAGGACGACACCAGAGTTCCAGCCAGGCTGTGAGGTGGTCCCTACCTCTTCTCCCATAGCCTTGCTGAGGGGACTGAGCCTGTTGCAGAGGCTCCACCCCCAGTTATGCAGCAAGCCAACTCTGCCTCCTTCTGAGATGTGAGCCCCACTGGGCACTTCCATAAGGTCCCCATCTGATTTTTTGGTTCTGCTCAGGACTGTCTTATAGGTGCCTGGCTCTCAGGGTCCCTAAAACAAGGATGCGCACTAGGATGCTGGAACTGGAGGCCATATCTGAGGTCCGGAGAGCATCTCCTCCCTGACTCCCACAGGTGTCCTCCTCTCTAGAAAACCTGTTTTCACCTGAATGGGTTTTTTCCCTGCAAGGCTGCCTATCCCTAGGGGTGGGCCCATTGTAGCACCTCTCCCTCTGCCTGCTGGGCTGGCCTTCCCAGGACAGTGCAGGGCTACTGTGCCTACTCTGTGACAGGCACTGAGACAGGGCTGAGAAAGGTGAGCAAATGCGTCTCCACCCCCAGAAACATCGTGGGACCACAGACCCAGGCATGGAGGTGCAGGGGGGACAGTCTGGGTGGGTAAATGAGGTTGGGAACCATGGGGGGGGCACCCTGCTGGGAAGGCAGGGGCCTCTTCCTCATCCCTGGATACCCCAGCAGCCTCCTCAGTTACAAATTCAAAGGAGTCCTGTCCATTCTGGACCTGTCATGTCTCTCCCCAGCTGGAAAGCCTCAGTAGCAACTTGTGCCTGTGGCACTGGCAGCCCTTGATAAGGGTTCACTGGGAGATGCCATGGATGGCAATATTTGGTGCCATCCACACTGTGCCAGGCACTGTTTCTCTCCTCATTCTTTAGGTGAGAAGAGGCAGACTCAGCACTAAGGGAACTGCTCAGGTGAAAGGCATAGGGGCTGGATTTGCACACAAGGCTGCTAAGCCACCAAATGGCACATCTCCTTGGCCATCCTTCTTCACTCTGTGGGTCCAGAGCAGCACACACTCCACTCTCTGACCCTACATGGCCAGCTGGTCACTTGTATTGCCCTTTCTTTTTTTTTTTTAATGTTTATTTTTGAGAGAGAGAGAGAGAGAGAGAGAGAGAACTAATGGGGTGAGGGCTGGAGAGAGAGGGAGACACAGAATCTGAAGCAGGCTCCAGGCTCTGAGCTGTCAGCACAGAGCCTGATGCGGGGCTTGAACCCATGAACCATGAGATCATGACTTGAGCCGAAATCAGATGCTTAACCCAGGTACCCCTCATATTGCCCTTCTTATGCCATCATCATCGTCCCTGAAAGAAGGAACACCATGCGGTATGACCCTCACCTTCCACAGTCACCTCCCCCCAGGACTGCAAAGGCCCCCAGGACAGGTGCCAGGTGTCCTGTCATAGCTGCCCCTGGGGCTCCATCCATGCAGGCATGGGGCTGGTTAGAGGGTCCGTGGGCCTGCCTCCCCCATAGGCTCACCCAGGGCAGATCTTGCTGGTGACAGGATGAACTGGGCAAGGACCCCACAGGAAGATGGAGCAGGAATGTCTTCCCTCAGCACTGTTGAGACAATGGGAGCTAGGACCCTGGTGCCCTGGCGCTCCATAGCTTTCTGAAACCAAATGCGGAGAGAGCACCTGCCACGCTAGCCACATGCAAGTGAGCCATCCACCTCCGGCCTGCCTGATGGCTTCCTGACAGCAGCAACAGCCAGGTCCCACACACATTCCCAGTGAGGACTGCTGACCAGGGAGACCAATGCACATGAGGGGTTGTGGGTTCTCATGTGCCTATAGCTGCACACGGAGTTGTCTCTGACTTGCTTTCCATTGTGCTTCTCCCATCTCATTCAGAAAGATTTTTGTCCTTATGAACAGCCAGAAAGCAGAGAGGTGTGTTCCTTGATTAACTGATGTCTAATTTCATATTATAACTAATATCATAACTAATACATGTGACAACATTTGACTTATCTTGGGCAAGAGGACATTTAGAGACTCTTCTGTGAGAAGCAAATGATGTACGTGAGGGGCAAGGGCAAGTGCCCTATCCTGCTCTTTCCCTCCTGTGCCACAGGTTGGCTCTGTCCCAGGCTGCTGCCAGCCATCCCCCCGCACCCCATAGGACAGCTACCAGCCACCACTTGCTGGCCTGAGATGGCAGCTTGAGTCTCAGGGCCCCAACACCAAGCCTCCCAACACAGAGCACCTGAATGTAGTGCTTTTCCTAAGCCTAGGGGGGTCCTGGAAACCAAATTTTTCACATCCTCACCCAAGTATTTCAGTGAACTTCAAAGCCCCAGACATATGGAGGAATTCAGCTCCTACACTAGACTACTTTTTCCCTTTCCCCTTCAGGTCAGTGAAACCTGGTTTTCAAAAGGGACCTCTAGATGAAGGACAGAGGGCGGGGACTGCCCTGGAGACTCTGTATCATCTACATTTCCCATGCCTGGTCCTGCTGGGCTAGGGGGCCTGTCCATCCCCTCCGCCCATCTGCACACTCAGACCATCTATTAGAATTCAGTTGTACAATTAGTGCTCTGGCCTGGGCTACTGAAGCAGGCAACAGCGATAAGAGAGCAACACCCTCGTACCCACAACAAAAACGTGCAGAACACCTGGTTGCTTTCTCTCTCTCAGGGTTCTGGGACAACTGTCAATGAAATAACTCACTGGGTGGCCTCCATGCAAATGTGATTAATACATTTTCAATGTGTCTGTTGTGGGGTTTTTTTTTTTTTTGGCACTTCCTGAAAGAGAACTTTATATTACTTTTATGTATAGAAAATCCAACAGCATCCGCTTAGCCAGTTTGGTGGCCAGTTCTTTAGCCTGGTGCCTTTTCTAACTTGGCAATGTGAACTATGAATTTGGACCTGGGATGTTGCCTCCCTGGTAATGGCAGATTTCATCATGTGTGTCTTTGTAATTGGTCCTAAGCTTCCACCAGCTTAGCCAGAAGTCCTTTGTAGCCTGAGTTAACCTGTGTGAAGACAACAGTGGAGCAGTATTCCTGTGGACCAGACGCCCCCATCTGGCCTTCCCTTTGACAATGCAGTAAGGACCCCATCTTACCACAGAGGGCATTCGGGAAGACAGCCAACTCAATGGGATCTACATCATGTGGCAATCACCGCCTAGGAAGCTGAGCCTTCCTATTTTCCATCAAATTAGTGACAATATCAACCCTTGCTCAAAGGACAGGTTTTCTTAGTGGGGGCATCCTCTTTGTCATCAGTTTTCTTCTCAGCCTGGGCCCACAATCTCTGCTCTCCCCTTGCCTTGTCTCTGGTCTGTATCTATTGGCCAGCTGAAGCAGTTGAGTAGCTGTTTGGAGGTTCAGGGCTTAGGTGAACTGGTTAATCATGGGAGGCACTTTTAGACATTTCTAGAGAATAGTCCTTTGCTGTACAGCCTGATGTAGTAGGCCATTTGACAAGGCAGGTGAGGTCCCTTTTGGGCTGGATGTCCCCTATCCAATGCCATAATTCTTGGGACTTTTGTTAAACAGGGGATTAACCACCTTCTTGGCCTCCCGCTTCTTCATGATAGCAAGGCCCATGGCCACCTTCTTCCCCTTAACCTTCTTTCCTTTCAGCATCTTAGATGGCTGGAGGAGGGAGGCATATCTGTTTTTTTTAAAGGGGTGTCAATACAGCATTTTGGGGTCCAAAGTGATCCTGGAGACCAGTGCGATGTCCCCAGCCACTGGAGAGGCCCAGCTGGTGCTGAGCTGTGGGGGGAACTTGGGGAAGTGTTTCCTGCTCTGTGCCCTTCCTTGTGCCTGGATTGTTCTTTTTAACAGTAGGGATAATGTATACATCAGTGATCAAATAAAAGTTTGGGTGAATTGTGGAGTAACATAAATGTACTGGAACACAAAACACTCTATGAGAATAAATTAAAAATTTTTAATGTTTTTATTTTTGAGAGAGAGAGGAAGAGAAAGAGAGAGAGAGAGAGGCAGAGGCAGAGACAGAGACAGAAAGAGAGAGACAGAGGATTCGAAGCCGACTCTGTGCTGACAGCAGAGAGCCCGATTTGGGCTCAGACTCATGAACATGAGATCATGACTTGAATGGAAGTCGGATGCTTAACCAACTGAACCACCCAGGCTCCCCAAGAATGCATTTTTTTTTTAAATGCAAGCAAAGTTCAGTGGGAGACTTTAATTCGGTGTATTCATACTTGCTTGACATACAATTTCACTTTCTAATGTCAATTGTGAGAATGCCTGTCAGAAATCACATGGTGATGGTTCTTAAAGCAGACACCTTTCCTCTCAGAGTGGACAAACTACAGATGCGTCCTGTAGGTTTGTGGGTCTGAATGCATGGGTTCTGGAGGCCGCATGGAGATCTGACTCTCAGCTCTGCTGACGGCTGGTTGTGAGGCCTCTGAGAAGGTGCCTGGCCTCCCTGCTCCTCCACTTTCCTATCAGTAACACAGCACAAGAGTGCTTATGTGCAGGGAGCTAATAAAATTAAATGAGATCACTGGAAAAATGTGCAGTTTTCAGTCGCTGACAGCTAAGATCATGTGTAATGCTAAAAAGGGGAGGGTAGTTAATGCTCCCCTCCCTCTAGGGGCATACCATTTAGCAGGAGAAATAGACTTGTATGCAAACAGTTCTTGCACCAGGGTTAGAAGCAGATGTGTGCTAGATAGATTGAAACTAGAAAAGGAACAAAATTGCCCATATGTAATTGACCATATATTTTTTTCTAACCTGAAGGTTATTTGTTAAGGACTTTGTTTAAGGACTCTGATGAGGCCAGTTAGAGAAACAAATCATTGGGTTGAGAACATGGTCTCATAGACAAGGCACAGCTCAATGGAGCAGCCCCTTTGCAGCTGGACCATTTTTAACTGCATTTTTCTCTCTGAAGTTATAGCAGGAGACCCAGTGCCAGCATCCTTTGATCCAGTCTTCCTCAACTTACCTTGCGGGACATATATATACTCAGCCAGCACTCATAGATTATGGAGCCCCAAAGAATCTTAGACCTGCCCCATGAGTTCACCCCAGACATGGCACAATTTGTATGGAGCATTTGTGAACGTGTCCCTGGAGCTGCTGTATGTAAGCAGAGGGTGTCAACCTGAGACGCACATTAGGTCATCTGGAATGCTCCCACACCAGACCCCTTGCTTTAGGAGCTCAGGCAAGGACCTGGTGTTGGGACCTTGGGAAGCTTCCATGTGATTCCAGGGTATGGCCAAGATCCAAAATCGGTGAGTGAGCAGAGAGGTCCCAGGTCCCAAGGGCACTGTGAGATCACACCTCCCTTGCATCCCACAGGTGGGTCCAGGGAAGGAGTTGAGCCACAGGCCTGTCGAAGCCTGCCTCCTCCAAACCCGCTAATGCACTTCAGCAGAGCAAATGGCCAGAACCTCCACACTGTGGGAACAAAACCTTTGGGTTTTCAGTTTCCATTGACCTATCTGGCCTTCCTTGCTGAGAAAGATGTGAGGAGAGGCATTCCAGCAGAGGTCCCTACAAGGTCTCAGATCCATCTATTGATGATCAGTGAGCCTATCAAGCTTTTACTAAGCGTGAACTATATCCCAGCCACTGGCTGCTCCCCTGCTGAAGAGGGTGGCAGGCAGAGAAACAAAGGGGGGCACATATAGTTTCTGGGGTGGGGTAGACTGGGTAGCCCTGAGCAGGGGAGGTGGGCTGCAGGAACACCAGCTTCCAGAGGAAGTGTGGGATCGTCCGGGCCTCTGCAACTCTGCACAGAAGGGTCACCCATTCCAAAGCAAGGCATAGTGGTTCTGGCTGGTTCTGGTCCTGGGGGGCCAGGGGTGGAGCTGATATTCTTAGAAGCTCTTTGCTGGGGGGATCAGCTTAGCGGTGTCTGCCTCCACTGTTCACTGAATCGTGAAAGTCTGGGGCCAGGCTGCCCTCATTAAGCTGAGGCCAGGCACGGGTGGGGGAGAATGCTACGCACCCCTCCCCCCACAGCAACCGGCATCTGTTTTGACTGATGAAGAGCAATGGTGAACTATTTTTTACACTGAAAAAAGTCAGTATGGGAAAATAATCGAACTGTTTTTGGAAGGTGCAACCATTGTTGAGGAGGTCTTCATCTGAAGGCAGGAGACAAGGAAATTTGCATTAATTACTGGGAGCCAAGAGCCAGCTCTTGCACAGCAGTTAGCTGCGCCTCACAGTCCTGACCCTGTTTAGAAGCTCGGGGGCTCCTGAAGGGGCCAGCCATGGTTTTTCCCCCCAGGAGCTTCGCCTCATTTCTGCTGCCTTGATGTGGTGAGTAACGATGGCCTCATCCCTGAGCTGTCTTGGGGGATGGGCCCTGGGGCAACGGGGCTGTAGCTGCAAGCTGCAGGCTGCCACCCCAGATGCAGACATCAGGCGTCTTCTCTCCTAAGGAGGGGCCAGACTCTCTGTGCACACAGCGGCCAGAGCCTGTGAGCCTAATTCTCCATATCTGACAAGTATCTGAATTTCTGTTTAGCCCCAGCTGGGGGTTCCATGGTCCCTGTGCTGGGGAAAATCAGAAGGGCCCGGGAGGCCTCTCCTGCTCAAGGCACTTTATAAAGATTGTGCCACTTCATCCTTAAACCTGAGAATAGGTCTGCTGTATCTGCCATATCCAAGTTTTCTAGATGAACAGTCCCTGACCTGAGATCTCATTGTCAGTAGGGACTCAGTACTTGGACCTGACTCTTTCTAACCCAGGAAACACCTGTGAAATGAGCTCTAAGGGCCAGACTATGCAGGCTGGGAGCCCCTGCATGGTAGGGATGCTGAGGCCAAGTGGGATCAGTAGCCTGAGTGTCTCAGAGGCTCCAGGGCCTATGGCCCAGAGATGCAGACTCTTCCTCTGCAGGGGAGGAGGAGGTGTCCAGTGGGAAGCAGGGAGGCCACCTGCTGCCTGGCTGAGAGGATTGCTCCCATGTCTGTGGCCCTCAGGGAAGATCTGTAAATCAGAACTATTCCATTCAGCTAGAGATCTTGGAGTTGAGGGTACAGAGCATGAACAGGTAATGAGGCCAAAGTATACCTTGCCCTGAGTAGGAACACCTCTGCCGCCATTGGCCATGTGGAGGTGTTGGGAATGTGGGCCTCTTGGGGACTCCAGCCTTCTCAAGTCCCACAGTAGGGATGTGGGCATGAGGCTAGGGCTGCAGGAGACGACAGGAAGGCTGTGTCATGCTGCTAGCTGCTTCTGTCATCTGGGGAGTGGCTGTCTCCACTGGGCTTGCTGGTGGGTGTATGGCAGCTCATGAAGTGCAGGCAGTTAGCGGTGGGCAGTGTGCGTCCCCATTCCACGCCCAGGGGTGAGGCCCCACTGTTGTCCTCATGCCTGCTGGCTGCATCAGCCCCCTTCCCTCAGCTGCTGCTTCCAAACCTTCTTTAATCTACATTTAAAAGATCTGAGGCATAAAATGTAGAGTCACAGATTGTGCCAAGCTCACAGTCACTGGTGGCTGGATGCTGCCAAGTTTCCATTAAGGCTGCTGCCTAAGCTTAGAGAACATCTCCTGCCTCAAGCCACCACGCTGAGCCAGACACCAAGGCTGAGTGCAGATCCTGGCCCAGGGGCAGAGGCATTCAGTCTTGGAGGCCACAGGTGATTTACAGGGTGCATGTCATCCTTGGACTCACATTCTGCCACCAGGCAGAGCACTGGGTGTGGGAACTTCCCAGAAGTGGTTAGTTCTGCATCCTGGATGTCTCTGGGAGAATGTGTATGTGAAAGGGAGGGGGAGTGGGAACTGGGGAAGGAAAGGAGAGGCCTTGTCACAAGACTGGAGAGGAGGAGGCCAGCTGAGGAAGTTACAGAAGCATGTCTGTGAGCAGCCTGGCTCAGGCTGCCCAGGGCCTGCGGTGGGAGTAAATGTCCTCCCACAGGCCCAAGGCCTGCATTACAACTTCACACAATGCAGCAAAACTGCAAGAGGACTTGCAGATGCCAGGTGATCCCATGGTGACTGGAAGTGGAAAGTGTGGGGAAGAAAGCACCAGCTTTGCTACATACAAGCCCACTGTAGGATGCCCACGTTTGTCTGCTCTGGCTGGGAGTGCAGATTCTGGGCCTGGATGGGGAGTATGAAGTATGTTCCATGTCCAAGGCCTGTGGGTAGAGGGAGCTATACATGGTGGTGAAGGGCCACTGTAAGGTATAGCCCCTGTGACCTGTACCTTCCCCCCGGCTGCCTGACTGGCCCAGATACAGGCTGGTCTCCAGACACAGGCATTTGTCCTGAACGTAATCATTACAGTTCCCTGAGTGTTGCCCTTTCACCGAGAAGGTCAGAGCTGTTTGGAGGTCTTAATTCACTGGAATTGGGGGTGGCAAGGATGGATGGGCAGCTGTGGGTGGCTGACACTCCCAGAGCTACCTCGTCCTAATAGCTCTGGACTGGGCTTTATATTGTGACTCTCTGAGTCTGAGGCAGATGCTCCATATTTACCAGCTCAGAGCTGCATTGAAGCTCTGCATCCGGAACCAAGTTATGAATCATAATAAGATTCTAGGAAGAGCCAGCCCAACACATGGGAATTCCCAGGGAGTTACATAAGTTCGGAATCTAGCCTGGGGAGCTTGATGCGGAGTTAAGTTTCAAACAAATCTCAGAGCCCTGAGAGCATTTGATGCAGGAGACAGAAACTGGGCTGGCTGCCTTCCTGAGGGACATGGGGACATGTCCATTTGAAGGCCCTTTTCTCGTTTTTGCTCCAGGTGGATCTGAGAACTCTGATGGGGGTGGAGGGGCAAAGACACCCTGGGGGTAGAAAAGCCCACTGGCCCTGAGGCTGCCAGGGCCTCAGATGGGCTGCCAGCATCCAGCATCCTACAGGCCCCCGGCGTTGGGAGGAAGTGACCACAGGATGTGCTGTGAGTGCAGGCTTGATCTGCTAACAATGCCTTCTTCCCTGTAATACCAACCACAACCTTTGCAGTTCTGGCCTAGCCCTGGGCAAGGGAGGGGCACAGACTACAACTTCCATGGTTGCCCTGCCTCTCTTCCCACTACGTGGTGGTCCTCTTTCTGCTAATTTTCATATAATACAGGAGTGCTGGAAGGAGACAGGGGTGTGTGTGTGTGTGTGTGTGTGTGTGTGTGTGTGTGTGTGTGTGTGTTGGGCAGATGTAAAAACATAAGGCTTTGTGCTGAGATGGGGGAATGGTGTAAGAAAGTTTCTACTTTCTTGTAGGCAATAACTCAAGGGAACAGGAGTGGAAGACATGGACAGCCAGCCAAGAAAGGAGGGATGTCTCAGAAGTGTCTCCCAGAAAGGGAGTTTCGAAGGGACATCTGTCCAAATGTCCCCTTCCACCTCTAGCTTTCTGTGCATAAAGTGGCCTGTAGGCTCCCTCACTGGGGGTGACAGAAAACCTTCTGGACACAGAGGTGCAGCGAATGAGAGGCTCATCCAGGTGACACTCACCAAAGCAGGTTGTCATGGCAATGGCGGCAGTAAGTGGTAGACCTAGAGGATGAGAGGTGGGGCCCAGAGGATCATTTAGCTTTCCAGAAGTGGACAGCCACATCAGCGGCTCAGGAAAGGAGGCAGGGGTTGATGGGGGTCTTGTCAGTAGGTGGGTCTCAGGGGCATCGATGTATACAGGTCCTCAGAGAGAGGCACACCCTGGGAGCTGGAAATCAGAGACTGTGGGCCTGAAGGCTCCCTGGGTGCCCACCTTGCTCACCACTTCCTGCAGGGCTGGCTCCTCACCTTCTCTCAGTCAGCCTCTGCACACTCACACGTGGCCCAGCACACTTGCTCCTGCCTCACCTCAGCACGGCCCTGCAGTCAAGGATTCTCATAAAACACTCAGCATGGAGATAAAGAGACTGTACACAGCAGAGGATAAGGAGACCAGGTGGGGTGACTGTAACAGACCAGGAGAAAGGCTGCACAAGGGTGACATGAAAATTCCTTAAAGAGTAGGCACAGTGCCCTGACTGGTCATGCTGTGCTGTGTACACCTGGTGGGAGCAGAGGCCATGGGTTAGAAGGCATAAGTGCCAGCAGAATGTGGAGAAAGGCTGGATTTTAGGAAGAGGATGACGGATGTGTGGAGGGCAGCCCCTGGACCTTGCTTGGACCCCACTACCTGAGACTGTGATGTGCAGGGTCCCTGTGCTGTGGATAGTGGACATGTCTGGCCAGCAGTCAGATCCTGCACCGAGGCACAAGTGTGAGAGCCCCTTAGTCATAGGAGGCCTTCAGAGAGCAAAGGCACAGAAGACCATCATGAACACAACAGGGAGAGAGGAGCCATGGGAACCCGGGTACCCTTGGCAGAGAGTGTCACAGCCAGAACCAAAGGGAGAAAGAGTTTCCAGAACAAGGCAGACACCTCACGGGTCCAAACAAGCAGGACCTGTCCTGCTGAAGGAAGGCAGGACAATTCCACCTAGAACTGTTTCCNAGAGTGTCACAGCCAGAACCAAAGGGAGAAAGAGTTTCCAGAACAAGGCAGACACCTCACGGGTCCAAACAAGCAGTGCAGGCTGAAGGAAGGCAGGACAATTCCACCTAGAACTGTTTCTTATGTTGAGACTCATATCTCCCCACTTTATTATCACAGGAGATGGGGATTTCCAGAGGCGCAGGGTGGGCACAGGCTCTCACATGGCCAGGAGGTGGGGATGCACGGGAGGGCACCCTCTCTGTTTCTGCAGGGTTTGGCAGCAGTAAGGTCAAAGTGGTCGTGGGCACTGGTTCATAAATCAGCCTCAGACTGAGGCTGTGTTGTCTGGAATAAGCCTACTTCTTCTGCTCTTGGCACCTGGAGACCCAGAATCTGATCTATGCCCTCAGCAAAGCCTTCCCTGGTGGCCTCGGAGAGCCTCCTACCTAGTGTTCTGTGGCACAAGTGGTCACAAGACCTCTGCATAGAAAGCCAAGACCTAAGGTCATGAGGGTCCAACCTCTGCTTTTCTCTCCCATGTCACCCCTCAGCTAGGCTGACTGACTTGGGGTGTCCTGCTTTCTAGACACTTAGAGTGAGCACAGACATGCAGATGGACAGCCAGTGTCCATGTGTGCTGTGTGCCCTGAAGAGTCCTTGAGCAGGCAGCTACAGCCCAGTGCTCCCTCAGGGCATCCGATGGAGTGACAGGGTACAGGTATGAAGTAGGAGCCAACATGGGTCCTCCAGGCTCTTTGACAGAAGAAAGCAGGGCCAGGTTCTTAGAGGAAGGTGGAGGTCCCACCTCTGCAGACAGCTGCTTACCTTCAGGGCCCCACTCTGTCTGGTGTCCAAGGCGGTGGTGGGATGAGTGTCTGTGCCTCATGCCAGGCTAATAGGGCAGAAATGCTGTGAGCAGGGCATTCTTCTAGCATATACAAATCTCTCTGGCCACTCCTTATCTGAGGGTAAGGGAAGCAGGGATCCACATACAGAGAAGGTGTCAGCTAGGATGTTTGGTCAATTTGACAGAAGAGCATCAAACAGCCAATGAGGAGTCCTGGCCCCAGCCTCACCCAGAGTCATAAAGCCAGTGGGGGCAGATGTGGGTCTAGAACCTGGCCCCTGAACTCCAGGCTTTCTCACTTCTGTCTTCTCTCCCCTAGGGCCCTACCTCCATGTGGGTGCTGTAGCCTTGTCTCAGTCCTGAGCCCCAGCAGAGAGGTGGCTGGCCTGAACTTCTCCAGGCATGGAGAACAGTTTCTCTCAGCCTGGTTGTAAGGATACCATTCCCAGGCTGCCAAGCATCAGCCTGTGGGCCTGGACAGAGGCACATCTGCAGTGGGGAGGGATTTTCATTGCTACACAAGTGGGGGCACATGGCACATGGGCCATCTGGGGTTCTGACATCAGAGACCACACAGGGACAGTCAAGGACCCATCATGGCTGTTGGGGTCATCACTCTCTAGCACTGAGTCAGGCTTAATTCAGGGAGCAAAGAGATACATATGAAGGCCTCCAGTTAGTGTCTGTGTGTTGGTACAGTACATGGGAAGTCAGATGGGGATGCTGCCAACTGCTACTCAGCCAGGTTTCCACGGGTCTAAAGTGTGGCCTTTGGAGCCAGACTGCCTGGGTTTGAACCCCAGTGGCACTGCTTTGCCACAGCCTCAACAAAGTTGTTTGACTGTACCCTGCCTTAGTTTTCCCATCTGTGAAATGGTCATGTAAAACTTCCTGCCACATCAGGCTAATGTGGGGACAAAAATGAGAAAATGTGTGTAAAGGACTATGCGTGGGTCCAGCTGAGCAAGCACTTGTACTTCATATGCACTCACATCACCATGGACAAGGACACAGAAGTATTCTAGGACGCAGGTGTCCATACCCCCTGCATCAAACCTTTCTCCACCTTTGCTCTTGTGTGCTTCCCTGGAGGTCACTATCTCCCTCTGTCTTGCATTCAGTGCTCCTGGAGGGAAACTTCTTGTTTTGGTGGTTTGCAAGTACTGAGCACGTGTTCAGCTTGCCTGTGGGCAGAACTTTGGCCCCTGTTGCTGTTGTCAGAGGGCCCAGCTCCTGGTCGGGGTTGGGTTGGTGAGGGGTGGCACATGGCACAGAGCAATGCGATCACTGTATACACTTTGCTAACTGCTTTGCTCAGAAGGGGCTGTGGGAAGTCAGAGCCTCTGTCTTGGCCAGGAATAGAAATGAAGCCTCAGATCACCATCGGCATCTGAGCCAAAATATGGCCCAGATGAAGGCAGAGGCTGAAGGATGGAGTCTGGCCTCTCATTTCAGCAAACCCCCTTCACCATTGTGTGGGCCCCTTGGGCCTGCTAACCAGGGGATACTGTTGGACTATGATGGCTGCGATGATTAAGGTCATGTGTCACTTCAACTAGGTGAAGGGATGCCCAAATAGCTGATAAAATCTTATTTCTGGGTGTGTCTGTGGAGGGTGTTTTTGGAAGAGATTAGCATATGAATCAGTAGATGAGTAAAGAAGATGTACTTTCACCAGTGCGTGTGGGTGTCATCCAATCTGTTGACATTGAAGAGAACAGAGACAAAGGAAGGGTGAATTCTCTCTCTTTCTTCTTGAGCTGGACGTTCTTCTTCTCTTGCCCTCAGACACTGGAGCTCCTGGCTCTCAGGCCTTCAGACTCAGGCTGAATTATACCACAGGCTTTGCTAGTTTTTCAACTTGCTGACAGCAGATCATGAGACTTCTCAGCCTCCATAATTGTGTGAGCCAATTCCTGTAATAAATTTCCTCTTATATGTCTATATATATCCTGCTGGCTTTCTTCTCTGACTAATATATAGGCCCATGGTTGGAAGTTTCCCAGGCATCATCCCTTCTCTTCCCACCATCCCCAACCCCCGCCACTTCCTCTGGTTTTCTTCACAGTCTTGTAAAGAAATAACTGCAAATAAGAGAAGAGTTACCTCAGAGTGGTCTACCTCTGGCACTTATGGAAGGCCTTCTCCTCGGCCTCCACCATGGCTCAGCTTATTGGAGAGGCCCTTCTGGTCTGCCCATTTCTCTGTTCTTGCCTCCACCCTACGCAAGAACACCACCACCTCCTTCCTAGAACTTTGCAGTAGCTTCTTCACTGCCTTCCCACATTCATATGATCCATTCACTACCTTGCCCACAGAGGGTGCTTTAAAGCACAGGTATGATTGTGCCATATTCCTTATAACTCTTCAAAGGAGTACTCTTGCCTTTGGCCTAGAAGGCTCACCTCTGCTTGCCTGCCCATTCTCATCTCAGTCCCTCTTCTGCCCCTACTCTTCTCTTCTCCCCTGCCTCGCTCCTCTCTCTTCTCCCTTTCCCACAGCTTAGCTGAACTCTTTCCTGTCCCTCTGGGTACTTGTATATGCTGGCCATCCACCAAAACAGTCTTCCCTCTCTCTAAAAGACACTTACCATGCTGCTCCCCCTTCAACTAGATGCAATTCTTGTGATCCCTCTGTACTTTGTACAGAGCTTAGTTATAATTTTTTGCCTAGTAGCTATTGCCTAATTATTTAACTTTTGGCTTCTTCATTACAATGTGGTCTCCATGAGCATGGGCACTGTTACAGGCTAAGTTGTGACCCCCCCCCCTCCAATTCATATGTAACTATACTGGGAGACAGGATCCTTAAGGAGGTAACTCAGGTAAAAGGAGGTCATGAGGTGGGCCATACTCCAATATGACTGTGTCCTTATAAGAAGAGGAAATATGTACATACACATACACAGAGGAAGACCATGTGAAAGCACAGGGAGAAAGTGGCCATCTATAAGCCAAGGAGAGAGGCCTCAGGAGAAACCACCCTGGTGACATCTAAGACCACCAGCCTCCAGAATGGTAAGGACATAAATGTGAAAGCCACCCACTCTGTGGTACTTTGTTATGGCAGCCCTAGCAAATTAACACAGGTATCATGGTTTTGTTCACTGTTTCCATAGCACCAAACAGTATTTTCTGATTGACCAGGGCCCCACCAGGCAGAAGCTCCAGGGATGCTTGGTATCTTGAGCGGGATTGTTTTGGCTCCGTTCTTCTCTGTGATGCTGGTGTCTTGCACGAGAAATCTTTGGAAACAGCCATTGAATAAATAAGTACAAGTGGGAAAGATGGAGAGAAAGTGCACATAGGTAGAGTAAATGTCCTGAAATGGCCATGATAAAATGGGCCACATCCTCAGATTTGTGCTGGCAGAAATCTGCTTACTCCCTTTCTGGGCAGGAGGAAGCTCTTTCCTGGCTATACTGGCATTGCTCATTCTTGCCAAGAATCTCTGGGCCAGAGGCAACTCGAATCTCATCCTCGAGTGGACTGGATCCCTCTGCCATGTGCTACCAATGCCTGTTCTCAGGCACGGGGCTTTTCATGTTTCTAATTACTCCTTCAATGCTGGCCTTCCTCTCCAGATTGTAAATTCCATCCTTCATATACCCTTCCTCAGACTGTAAGGTCAGCCTGGTACCTGTGAGTGCTCCATTGACATGCATGTCCCAGTGAATGGATGGATGAAGACTGAAGCCAGCAAAGGTGTAAACTAAGAATTTTAGTCCATATTTATGTCCAACTCTGTTGATATTTCTTATTGGACTTTTTTGAGATCTGGTGTTATGTCTCACCTTCAGAAATATGGTGCCTGCTGATGGTCCATTTTCTCAGATTTTTCTGGGATGTTTCCAGGGCCAGTGTTCTGGGGGGTGGGATAGATATAGCCCTGAGGAGTGGGCATCTGCTGGCTTGAGCTGGCCGGTAACGATCTTCTTCAATTTTGCCACCAGCATTATAGGGGTGTCCTCTTGCCTCCATCTTTAATCCATGTGGTTTGGCTGGGTGAAAGCTCAGGGACAGCCTTTATCTCAGGTCCCATCAGTTATCGAATTCCTGCCCTCTGTTCACAATGGCTGAGTCAGGGAGATAAGCATGGGCCCACCCTGAACCTGTGGAGTCAATCCCAGGATTTTGTCTGGTACCACAGAGAACAAGAAGCTCTCTTTCTGCAGAAGTGGCTAAGGTGTTAGTCATCTCAAACCTGAGGGTGGTGTGGGGAAAGGCTGCTGTTAAAGGAGCAAATATGGAGGACAAGAAAGTCAAGAGATACCCAAGAACAGCATATGAGAACCTGGATCCAGTTGTACCTGAAGTAAAGTATACCTAAACTAGTTTCTTAGTGGATATACGGTTAGTATTTTGGGCATGACCACCAGCAAAATGAAGGAAGTTTCCCTAGTCATTGAAACAACCAGAGCCACTCCCATTACTTTCATTTATCCCAGATGGCTGCCCTTGGCTTTTCAGTTACTTGAGTCAAAAATTTATCCTTTTTTATTTATTCCAGTTGGTTTTCTGAAATTTAAATAATGACTAATGACAGTCTGTCAACATTTTTGGATGTCAGAGATTTAATCCTCAGCATGCCAGTTGATCTTGGTGTAGCCTGTCAGAGCACAGGACTAGTTCTGGGGGAAGCCAATGGCCAGTACAGGCAATCAGCAATGTGGACAGAAGAAAATTGCCCAATGTGGCTCTGGAAAATGGCATTGAGGGATAGGCCTCAGCATATCAGGGCCAGCCTGGGATGTTGGGGTGAATACAGCTTGACCTAAATCAGGACACCTCCAGCTCACAAGCCCAAATGCACTTCCTTTGGGAGATTAAGATAGCCACTAAGAAGGGTAATATCAAGTGAAAATGAGATGAGAATTCCAACATGTTCAAATCGATAAGGATCATTACAAGATCCATAAAGATGGTGATGGGGTCTGTGTGGTGAAGCCAGTGATGGGAGCTGGCCTGGATGAGGAAGGATTCAGGCCTCAGCATTTTTCTGAGCACCACAGGCATTATGAGGGGAGGCTGTGTCCAGCCTCTGCACATCGGGTCTGAGCAAGAGGAGAAGCACTTATCTCAGCATTGGAAGGGACCTAAAGAAGCTATAGTCCTTCCTTACTTCTAGTAAGGACCCAGAGTGTACTCTTTTAGGCACAGTTCAGAGCAGGCCGCTTCAGCTAATAACCATCAGTGGGTCCCCCACCTATGGACTGAGCACAGACTCATCCCAGCATTCAGTCTGTGTCAACCACAGCTCCCCAATATCCTACTGTGTGGTGTCAGACCAGGCATCAGGCCTTGTGTTGCCTCTGATTCTCCATCTATAAATAGTACAAGCAGCACCCACCTCTAAAGGAGGTTAGAGCTGACAGTAGAGTAAGTGTTGGCTGCTACAATCGTCATTTTTAGGATTTCTGCTGCATTCAAGAAAGAGCCAGAGTATTGGAAGTCAGAAGTCCTGGCTCTGCCACTCAATTAACTCAGAGCTAATAATGTAATTTCTTAGAGTCTCGATTTCTTTATCTATGAAATGGGAATAAGGATCATACCTCAAGGAGATGTTGTAAATAAAATATTTTGAATAGTATGTCAGTCCCTTCATTTGGAAAGGCCCCAGGCCCTGGCCTCCCCCACTCTCTATAAAGCACAGTTTAGGGAGAGATTCACAGGGAGGCCTCTGAAGGACTTGGCTTCCTCTCCTGTGAATCTTCACACAACTCTGTTTGGGCACCTCTCCCAGATTAGCCCATCTTATTAACGGCCAGTTATGTGATGTCCCAACTGCTCTGCTGAAGGCTGGCTGCTGTCACTCCCTATCACTTGCCCAGCAGCAGCCAATATGGCTCTTCATGTGGACATTTAAATAAATGCTGGCCCTTGAGCTTCCTCCCAGGAAAGAAGACCCAAAACTCCCCCAGTGTAGATATGCCACCTTGTAAGTTAAAGGCAGAGATGTGACTCATCATAAAATCCACAGGGACTGAGGCCTTAGCTGGAGGTTCAGCTCACTGGTGGATGACGACAAATGTCCACTTTGCAGGCTCAGTGGTTGAACTTTCTTGATTAGAACACTGTTCTCCCTGTGGGTATTAGACCACCAAAGGGAAGTTAGTCTTGTTTGCTTAGTGAGCATGGAAAGAAGTTAGATGTTGAAAATAAAATGGCACCAGGCCCTGAGAGGTTGCCACATTCACCTCTATAGTCAAGGTATCTCTGCCCCACAGATTTGCACATTTTGCTGCCAGGCACCCTTTCCTGGGAAATTGTGGTGGGCTCTGCCTACATGTACTCTGGCCCCCTCTTCTCATGCTCTCATGTTTGACATTTTATTTGTATAGAGGGTTTAAGGTCCAGCTTCTGGGGTTAGAGTAGTCTTGAGTCTGGGTCATAGTGTTCCATAAGCTATCTGACCTGAGGCAATTTACTTCACGTCTTCTAACCTTGATTTTTTATCTAGCAAATGAAGATAAGAGTATCTTTCACTGAGAGTGAAAGGGCTTGGAGGGTTAGGTGAACACGTAGTACACTTCCTTATTAGAGTGCTGGGCCCTCACTGTACATCCCACTCATAACCTGTGCGTATATACATTCATTTAATTTTTACAGAAGAGTAAAATGGCTCCTTGCTAAACTTTCTTCCAGCTCAAGTATATATGTGATAGTCAGAGAATATGGGTGGGTGTCTTGGCTAAGAAGTCAGTGAAAGCCTATTTCAAGAAGCACCCTGGAATGTTTCAGGCTGGTGGGGCAGCCCTCTGCCAAGCATTGGTCTGTCTGGCTGATTTGGGACAGGCCCACTTTTCTGAAGGTCAGTGGCCTCCTGAAGTCCCCCTTCTGGTGGATTTCAGACACTTTTCTCCTTGTGCTTCAGGGAACAGCTCCCCACAGCTTGGGCATTCTGAGGGCCAGACAGACAAGGGCAGGGCCATGAGTATGCTGGTCTTGGAGGCCAATTCCAGGCACTTCTGGAATTGATGGACTAGAGTAACCACTGATACAAAATGCTTTCCCACAAGATAGGAAGTTGAGTCATCTGCAGAAAGTCACTCTACCTTCCAGGCAAATGAGCCACTGGAGGGGGGGTTAGAGGTCTGCACACCCACCAGCTTGTGGCTCAATGCTTACTGCCTAGCCAGTGGATTTCTGGAATGTGTTGGAGATGGCCGTCTGGACATCCCTGGTCTCCCACCACCCTGTGTTCTGCACGTGGAAGCACTCTGAGGTGGTGGAGGGTAAGCCAATGGGATGGCCAGTGGGGACACAGGGTGACACCTGCCCTGTCATGCTCCTATCCACTTGGGCATTTCTGCTCAGACCCTCTCAGCTTCTGCCCCAACCTCACTGCTCCCATCATCCAGACACAAGACCTCTCCATGTTCATTTTTATTTAAAGACTCAGAAACACAGGCATCATATTTGTCATCACTGTCAATTCTTCCAAAATCACACGCTGACATTTGTATGTAACAGAAACATCGGTGTGTGTGTGTGTGTGTGTGTGAACTGTGCAAAGTACAAAGAACTTCTCAGCCAGGCAGCTGAGCTTGTTTGGGGAGACAGAGTCTGGCATTCATACTGTGAGGCTGCCAGGGAAGTGCCTGTCTGCTGTCTCCCCACTCTGCTTCTGTGGACCAGATGTCCTCATCAATTCCGTGTCCACTGACCTTGCTCAATGGTGCCTATGGACTCTACTGCATTCCTCAAAGCAAGTCACCTTGGCTGCCAAATGCCACTGATAACCAAGATGTGTAAATTGCTGGGCCAGGGTAGACAGTGAGGGTTCAGGTAAGGTGTTGATGTCATCTTAGTAGCCAAAATGAGGTTGTCCTTTAGGGCAAGAATGCCCAAAGGGTCTAATTCTGCTCTTGCTCTTGTCTGTGGGCCAAATGGTCATGAAGGCTGATGGATTTGGCTGAATATGTATGAAAACAGCCCAAAGTATAGGGGCTGGTTGTGCACTTCCCTGCTCTCTGGGAGCCCCACCTGAAAGGATGCCCTGGTGATGGCTGGCCTATGGCATCCCCTCCTTCCCAAGATCACACCAATGCCTGCCCCAACTCTGCCACAGAAGGGCCAATTGATGCCTTGAAAAGGCACTGGGTATTTGCCCAGCTCTCTGCTGTGAGGAGTGCTGGGCCCTGGTGGTCTGCTGCCTCACCCACAGTCACTAGGCTGTTTATCAGTTCCTACCTACCATGAGCATTGTGTGGGTGGGTGGTGGCTGGGAGAGGAAAGAAGGTCCAAGTTAGTCTATTCTGTTGCTTGGTAACTGCCTTCGTTAAAAAAAATAAAAAGGCTTTCCTTATTAGCTGGGGATGTGAGTTAGTTCTGGTCTCACTGGGGAAGATGTATCTCCTTCAGTGTGTTAATCCATGCACATTTTTGGTGATGGCATGATTTTAAACACACACTTGTTTTGTGTGCATGGCAGACAACTAGTTTGGCACCAATGGCAAATGAATACCTTCTGGTTGTCATTAACTCATGTAGGGCTCCCTGGGTTTAAGCCGGATTTCGTCTTTCTTTGATTCAGAACAAATTTCTCAACTCTATTAAATCTATGATTATCTGAAGAGAGGAGAAGAGCTTTTGTCTAGGTGCAATCCCACCAGCATGGTAGCCACCTGGCAGTAACAAATAGCCAAGTCACATCCCCAAATAGGAACTCTGAAAATAAGCGTTCCATATTTTAAAGGCATCACACCAGGCGAGGGAATGTGTTTCTGGATTTTGCTGTATCCTTGAAAACCAGGGAGATCCTATCTTATCAAAGTCTAATTTAGTCAGCCTAATTTAAACTTGAGTGGCTTTGTAAAAATAAAGAGACAGGGAACTTATGATTTGTGACTCTGAACTGTTAAGAATATATTCTTAAGGTGTGAATCTCTTGAGAACAAGGCTGCCGCATGACTGGGCTTCTCCAGTTTGTGTCTGTGGGAGCTCTGGGCTGCTGGGCTTGTGAAGAGGCCTCAGTGGACCCCACCCAGGATAAGATCCTAGGATCAAAGGTGCCACTTCCTCCTCTTTCTTCTCCCAGCTCCCTTGAATTCTGCATATCTGCAGCAATGCCTCAAATCCCTTGTTTTCCTCATTGTACTCCCAGTCTCTAGACCAACATTTGTACTGCCTGATAGGGAAACATTTATTTAAAAAAAAAAGACAAAACCATCACAGGGTGGTAAATCTGAATTGTGGTTAAAAACTATACATTTCAGTAGCAAGAAATCATATTTTGATAATGCTAATTGTAGTCATTTTCTCTAAAGCAATAAAAGGAAAATTCTGCCTTCCTAGGCTGGGGTTGACCTTCATGTTCTTTTTACTGCCACACAAAAGGCAATTATAGTGACCCTTCCTTGAAATGTTTCCAGTTCTTGAATAATAATTACCACTGTCTAGACATAGCATGGGGCTTTGGTAAGGGTTTAAAGAAATTGGCTTTTTCTAAACTCCCTCCAACCACTTAAATGGATTCCCTCTTATCCACGGAGCAGTAGCCAATGCTGATATTGAGTACGTGGGCTTTTCAGAGTTTTCCAAAATTCACATGGTACATATAAAAATTCTGCCCACTTGATTATCATCTCAGACATTTTTTCTTTCAAGTTCAACCAAGTCATTATTGGTTTTACAAAAAGGCAGCACCAGATGTATGAAAAATAGGCAATGTATGACCTATTAGAAATATAGAAAGTCTAACAGTTTTACTTTAAAAAGATGTTGTAAGAAAGAAGCAATGCAAAGGGACAGTGGTGGCAAAACGAAACATGTGGCTTATAATAAGGGCAGGAAACAAAGCCAAGTGCGATCTCGCGCCTCCAACAGGAGCTGCGTGCTGGGCTTCCCCAGGGACTCTGGGGACCCAGCGAAGGCCCTGGGTCAGGAACACCCTTGCTGAGTGGCCANAGGGCCCCCCCCCCCCAAGAAGCCCAGGGCAACCCATAAAAACATTCTCCAAATGCCCTGGGCGCCATGCCCACCGCCCAACCCCCGCAGCCCTTCTGCAGCTTCCGGCCTTGCATAGGCAGCAAACAAGAATGCTGCAGCTTAGCAGTAAGTCACAGAGCAAATCAACCCGCATCAGCAGCTTCTCTTTCCAAAGATATTTCTTTACAGTTTACGCAGAGGGAAGCATTTTGTCAGAGAACAATCCCAGGGTGTGCTCTTGGTTGGGAGTTGTGAGCTCCCACCCCCATCCAGGGTGGCCCTGCCAGGAGCCTTGAAAGGGACCTGGGGCCCTCAGGACAGCCTTGATTTTCTCTTGTGTCCTAGGGATCCCAGAGAGCCTTTGTCTGGGGAGTGGAATGTGTAGAGCATGTCTTCAGAAGCTCTCTACAAAGCTTCCTGGGAAGAGACCGGTGCGGCCGTTCCTCTGCAGGGTCCCCTTGTACCAGCCGTCCTCACGCTTCTTGTGCACAAAGACAATGTCACCTTCCTTCAGCTCAATCTCTGCCTCACTCTGGGGAGGGTACGAGACCACCACACGATACCTGGAGGGGAAACAGACACCACATTGGGTGAGCCTGACTCTAGGCTGGAGGATGACTGCCAGGTCCTGCTTGCAATGTCTCTCTCTTTGCTCACCTTTCCTTTCCCCATCTGGTGTAATTCTTATAATTTGGGGCTACTTCTCCCACTTTTAAAAATGTCTACTTTGATTTTAATTTTTACACAACCTTTTCATTTTTTAATTAAAATTAAAAAATCATTTTCCCGTCGTGTCCTTTTGGAGCCATATCTATACAGCTGGAACATTTCTGCCTGAGAGGCAGTCTCTCCCTCCAGCCCATCTTGGACTGCGGCCTCCCCTGGGGTGGGGCCTAGGATGGCCACTTCCGTTTTGGTGCAGGCACTGGGGATGGGTGGGACATTTGGTGTGTCCTCAGTTCTGTCGTGTCCTGGCTGCATGACACCAGGCTAGGTGTCCTGACCTCCCGAGTGTCAGCTTCTTTGAGGAAGAGGGAGGGTGGGGAATGCCTCTTAGGTGGATGTCTCACATGATGTGTGAAAGTGTTCTGGACTTTGTACGGTAAAATGGTCATCCTTTTTTAAATGTGCTCCAAAAATCTTATCTTAGCACCTGAACTGGCTTATCTTAGCACCTCCCCCAGCTCAGGTCTCCCTTGCCTGGGCTGCTCTTGCCTGCCCCTTCCCTGATGCTCTCTCTGGAGCTCTCCTGCCTTCCACAAGCCAGCTGGGCCCCATTCACCGTGCTTAGTGCTTAGCTCAGGTCTCCCATGATGGTGCGCAAACCCCCAGAGCAGCAACTGTTACCCAGTGCTCCCTGCCATGTGCCCAGTGTCTAGAACAAGCCCCGCATACAGGAGCGCTGTTCATACATGCAGGATGGTGCCTGGAGACCTGGGGTGACACTGTCAGTCAGGTGGAGCTGCCAGGGAGCCGAGGTAATTGGGCAGGTGGAGGAGCAGAGGTGCCAGCGGCTGGCGGTGGCTGGCATGGAGAGGACGGGTGATGTGTGTATCTGGGCCTGCAGCTCCACAGCAAACAGTACCTCCCCCCAGCCCACAGTGTAGACTTCAACTCCTGCCATCAGCCACTGGCCACAGGAGGGGATCATTGGCCAGACTAATGGTCCAGGAGCAGGATGACCAATGACCTTAGGGGACTGGGTCATCCATTTATAGGAGATGAGCTGGGGAGGAACCATGTACTGTGTGGTTGGCAATGTGGGGCCTCAGAGGCCCCGGACCTGACCTGGACTGGAGGGAACACCCCCAGGAGCCACTGTCCTGCTGCTCCCCTCCCTGGCAGTGCCTGGGTGTGGTCCTGGCCCATTAGCTGGAGCAGGAAGGTGGGATATTCCTTTTCCCTCAGTCTTCCTTGGGCTGTCGGCTGGGAAGGACTGTCCTCTGGGTCCTGCCTCTCCCATAAGCCACGGCCACACAAATGGCCCCTGAAAGAGATCATCCAGGTGTCCCAGCATCTGGGTGTTCTGAGGACCCTCAAGGGGCTTTAAATGTGGAGCCTCTGACCTGTATATTCTGCTTTTGGAGAAACCAGAACATTATAACACAAAAGAGTTCCTATGTCAGCATTTCTTCAAATGTGGCCATAGACTTCAGGACCTCTAGGTCAGAGTCCTGGCTCTATCCCGGACCTACTTGATGAAACTCTGGGAAAGGGGCCAGAAGTATGAATTTTCAGCAAGTTCTGGGGGCAAATGCTTAATTTGCTGCTGTCTGAGAATTGAGGTGAAAGCTCTGGGCAAGTCTTCATTCTCCTTCAACCACCTGCTCAGAGGGCCTGAGGCGCTGGTCCATCAAAGTCAGGACAGGGAAGCCATGGTTTGGGGCACCTGCAGCAAGTGCTCTGGAGGCTGAGGGATGACACACAAGCAGAAAAGACCCGGACTCCACTCTGAGGAGCTCACGGTCCCAGTTTGTTCCAGGCTGTGAGACCAGGGGGCAGAGAGCAAGGTAGCTCCTGAGGCTGACTTGGCAGGCAAGCAAGGTTCCTACTGGCCAGGCTCACGGAGCGCTTTGGAAGGGCTGCAGCTATAGGATGGTTGGGCCAGTTCTCAACTGTCTCTGGACTCCAGATGCTGGCTTTGGGGGTATAAAGGAGGAGAGAAAAGACAGTATGCTTCTTGCCCTCCTCTCAGCCCAGAATCTCTGCAAACGGCTGCCTGCTGGCCACTCCTTGATGACAGATGGCCCTGGGGAGGCAGGAATAGTCTGTGAGATCAGTTCCCCCACATCTGGCACTCAGGCTGTGTGTGTGTCTGCAGAGACCAGCACCGGCCCTACCTGTGGCTCTCTGCCACCCTTCCCCTTTTCTCCAAACACCTGCCTCCTTCTCTTCCCTGAGGAAGAAAAGGCAAAGAGTGAGATGATTTCTCAGACTTCAAACACAAGTTTTGGCTTTTGCCTCAACTGCCAGATGTGAAACAAACAAGCAACTCTGAAAATGTAAGTGGCTAGAAAAAAAAGCAATTTGGTGCTTCTGAGTAATTCAATGATTTAATGAGCCCAGATGGATGATGTGGGCCTAATGTATAAGAGTCAAGCATTTAAAGTTCCTGTCCAGATCATTCCAAGACTCTGAGCTATTTTTCCTGCTGCATGAAAGTAATTGATACTCCCTGTTATAGACACAAAGGGCCAAATGAACAGTTAAGGACAGCAGCTACTCCTGTGTTATGACTGTGGCATCATAAATCATAAGAGACTGCGCTGTGCTGAGTTAAGGTTATGTCACCCACAGCTAATTTTCAGACATAAGATGCAGGAAATCAAAAGGCTCAAAATCAGAATGAATTCTTACCACTGCACATTGCAATTAGCTTTATGTGTGAGGTTTGGTGTGTCTTCCTCTTGTGTCATCTGCTCCCCTCCTGACAACAGGGGTCACCGTCAGGCTCTCCGAGTGGCAGGCTTTTCAGAGCATTTGCTTCAGTGCTACGGAGGGCAAGCGGCCCCTGAGATAGTGGATGTTATCATCATGGAGCAGTTTCCCTCTAGGAACTTGGAAATAAGAGTATGTCTATACCCCCTAAAAGTAAGCTGCAATATCAGTACATGTATTAACAGCTTGTTGCTGCTGTAACAAATTTCCACAAACTTAGTGGCATAATTTCTTATCTCCCAGTTCTTTAAGTCAGATATTCAAGGCAGTCACAAGGGTGACCTCCTTCTGGAGGTCCTAGGCACTCCCCTGCTTTTTGCAGCTAGCCCCTAGAAGCTGTCTGCATTCCTGGCTAGTGCCCCTTCCTCCGTTTTCAAAGCCAGCATTGGCCAGTTGAGTCCTCACACTGCATCACTTTGACCCTTTCTGCTGCCTTTCTCTTCTCCTTATAGGGACTCTGTGGTCACACTGGGCCTGCCTAGATAATCCAGGATAATCTCTCCACTTTAATGTCAGCTGGTTAACAACCTCTATCCTGCCTGCTGCCTTCACTCCTCAAGGCCATGTAAGGGGACATTCATAGTTCAGGGGATCAGGCACAGACATTTTTGGGAAGCCACCGTTCTGCCTACCATGACACATAATAGATCAAAGTCAAAAAACATTTAAATCCGAATAAAGCCAAACTCACAGGCCAGTAAGAGGAGAGGATAAATAGACAGAGTGTGTGAATGGATCATAAGAGGTAAGTGTGCTAGTTTTTCAGAGCCACTCTGCAACTTCCCTGAGGTACAAGAGAGCCAGAGGTGGGCATCCAGAGTATGGGCATGGGGTGGCTGGTCCAAGAACTCAGCCAGACCTGCCCAGAGTCAGGGTTGGCATATCCCTGCTGGGGAGACAGGACATTAGACAGTGTCACCAGATCCCATAACTACACTGCTCTTATGAGTTCCCCAAGTAACCTCCAGAAATGTGGGTCCCTGAATACATTGTCCATAGGGCATAATATGTCCAGATGGTCCAAGAATTAGGTTCCTGAGGAAGGATTAGTATTTGGCACTCTGGTTTACACATCAGGCCTGTGAGTTTAGCTCCTACAGATCTCCTGAGAGCTGGACCTGCCTCTAGTGAGCTGACGTGCAGGCCTGGCCAACTAGACCTGGGGTAGTTCTCCATGGTTCACTCCCCTGGGCAGGCTCGTTTAGCCCAAGCTTCTTTCCTCCAGGAGCAGTTAGGAGAGAAGCTCCCAGTGTCTTCTGGAATCCTCAGGAGGGAAACTGTTATCTCTGAGGGAGTCTGTACACAGGAGACACTCAGAACATGCAGGAGACACCCTTGTAGTACCTGGAGCCCAGCCACTCCAGGTGAGAGATGCCCCCTCCTCAGTGTGCTGGTGGTGGAAGCCTGAGTCTGAGCCCCACCTGCCCTTTGCTGTTCTCCCCCCTTCAGACAGTAAAGTGGCCTTGCACACAGCAGGCACTCCGTAGATATGTGGCCTGCGAGTGAGTGCCCAGGGCCTCCACAGCAGGGATTCCTGTCACAGCTGCTCCCTTCCAGCTGTGAGCTAAATTTTATTCACAAGCCTTCGGGGCCCAAGGCCAAGTGCTTTCTGGAGTTGTCCCAGCCTGAAGACCAAGCCTTTCCATTGTTCCACTCTTGCTCCACTTCTGGGGCTCCCCAGGATACAAGGCGGCCTACAGGCTGCACAGGGTGAACGAAGGGGGCATTTGGGGGCTCATTAGGCAGCAGTTTTGTTTCAGGCTGTATTTTGAAAACTCTTATCACTAATGAGCTGCACAGAGTGAGGGGGACAAGCAGGGTGCCAAGAGTCTCTGGGTACAATAAGCCCTGATTAGATGGAATATTCACAGAATGAGAGTAATTCTCTGATCTTTCTAGTTAATCATAGACTTCCATGGTTTAGTAGAACAGGGTCTTTTAAGACCTTTTATGAAGGAGTCTGGAAGCTGAGGGATCTAGGGAGAACAGAAACTTAAGGGAGACATGAGAGCAGCTTTGAAACGTCTCAGTCTATTCTCAGGAACCACCAACTTTGTTACCTGGGGCAAAGGGACTGGGAATTACATTGAGAAATCATAGGCATCTGGGGGTTGGTCTTATGGAAGGATGAAGTTCTGACATGAAAGAGTTACACAAAGTTGGAGGAGGCTCCTTTGAGGGAAATGGAGGAAGAATTATAAAGTGTGTGTGTGTGTGTGTGTGTGTGTGTGTATGGTGTTTGTGTGAGATGTGAGGTATCTGTGGTATGTGGTGTGTGTGTGAGGTGTGTGTGTGGTGTGTATGTGTGTATGGTCTGGTTTGAGGTGTGTGGTGTGTGTATGTGTGATATGTGGTATGTGTGCATTTGTGGTGTAGTATGTTTGGTGTGTGTGTGTGGTATTTGTGTGAGATGTGCGTGAAGTGTGTATGTGGTATGTGTGGTGTGTATATGTGTGTGGTGTGGTATGAGGTGTGTGGTATTTGTGTGAGATATGTGGTATATGTGGTGCATGTATGTATGTCTGAGGGTGTGTGTGAGTGTGTCTGTGTGGTATGTGCTATATGTGCATGTGTGATGTGGTGTCATGTGTATTTGGTGTGTGTGGTGTGTGGTATGGGTGTGGTGGTGGTAGTGGTGTGTGTGTATGTGTGTGTGTGTGTGTGAGGTGAGGTGAGGTGACTTGAGGTGTGAACCTAATCTCCTTAGGGCCTGGGGTTTGCTGTGGGGAATGCACCTCATAGTAACAGATCCTACTGTGACTGAGTTTGGACAGGATGTGTACCTTGAACCGGCAACAGGGTGGTGATCAACGGCTGAGTCTCCAGAAGCAGATGCTGATATCCTGGCAAGGCTGTGACATAGTCCATACTATTTTAAAGCCAGAGACACCCAGATCCCTTTGTGGGCAAGTTGTACATTGGGCAGCTGCTGACCACGCTCCTCAAAGTGGGTCAGAGACCAGGCTCTGTGGCTGGAAAGGCTTGAGTCCAATCTCTGGCTTGGCTGGTTACTTTTTAGCTGTGTGATCTCAAGCAAGTTACCTAGCCTTTCAGGAAGATGGGGATACTGAATTTGTAGGGTTCTTGGAAGGATTGGCTGAGGTAACACACCCAAGGCACCTAAAACGATGCCAGCAGATGCTAAGCTACATATGCAGCATTGCCATTCTGAGTGGTTATGGCCCAGGTCCATACTGACTGATGAATGTCTGAATCTCACCCCTGCACAGAGCACAGAGCTGTCTTTCTAAAAACAGGTGTAAATATGGACTGACACTACAAGTGCTTATCGGAAATCCATAACCAGCCCCCATGGTTCCTACACTGCCTGGTGAGACTGTTCTCTCAGTGGTGCTGGATCTCAACACCACAACGTCAGCCCAGCACCAAAGCCCATCATCTGGATATGCCTTGACAAACTGGCCTGCAGCTTATTTTATATGGTCTGAGACACAAATAAGTTGAAACAGTTCACAAACAGTTGAAAAAAAAATCAAAATAAGAAAAATATTTCATGACACAAGAAAATTAAATTAAATTTAAATGTTGGTGTCCATAAGTAGAATTTTATTGGAACGCCCATGCCCATCGTTTCTGTATTGTCTATGGCTGCCTTCATGCTGGCACAGCAGAGGTGAGAGTTGTGAAAGAGACTGAAAGACCTGCGGTGTCTGCAGAATTTACTATCCAGGTCTTGACCAAAGGTGTGTCACTCCCATCTAGATAGAGCTTAAGTAGCCCTGCCTTGGCATTGGGGGTTATCAGGTGCTCAGGACAGTGGGGGCTTTCTCAGAATTCAGCACTGGGGCCCACGGGGAAAAGCTGGTGGGGAAGGGTGCCAGGGCTGGTTTCTCAGGAGACTGCTCGCATGTTTACTATTTAAGCAGTGTTCCAACAAGAAGGCACATGGAAGGGAAAGTGCTTCCATACTATCCTGATTGGACACCATCCCCTCTCACTGCAGGGTCTTCCATCCCTCATTTGAAGCCCTTTAAGGACTAACTCAAATGGGCCCATCAGCTGAGCAAGATGCCAGCCTCTTATAAAATTCAAGTACGTAAGGGCCCTCTGTGGACTCAGTTTACTGCTCAGTATAACTCTAGGCTGAACTCTATGAAATTTCTGGTTGTGGTAAAAAAAAAACCCCACAAATGAATGCTGTCAATTTTGTATGGTCCAACCCAATAGACTATATACCTCGAAGCAAATCTGGGGGTAATGCTTTATAATTCTAAGGTGTCAGAGGGGGCTCAGCCTCAAAAAAAGCTGCCTCCTGGGTGAGGCACACAGGCCATGAGATTTAGTCCAGGGGTCCACTAAAGGTTTCCCACAGGGTTGAGGGGACACAGTCCTCTCACTAACATCATTCCTCACTCTCTGGGCTCAGTGCCCCATCAGTTTTGCCAAATTTCCTGATGAATCCCTTGCAAATCCCAAACTCAGGACCCAGATGGATTCAGAACATGAAATATACTCCTTTTCATCCCCAAATGCTTTTTATCTTTTTATAATGTTTACTTTTTATTTTTGAGAGAGAGAGAGAGAGGGGGAGAGAGAGAGAGAGAAAGAGAGAGAGAGCAGGGGAGGAGCAGAGAGAGAGAGGGAGAAGCAGAATCCAAAGCAGGCTCCAGGCTCAAACCTGTCAACACAGAGCCCGATGTGGGGCGACAGAGCCCAATGTGGAGCTCAAACTCATGAACTGTGAGATCATGATCTGATCCAAAGTGGGATGCTCAACCGACTAGGCCACCTAGACGCCCCCCCAAATGTCTTTTATCTGATTCTCACCATCCAAGCTCAGGAACTGAGTAGATGTGTGTAAGAGGGACATTTGATAAATTTAATCCTCAGAAAATCTCCATTGTCACTGTTCCCCCAAATGGCTTCAATCTTAGAGACCAGCCCACACCAAGGCCCTAGAGGATATAAGCCCACCCTCCCCCCTTACCTCTCCCTGGACAAAGGCTTGGGCTCGGGACGGATGGCAGCCATGGAGAGAGGTGCTTGCCTGGAGGGAGATGAGGAGAAGTTCAGATCCAAGGAGCCCGCCTTTCTGTGCAGTGGCTCCATCCCCACTGCGCCCCGCATCTCGCTTTCTATGGGGCAAGACCCTGCCCTGCCATGGATGGACAGTGAGGACACTTCAGGACCCACTGCACCCTGGAGTGAGGTGTCCACTGCCACCAGGGCATCATGGGTTGGAGAGATGGATGGTGGGGAGCGAGATTTCTTCTTGGTAGATGCCCCGGCGAGAAGCTTCAGCAGCCCACTCTTCTTCTCTTTCTGGAAAGACACACAGAATTGAAATCCAGTGGGTTAGTACTGGATTGTTAGTGATGGGGGAGGAAGTATAATCTTATTTGGAAACTTGAGAGAGAGTGCTGCGTGAATTGGGGGGGGGGCCCTCCTGACAACACACCCCCTTGCTATCACAGGACCATCCCAGACTGGCAACTTCACTTGCTGTGTCCAAGGAGCCAGCAGTCAACATAACTGGTCTCTCTTTACCTGAGAGGGGTGTGTAATTATTCTAGATTAGCCTTCCTGAGATTAGTTTCCACAGCCTCCCAAGTTTATAGAACCAAAGCTCATGTATCCTAGACACAGCTTTATTTTGAAATCCTGGGCAGCACTGTATTCAAACTTTCCTCTGAAAAAATTTGTTTATACCACACAGGAAACCTGCAGTGTGTGTGTGTGGGGGGGGGCACACACCCACACGTACATCACATATATTCCCTGAGAAAGTAATCTGCAGGCAGGGAGGACCAGAGCTGAGGTCCCAGAGCTGAGGGCAGCCCCCCATGGGGGCAACTTTGCCTCATGCTCTAAATTCTCTCAGTGGGAAACACCCTTATGAAACTGCTTCAATCAGCAGCAGGAAGGTGGTTTCCTTATCTTAAGAGAAAGGGCTATTACAGGATGTGACAACATTCAGGTCTTGGCTACTAACACGCAAAACTAATGAGATAATCAGGAGAATTGGCCCTATAATCATGAGGCTATTGATATGCTCTCCTGCTAGGATGTGTAGACACTGCTCCTGCTCCATAGCTCACTGCCAGTTCTCATGGAAGACTCCCCGCCATACACCCCACACCAGCGGCACAACCAGTACAGGGTCTTCATCAGAGGCCCCACTGAGTAGTCTCTTGGCCCTGAAGGAGTTTCTCTCCTTAGTTTCACACCTTGGGGGCTCAGAGCAGGCTCTCAATACATAAATGAGAGCCAGGGTGGGGTGGTGACACAGATGCAGAGAAAGATCTGGGCAGTGTCCTTGGGTGGCTTGGACCAGCCACCATGCCTACCCTGAATTCTGCATATTGCTGTCAGTTAAGGGAGGCACCTCAGCCTCCCTTAGCCTGTACTGATTTCATGGAAGCATATAAGGAAGCATGTGAAATGCTGCTATCTAGAGAGGTCTGTGTGTAAAAGAGAAAGTGTGTACATGCAGAGGTACTTTTAGAACAACATTCTTGCCTTGAAATCTGACCATTTTTATGGCTTTAAGAGAGTTCAGTTTTTTAATGTTCAATGGAAATTATGTAGCAGGGACACATGGCATAAAACAATGGCAGCACACAGAAGTCTGAAACTACAGCCACTGAGTTAGTGATGGTCATCAAAAAGTCTGCTTTGGTTACAGGGCTCAGAAGACCCTGAAGTGGATAGATGGCAGATTTCCTCTTCTCACCTTCCCTGTCGGCAGGGTTAGAAGCTACTGGGGGATGATTTCAGCATCACCCATCACCACAGGGGTGCTGAAATCTTCTTGGAATTCACATATTAGGGATATGCATATCCTTAAGCTAAGTCAATAACACTTGAGTATGAAGAAGTCCATGTTTTTTCTCTATTGTTAGCACTGATATTGACAGAAAGAAGGGGAGTAGATGTCCTGAAGACTGTCCATGTTGAGGAATTGCTGGCATGGGTGAGCCCCAGGCTGGTGGGGAGCAGGTGGGTGTGAGGTAATGCAGCAAAGGGCAGCCCTCTGTTTATGTTTCCCAGCTCTGTCCTGCTTCAACATCCATGAAGTTCTTGCGACACTTAGGATAGCTTCACTAGTTTGGCCACGAGGGGGCGCCACACAGCTGGCTCAGAGGCATCCCTGTCTCCTAAGTAGCTGGGGCTCCTGAGGCTGCAGAAGGGTGAGCCTGCCCACTGAGTCTAGGGAGTCATGTGGACACCCAAACTAAACACCCAGACACTACTAGGTCAAGTATCAGAAAAGCCACATGCTATCAAATGCTCACATTCCAGCTATTAATCCAATGGGATGGTGAAGCTGGACAATGTACAACTTCAAGTAGTTTAATTGTATGCATATATAAGCACATGCAGTTATATAAAATTATGCACAGCATGAAATGGATCTGTAGTCCGGCCAATGCCCTGAGGGAACAGGAGCCACTGCCTGGCACAGGCTGCAGTCCCTGAAGGGTCATGGGCCAACCTGCCTTCTCTGCTGCTGTTTTGGGCTGGGCCTACCTCGTAGAGACCACAGGGAAGGGTGTAGGCCAGCCCTGGCATCAATCAGGCTGTGTGGTCTTCCGGGACCAGAGTGTGAAGCCTGGACACTTGGCCAGCAAACATGTGTGAAGCAATTTGACAGTGAAGGCACCGGTGCAGGGACAGGCCCTCTGGGCCATGACGCTGGATTGTCAGGGGCAGCATGGCCAGAGGGTCCTGCCAACAATCTGTAAGTCGGGGTGCACATGCCCAGGGGGGGAGCACCTGCCTGAGAGATATCGGCCAATGTCACGGTCAAAGGGGCTCCATGTGGGAAAGCGTTTTCACAGTGACTGTCCCCACGCCCCTGGGACAGGTGTTGGCTACACCATATCCATCTACCTCACCTATATTCAGAGCCAGTGTCCCTGGCTTCTTCTACATATGAATTAAAGGTGGAAGGAGACAGAACAAGGACATGCCCAGGGCAAGTGGTGTGCCACCTCTTAGAAGTTTCAGGGTTGAGACCATGGCCCTTCCTGAGACACCCAGCAGCTTAAAAAAATAAAAGGAAGTGACCAGGGTCCAGTTGTCAGCCAGCATGACAGCTCTTGTGGTCCCTATAGTGGTGTCCTTCTGCCTTGTGATCAGGGAAGAGGTTTGATCTAAAAACACCCTCTTTCAAGGCACTGCCACGGAACAGAAAGCCCTGGAGCCACGGGCTGTGCCACAGTAGGGTGTTGTGAGCAGAAGATAAAGCCACTGGCTCGCTTAGCATGTTTGCATGGGGATCCAGCCTTAGCTGTGGTTTGGAAAGAGGTACATGAATGTGATGGATACTTTTCCTGTCTCAGTTCTCCAGGACTAAATATGACTGATCATGTTCTTAATTTGACTTTGGCAAACACTGATGTCATGACTGGAAAACCCTCTCCATTGCCATCCATGACAGAATTCTGCTAATGCCTTCAGGACCCAGTTACTACAAGTTGCTGTGAAATTTGGTGAACTAGTGATTATCATGCACACATGGACTATGGATGTAGATATTCCAAGTCCTTCCCCTGGTTGCTGCCCTATTCTGGGTAATGCAGGTTAGAATCAGCTAATGGGCACTTTGGAGGTGGTGGGAAAAGGCTCACTGATCAATTAGGGGCAACACGATGGGACAATAAGAGGTTTTAGAGGATACAATTTAGGGTTATTCTGGGCTAAAAGTTTATTAAAGAAAGATGGATTTGTTGGGGTTTCTCCAGACACCAGGGCTAAACTATGGACTTTCATGAGCCCAGTGAAATGCGGAGAATGGTATCCCCATTATATTTTTATAGCTTGTTTTAGATACCTTTCAGGCAAGTCACTGTTTCCCTATACAACCTCCCTACACAGCATTCTGCTGTCTCCATCTGTGGCCTAAATTCCCCTCTCCTGAGGAGAGTCACTTTCCCATCCCTAGGATGCTCTGAATGGCCACAGTGCAGCTATTTCAGCCTTGTGGGGGTCCTCCAAACAGTCTGAACTGTGGGACTAAAATGCCTCATCCCATCTTCTGTCTTCTCCCCAAATTAGAGATGAGCTACTGCTTGTCCTCTGTGAGGCCATTCACAGCTCCCCATGCAGACAACCCTCCTTTGCTGCCTGCTTCCCCTTCCTCTATCAATGGAACAGGATAGGAGCGCAAGGGTAGCCCAGACCAGCAGCATGAAGTCCTAGCTCTGAGTTTTGATTCCAGCAACACTGAGTTGTTAAGATGACAAATGGAAGAGTGCTTTTTAAACTATGAATGCATGTTACAAATACTTGATTGTATGGCTGTTTTTATGATGTGTTTATATGCTGTGCTATTTTTAGGTTTTTGCAAAACACCTACAATCTAATTAGCTCTCAGTACATTTTTGTTAAATGAATAAAATCCACTTCACCATCACCTGAGGCAGGTGTCTCACTGTTAACCCTCAAATTGCCTTGAGAGATCTCCACAGGCCAACAGGGGGTCTCTTGGCTCTCCAACTTTGGTTACAAAGAACAACCAGGGAGTTGGAAAAAAATATAAATGTTAGTCCCACCCTCAAAGATTCTAATTCAGCAGGTCTGAAGTGGGGGCACAAAAAGTGATTCTGATCCAGAACCCTGGAAGAGATCAGTTATAAGCCAATGGTCACGTGTCAACCTGTTAATGATTTCAGAGGACTACAGATAGTGTTGCAAAAACTCAGAGAAGGCACCAGGTGCATAGGAAGGTGACAAAACAAGGAAACAGGTTCACTGAGCATCTACTAAATGCCCAACCCAGGGGACTTGCATGGTAATTTTAAAGCCATACTTTGGAGTGTTGGCATGCATTGATGTGTCAATTCTGATCTGAGGGTGTGAGATGTCCACCAGCTCTCAGATGGGGCCACCCTCTCCAGTTGCAGTTTGAGTGGCAAGGGCTAGTGAAGGAGTAGAGGTCAGCAATCAAGGCAGGTCACACTAGGCAGGGGAACAGGCTCAAGCCAAGGACTGCAGGCACCAGATAAGGCTATTCCAGAAGCACTGGCTCTCAAAATACACATGTAGTTCTGAAAAGCCTCCTTCAGCAAATAAACAGAGCATCCTCATGTTAGAGAAGAGCATATGAGCTACATTAAAAAATGTATGTGTGACGGGGAACCTGGGTGGCTCAGTCGGTCAAGCATCCAACTTCAGCTCAGGTCATGATCTCATGTTTGGTGAGTTCAAGCCCCGCACTGGGCTCTGTGCTGACAGCTAGGAGCCTGGAGTCCGCTTCGGATTCTGTGTCTCCCTATCTCTCTGCTGCTCCCATTTGTGCACTCTCTCTCTCTCAAAAATAAATAAACATCAAAAAAATTACGTGTGTGGGTGCCTGGTGGCTCAGTTGGTTAAGCATCCAACTTCGGCTCAGGTCATGATCTCACGGTTTGTAAGTTTGAGTCCCTCACCAGGCTCCGTGCTGACAGCTCAGAGCCTGGAGCTTGCTTTGGATTCTGTGTGTCCTTCTTTCTCTGCTCCTCCCCCGACTCATGCTCTGTACTTCTCTCAAAAATAAATAAACATTAAAAAATTAAAAACAAATTATGTGTGTACACACACAGACATACACACTAACACATATGTATATACACGCATACTAAAATAAAGTCATACCCTACTTTAAAAGAACCATCTGGTAACCTAATATTAAAAGAAAAGACCTATTTGAAGGGGTTCATTCATTATAGGAAAACTATAAAACATTTTACATAATAAAATAATAGTTTTTCTGTTATGATTAAAATTGTGATCTCCTAGGGGCCTTAGTTGTTTTATAGAACATCAATGTAAAAACTTGGCAAAATGAAAAAGAAATCTAAAGCTTATATTAAGAACTGCTGCCAGTTAAGAGCCAACGAAAATTATGGAAAATTATCTGTGAAATTATAAGAAGTCAAAGGGCTTTTATAAATTTGATTTATAAAATATGACATTAAAATTTTCAGAGATACAATTCATTTCATTAGAATGAAGTAAATGTGTAAATGTGACCTATAATGCCACATTTTTTTGGTCAGGTCATCTCCTTTGTTAATGTATGCTAAAGAAGGCAGCCACGGTTCCTCTCAAACAGATTTACGTTCTTAACTCTTTTTTGCTTAGGGCAACATTTACAATCCCTGGTTGGGCAAACATGGAACACTGGGCCACGTATGGTGCATGGCACATAGACTCAGCCTAGACAGCTTAGCTCTGATAGTCCTGGAAAACCTCAGCCTGAAAAATCTCCAACTGACTGTGTCCGTGGATGAGTACATGCTCTGTTCAAAGTCAGAAGGGCAGCTGAGAACTCTTTACCTTTGAGAACAAAGGATCAAACATAATCACAGATTTTCACTCAGCATTTGCATGAGCTGAGACCCAGTGACAATGGTCATAGGTTATGGGTCATGTTCATATCTTGTGTCAACACTAAGTGACCTGGGAGCATCTGGAGACTCTCTGAGGAAAGCATAGAAATATTCCCTCCAGACTGTTAATATCAGTTATTAACAGGGGTGAGCAGACATAGGAGGGAGGATCTGGGCAGTATTTGGCTTTTGTGAGACACTTTCATATTTGAGTCATTAAGTCAAATGTGTATTTCTTTTTAGTTTAAGAGGAGAAACATAATAAAAGAAAAAGCTGCAACCTGTTGCTTTGAACATAATGGTGTTAGATGTGATGAGCCAGAGAGAATTTTTGCTATCAGCTTATGGAGGAGATGGTCTTAATATGAGGGGGCAGTAGGGGTGGCTTCGAGGCCTGGGCAGATTGGATATAATGAAAGGGGATGGACCAGTGGGTAATTAGGTCTGGATGAGGGATCTGAAGGCGTGGAAGGAGCAGATCTAGCCAAAAGGTGCTGTGTGTCTGTGAGATGAATAAAGGCAGGAGGACAGCACATCTTGGTGGCTGAAGGCCCAGATGAGGGGTCTGACGTCAGCTTGGCAGACACTGGGAGCTGCGCTGGAAGCAGAGGTGGGGGCACAGAGCAGGGGAGTTGGTGACTCCAGGGTAGCAAGGTCAACAGCTTGTGGCCATGGGTGAGGAGCCAGAGTGGGGAACGTGGGGCCACAGACAGTGATGGTGACAGTCCCAGGGCACTTAAAGGGAAGGTGATACCAGCTCCTACCAGCCGGAGACAGGGTGGGGGATATGTGCCCCACAGCAATGAACTTGCTCCATGCCAGCATGGCTGTGGCAGACTCTGGCTCACACAACACACAGAATGATAAAGAAACCAAAATGGTTTAGGAAGATAGTTAAATAATTATCAGATGCCACAACAACCTATGGGCAGTTAGGAAAGAGCTCAGAGAAGTGGGGGCATCAATCCTCACATCTGTTACAATGACCTGCAGCTGTACATTTAGGAAGGAGTTGGTGAGACTAAAGCATGGTCATAGGCCTGATGCATGTGGATTTCGCATGACAAATAGTGCGGGACCTTCAAGAAACCTTTAGATAGTAAAAAAACAAAAAAACAAAAAAACAAAAAAACAAAAAACAAGGGACACCATGCATCCTTATCTTAATATATTGAATCTGGCTCCTAGCAGCAAGTTATACTCAGAAGCCTTTTGATTAGAATTTTGTTTGGAAAGTTTCCTATTGGAGATGGGGAAAGGGTAATTAAAAGCTATGTCTTGTTAAAATTTTGATGGGGAAAAGCACATCTCAGGTTATGCCTGAACACAGTTACTGTAAGAGCAGAGAAAGGTTTATAACAATATAAATATGCAATGTGTCTTTAGAAATGGAAGAGGAATACAAGATCTATAATAAATAAAGTGGAAGAAGTTAACAAGCTAATTAAAAGAGACAGAAAAATTGTGTATTTAGCTGTTGGCTATTTTAAACATTAAAACACATCTTCAAAAATGCTGCCCTCACAAAAGACTGAAGATGAAAATTATTTCATGAAAATAATGGGGAAGGGAAACAGCAGATAACAGCATGTCAATCTAATTGTGCTTTCTCCAGCTTTTGTTTTTGATGGGAGGGATGCCTGCTGTAGTATGCTGCTTCTCTTGCTCTTCTTGAGGATTGAAACCATTAAGTGAAGATTTTGTTCACTGTTCTGCATGTGGCACTGTGCTGGGCATTCTGAAAAGGGAGCTGAATGGATATAAGTAAAAGCAGGGGTTGGATTTGTGTCCTTCGAAGCAGAGCCATGGGCGCTGTGATCACAGCATTTTTCAGACTTAGAAAGAGAGGAAGAACACTCAGGAGCCGGGCCTGCAAGTGGTTTTGGGTGACCAGCCAAGTTCAACGCAGAAGGAAAGAGCTCCTGAAGTGGAGGATACTATCTCCCTGAGGAACTTCAAGTAGATATTCAGCCACATCATGACAGCCTTAGAGACAGATAGAGCTGGGTGTTACTGTCATTTATCAGTTGACTGATCTTGAACAAGTCACTTAACTGCTCATATGCAAAATGGACAACATAATTATATATATCACTAATTATACTGCAAGCTCTTTATTGAGAGCTCACTATGAACCAGGCACTGTTCTAAGTCTTGGACATCATTAGCTCTTAGGTTCTTAAAACAACCCAATAGAAAAAACATAGTCTCTGAGATTCTAAACAACAGATGCTGGGTAATCAACTAGAAAGTTGCACAATCTGGATTTGAACCCAGGACTTGATTCAAATTTTAATGCCAGCTCTAACTGCTTTGTCTTGAGAACTAAGGAATGTAATCCCAATATGGCATCAATAAGTGGGAGGCACCCTCCCACTTGAGGTTTCTGTGTGTTTAAGTCGCTTAACAGATGAGCACTGAAATACGCACATAGAGTGATGATTACAGAACTCTGATGAGGGCTGCGTCATGATGAAGCAGGGGTTGGCCAGTTACCCACCACCCTTGTGACACAGGCAACACTTTGTTCTTCTGGGCTGCTTCTGCAGGGTGGGATACTGACAATACCCTCAGCACTGATAGGAGGACTGATGGGGACAGCAGGTAAAGCACCTAGCAGAGCACCCTGCACGTAGTAGGCTTTCAACAAGGAAGAGCCATCATGAATCTCAGCTATGGTGGTGGTATATGCCAGCACTGTTTCTGCATTCATCTGGCCCTCAGCTGGCATTCATTTCCTGGTAGCACGGACTGAGGTCAGAGGAATGACAGCCCGTCCGGTTATGCATCCACAAAGGAAGATCAAATAGGACTAAAGTGCCAGCTATACGTCTCAGATCCTCTGGAAGCCTCTTGTGCAATGACAGGCTGAGCAAACCCTCTCAGTTCCTGAAACAGTGCACCCAGGCTCCAAACATGAAGAAACACCTGGTCTCTGGTGAAGGGCAGGAATGTTGTGAGACGCAAAACCACATTAACCATGTTTTTCCTTGTTTTGTTCACACTCAGATTGCTGGGTAGAAAGTACCAGGTGCCCTTTCCAGCTCCCAGAAAATATAGTCAATAAATGTGGTGACAATATGGTGGGCACTAGAACTTGAGAGCAGAGACACTATGAACCCACCTCAGCTGGGCCCCTTGTCACCCCAAACCCGACCTGTCCAGGGTACTGGTATTCCTCATCTCCTCTCATTGAGAAAGGCCCTCTGTTGGGCTCCTCCACTCTGTATTATGGTTTCTTCCCCTGCCCTTCTGCACAGCTGCCGGATTCTTCCTGCCAGCACCAAGCCTTCCCTCCCACCCCAGGTGCAAATGCTCCTAGACTCCATTTCTTGCTTCACTCCTTAATGTTCTCTTGCCAGAAGCTTTGACCCAGGATTGGCTCTTGAATTCTCTCTACTGTGATGAAAGCATCTCTAGTGCTAAGGTCTCAAGTGAGCTCTAGGTCTTTTATCTGCAACTTCATCTAGACATTCTTTTAAGACAGAAATCATACGAATAAAACCATCAAAAGATGCTGCCTGAGGCTCTGAGCTAGGGGACTGGGGAGCCTCCCTCTGCCCAGCCCTGATTAGAGAGAGCCAGAGGTGATCACGTCCCCCATGCCTGTGCCCAGGTGAGTGGCTGGGTGAGCCCACGGGAACTGAGGGGCAAAGAAGGAGGGAGTGAGGCCAAGAGAGGAGCTGGGGGCTTGTGCTCTCAGCACCATTTACAGGCCGGCACCCTGGCTCTGTGCTCCTTGTCCCTGTCCCCCTTCTCTTCAGAGGCCAGCAGCCTGAGGGCACCCTGGCTTCTCAAGACTGTCAGGTCCACACTTGGACGGAGGCTGTGTTTCCAAACTTGCAAATGATGGCAGCCTGTGCGAATCTTCCCCCAACCTCTTCATTCATCACTCATTCATGTGACAGGTCTTGCCTCTTTCCACAGGCCTCTCAACATTCTTATTTCCTTCTCAGTCAGGTTGGCAATGATACCAGCATCCCCACACCGGTTTAACTGAGCAGGACAGAAAGCCAAGCAAATGAACAAGGAGAGCACTGACCATATGCCTGGTGTTTTGTATACCATTTCAATTTTAATGTACCTTAGTTGGCTCAAGCTGCCATAAAAAATACCAATGACTGGGTGGTTTAAACAGCAGAAATTTATTTTCTCATAGTATAGAGGCTGGAAGCCCATGATCAGGGTGCCAGCATGGGCAGGTTCTTGGTGAGGACTCTTCCTGGCTGTGGATGGTACTTTCTCTCTTGAGTCCTCACGTGGCCTTTCCTCATTATAGGTGCAATGCCTCTTCTTATAAGGCCACTAATCCCATCAAGGGGCCCCACCCTCATGACTTCTAATGATCTAATAATTACCACCCCAGGCCTCATCTCCAAATGCCACTGCACTGGGGGTTCATCATATGAATTTGGGTGGCAGGGGACACAAGTGCTCAGTTCAGAACATTCTGTCCTTACCCCCCTAAATTCACAATCCTTCTCATGTACAAAGTTCATTCATTCCATCCCAATGACCCCAAAGTCTTAATTCAGGCTTCAACTCCAAAGTCTAAAGTCCAAACTTTTATCTTAATATCATCCAAATCAGACACAGTGAGAGTGGAGCTATGGTTCTTCTCCAACTGGGAGCCTCTGAAACCAGACACACCATGTGCTTCCCAAGCAAAATGGTGTCAACAGGCATAAAATAGACATTCCAATTCCAAATGGGAGTAAGGGGAAGAAGGGGCAATAGGTCCCAAGCAAGTCCAAAACTCAGTAAGACAAACCCTACTGGATCCCGAAGTTTGAGAATAATCCTGTTTGGTTAGTGCCTCCCTGGTAAGTCAACCTCCAAGGCTTCAGTGAGAAGCTACCTGCCTGTTGGAATAGAGGTGGGGGCTCTAAGGATCTCTGAATCACCTTAGAAGTCCTTCCTCCCTTTCCTCAAGAATAGCACACATTTGTAGCCCAATAGCTCCACTGGGGTCTTGTAGGATCTAAGAAGTCCTATGGCCACCCTTCATTCCATCCTGTTTGCTCTGTTCCCATTAGTTCAAAGTGGCAGTGTCCTTGCGGGTATAATCTCATCTCCACTCCTGGACCCTGCAGAGACTGCTGGTCACTTCCCTGAGTCACAGCCATCATCTCATCAATTGATTGTTCAGCCTCACCCTTGCATTCTCCTCAGAACATGCGCTCTCATTTTTTTGCAATATGGATAGGCTAAGAATTTTCCAATTGTCCAAGTTCTGATTCCTTTTTGGTTAACAATTCCTTCTTCAGTTTATTCTTTCCTCTTGCATTTTACTCTAAGCAGTCAGGAGCCAGGCCTCCAAGACTTTGCTTAATCTCCTCCGCTAACTATCCAACAATGGCATGGCTCAAAATTCCTATCTTCTGCAGAACACAGTTCAGCTAAATTCTTTGCCACTTTAAATAAGGAGTGGACTCCTTCCAGTTTCCAATAACACATTCCTCATTTCCATCTGAGACCCAAGATGCACTTCTTTAACATTTATATTTCTACAAGAGTTCTGTTCATGATTATTTGCATACTCTCTAAGAAAATAGAAGCTAGTTATCTCCAGCTCTCCTCTCTTCTTTCTGAACCTTCACCAGAATTGCCTTTAATGTCCATTAACTGTGCACCTCAAAACTTTCCCAGGCTCAGCACACTGCCTGGTTTCACTGCTACACCCACACTTTTAGATATTTGTAAGAGTACCAACCACCTCACTTCCTGGTACCAAAATCTGTGTGAGTTTGCTCAGGTGTCCATACTAAATATTACAGATAGGGTGGCTTATAACAAACAAAATATCACAGATAGGGTACTTAAATAACAGAAACTTATTTTCTCACAGTCTGAAAGCTGGAGGTGCAAAGTCAGACTGCCAGCATGGTGAGGACACTCTTCCTGGCTTGTAGACAGCACCTCCTCTTGTGGGCTCATGTGGCCTTTCCTCAGGCATGCATGTGGAGAGAGAGATCTTTCTCTTCCTCCTCTTCCTCAAGGCCACCACATCTAATCCCAATTACCCACCAAGGGGCCCACCTCACACTGGGGGTTAGTGCTTCAACTTATGAATTTTGGGGGACATAAACATTCAGTCCAAAACAGTCCTCTACACAATAGCTGTGTAAGGGCTTATAGTCACCTCATTTGTAGATGAGGAAATTCAGAGAGATGAAGTGATGGGATTAGGCTTTGGATCCAGGTTTCCATGTTGAATTGCAGGCCTTCTCTACCAGTCATATCACCTGCCATTCTCATTGCAGTTGGTGAATGAGTGAATGGAGGGAGGGTCTATTGTTCCTTTATTCCTGGTATCACCATGGCCTCTGGCCTGGGCCCTCCCACCTCTGATCTTCCCTAGATACTAGGGCCTGGGTAAACTTCTGGAGCATTACTCAGGGTCTTCTGATAACCAGTCTTTATATACTGCCCATGAATGCACCTCCAGAGATGAACTGGCCTGCAGCTCCATGAACCAGACTCACACAGTGAAACCATCTAAGTAACAGATATTGGGTGCTATCCCTAGATCTAATACAGCAAGTCTGGGTGGGTCAGCTGAGTCACATCACAGGGACAGACTGCTGGCATCCCCAATTCTACTTGTTGTTCTCTTTCCTCTTAGTTCCACTTCCACCAAAGGCTTCCCGAGGGTCCCCGGCTCAACCCAAGACAGTACTCTACTAAGGTGCTGAACAAGCAGGATCAGAGCCTGATGGGCTATGGCAGTCTCACATCCACCCTTTTCAGTGTGGTAACAACACTGTTACCCCACATAGTAGGTGAAGCCAGGGTCATGGCACCCTGGGTGGGTGCAGCCCACCAACAGTGGGTGCTGAGTGAAGGAGGGACATGCATGGCTTGGAAGGCATGCAGTAGGCTTGTTGGGTGTGCACTGGAAAATGACAGGTCATAGGCCACTAGGATGCTCATTCTGAAGCTAAGATACCAGACTAAGACTCTGGACAGAGAAGGGGAAGATAGGCAAGACAGCATGGCAGCAAAGAGCAGGATGCAGACTACCTGGCTACTCTAGCTCCTACTATCTATAAGCCATATACCCTGAACAAGCGACCTAAATTTTCTGTGCCTCAGAAATGGGGTAACAGTAGTACCTATCACAGAGAGTTGTTACAGCGACCAAATGAAACCATATATGCTAGATGCCTGACACCTGAGAGACGCACGTTTGCCTGCAGTCACTATCACCATCACTGTCAATATGGTTACTACACGTATGTTTGGTACCATGGAGGTACTGGACACACTGCCTTCTCTCTGCAAGAAAAAGTCTTGGTATCAATGATTCTTAGGTGTCACTCCATAGCTGCTTTTTACTATGTTGGAAAAGAAAATATCACATCTTAGCCAAAGACAGTGCAGGATCTAGTCTTTTCTTCTAAAGCAGTGGTCTTCACAGGTAGCAATGTTGAAGTTACCCTTCCTATAGGTTGTGATGACATGTTTGGCCCCAAGCTATGGGGGCTGTCAGGTTCTCAAAGCAGTCCATGCCCCTCTCCCTAATGTTAAGAAACAGATTATCTATTTCAACTGAAAAATGAGGAGGCAGGGGAGTGCGTGTAGGTGCCCATCACTGACAGGTGGTGAGCTGGGAAGGGACTATAGAGTTTGGTAGGAGGACTCCCAGCACCCCAGGCCACTGCTTTCTCTGCCAGTGGCATCAGTGGGAGATGGAAAGCAATACTCTATGGGATGGCATATTCAACAGAATTTATTTTTGCACTTAATTAAAAAGTAGTTGGGGGGCACCTAGGTGGCTCAGTCAGTTGAGCATCCAACTTCAGCTGAGGTCATGATCTCGTGATTCGGGACTTCAAGCCCCACATTGGGCTTTCTGCTGTAAGTCTGTCAGTGCAGAGCTGGCTTTAGATCTTCTGTCTCCCTCTCTCTGACCCTCCCCTGCTTGTCCTCTTTCAAAAACAAATAAACATTAAAAAAAAGTACTGAACAGGAGGTAGCTACAACAGACACATAATTTTCCAGCTGAACACAAGGAAAGAGTGAGAGGTCACAGAGCTAAATCTTGTGTGATGTGATAGATTGAATTTTGCAAATACGGCCACAACACTGTCTCTCCTCCCACCCACCTTCCTTGCAAAATGACTTTGGTACTCCCCTTGTTAAAGTGGTAGGAGTCCTGTCTCATTCCCCTGTGCTGGAGATCTTGTGATAGCCTCCACTGATAGAGCACAATGGAAAAGTCACTTGTGATCCAAGACACGTAGATGCCATGCACTCATTCTCAGAACCCAGCCGCCACACTGCAAGGAAGCCCAAGCTCTCCCACGTGCAGAGACCATGGAGAGGCCATAGCTGGTGTTTGAAAAACAGCCCAATGGAGGTTCCAGCCAGCTGCCAGCATCAACTGCCAAACATGTGAGAGAGCAGGCCTGCAGGTGGCTCTGGTCCCAGCCAGTAACCCCTTCATAACCTTCATATACTCAGCTGAGGCCCCAGATGTGGGGGAGTAGAGACAGCCTTGTGGGTGAGCCCTGCCTAAGGTCCTGACCCACAGAACATGAGACAAGCATATCAAAGTGTTGTTTTACACCATGGAGTTTTGGGGTGATTTGCTATACAGCAAGAATAACGGGCAGATTTCACTTTGATTTGTCATGAGATTTCCTAGTCCAGACCATGCCTACACAATAAAAGTGTTGGCATTGCTATCATTGGGTATAAAGATCTCACGTGTGAGCTTCGCACACACACACACACACACACACACACACACACACACACACACACACTGCATTTATGATAAACAAGTAGGGTATGAAAGAGTCTAAAACACATCCCAACAGACTTCTTTGGAAAATGTTACAGAAATATTGGAAACATGTACAATTGAAGGCTAACCAAGCATCCAAATAATAGATGAGAAGAATTCTGTCAGGAAAGATGCCAAGATCTGAACTTCAATATATTTTCCTGGAAATATCAAGACCTCTAGATAACCTAATACAGTCAAACCAAATAGCAGGGTCATAAAAAAACAACAAGATGGGGTGTTCAGAAGTCCTGATTTCCAAGCATAACTGGAAATTGGGGTAGAAGGGTTTTACCCAGAGGATACATTTTTTTAGACAGTCCATGGAATCTAATTCATACAAGTGTGAATGTATTAAATAGACAGGTGATTTTACAGGAGCCAAGAAAGAGAGAAGCAATAAAAAAGGGATAGAAGGTGAAACCTAACAAGATTGTGAGGGCATAAAAACATTTAAATTGTTTGCCCAAAATTCTGCCTCAAACCTGGCAGCTTGTTTTCCTTTGTAATGACGTTGCTCAGCTAGCTTAGAGCCCTCAGTGGACCCATTTTTCACTGTCAGTGGACAAGATGCTCAGAGGACCTTTTCCCCATGGGCCTCTGTGAGCCTTAAAATCAGTCAAGTAATATTTCATTACCTGGGTGGGGGGTGTGAGGAGGCAGACATGCAGGGACCTTGCAGCAGGGGAGAGATCTCCTTTGTGCAGGTCTACACTGAAGAGAGGATTCTACAGGGCTATGAAGCCCCCATCTCCTGCTGGGAGACCCCTCAAATAGGAGGTAGCTCTCTCCTACCCATGCTTGTCTGGCTGGGAGAAGACTGGCTGATCCATTGCTCTCCTTTTAGGGACTTCAAGATTGGGTGACATGCAGCTGACTGCATATGGTTTGCCATTTCTTCTTTGGAAGGCAGGGATGACATGGTCTTTGCAGGTGAAGGCTGTGTCTTTGTAGAGATGTGAGGACAAATTTTCTCTTCTCTGGGTCAGTTCCTAACAGTCATCATCTGATGTAAGATTCATGCAACTAGAGGGCCCCCTCCTCAGGGGAAAGGAAGTGTAAGCTTCAAAAATTTCCAGTTTTCGCCAAGGGTATGGTCATTCAGGGTCAATATCTTTATAATCACCCATTGAGGCTCATGGGGGGCCAATGGCACTTTAAGAGAGCATTTTAAAGACCAATATTTCTTAATCCTTGACACAGTAGAGCCAAGCTTGATAAGAAAGTTCACATATTTTGTATATCAGACCTCACTGTATGACCTGTTTGAAGAGTGTAAGGTGGTCTGAGTTTGGGTACCTCATTTTGGGGTTGTGCCACAATTAAAGGCTCACATGGACATGATCTTCACATGCATATATTTGATCTTCACCCAATCCTAAGAGGCACTGTGCCAGCACCCCTGGTGTCCCCTAAGAATATGTCACATTGCAGGACATTAGCAGGTCTGGCATGGGCAAAGGAAAGCAAACAATAGGCTTCTCGACTAGGCTAGGATATTCTTGAGCTTTCACTATGCTAATACGCTAAATTTTTAAAAACTTAATTTTATTTTGATAATAACATTTAACACTGTACCTATTAACAAAATTTTAAGTATCCAGAACTGTGTACACCATAGTATTGATGACCATAGGTACAAGGTTGTGTAGGAGATGTCCAGAACAAATTCATCCTATTTAATGGGAATTCTATCACCAGGCATAAGTTTCAGTTAAGCATGATGAATAAGTTCTAATAAGCTAAATTTTACTTCAGTAATGTTTTGGGCAGGCCTAAGGCTCTTTTGAAAATGAAGAAAGGATTCTGAAGATTTGGAAAGATAATGAGTTGCCAAGACAATATCAACATAACCAAGGGGCAGAGCCAGGCCTGGGCTCCAGGAGTCCAAACACTTGCTTCGTGGTTCTAAATACACAGCTAGTTTATATACCAGTGGTTCTCAACTAGGGGAGACTCTGCTCCCCAAGAGACATGGGGGACATTTCTGGTTGTCACAACTGGGGTACAACATGCTACTGGGATCTAGTGGGTAGAAACCTGTGATGCTACTCAACATCTCACAATGTACATGCAATTCCCCACAATAAAGAATTGTCTGGCCCAAAGAATGTGAAGGCTGCAAAGCCTTGGTTGATATGGCAGGTGGCAGGCTCTCCCTGAGGGTCCGTCCCTGTCCCTTCCTGATGACCACTGTGGTAGAATGAATGCAGATGCTGGCTGTACCCTGGCTGCCACTCAGCATCACACTCCTCTCCTCACTTTGGCTCTGAGACCCAGGCAGCTGCAGGAACTGAGCTTGGACAAGTTCTTGGAAGCAAGCAGAGCCAGCTGCTGCTTTGTGTGGGTTTGCTTTATGGAGCTAGGAGGTGGAGGGATGATGAAGAGTGTGTTTGGTAGACAGGATGACCCACAAGCACTTGGAGATCCACAGATAACACTTAAAGGTACTATTTCAGCTTCTGTGATCTGGGGAAGGGGTTGCTGCCCTTCTTGGTGCTGAAGTGGGCAGGCTGGGGTTGCCTCCTGGAAGGTTGCTAAATTCTCCAGCCAAGAGTGAGTGTGGCACATTTATGCTCCAACCTAAAGCGTTAGGGATGACAGACCTCCAGAACCAGCAGTACTGCTCCCAGTTTGCTGTGACGCAAAGAAATATCTGGGTCATTTTCGACAGTGGACAGGGCCTGGCCCTGATGCTGCCTAGGGAAGGCCAACAAGAAGCTTCCTCGCCTCCTGGCTTCCATGTGTGGCCTCCTCTGGGCAGGCAGCTCATGGTTCTGAAGACAATACATGCACACATGTGTGTGGCTGTGAGCCTTGGTGCTGTTCTGAATGTAACCCCACCCCCAGGCTCACTGTGGGCCTCACACATTACTGCCAGGTGTCCCCAGAGGGATGTGTTCTGCTCTTGGTCATGCCCATGTTTACATCCATAGTGGAAAGTGCCCCCTTCCTTTCCCAGACCTCTGCTGGGACATCAGTAGGAAAACATATGTGGTCAGAGCATGTTTGTAGCCCAAAGAGTGCTCAGAAGCCCAAGGGCTTTCTTTTCTCAACTGGCATGACCCATACTATTAAACTCATAACTCAGTCTCTTCTTATTCCAAAAGAACAGTGACAGAAAGCTGGGCCCACACCCACTGCCCCAGGGAGCAGCCACAGGCTTGCACCTGTGTGCATATACACGTGTGTTCTTGAGTTACCTCCCTGACACCTGTACCTTCTGAACACCTGCCAGCTCCAAAAACTGCCACCCCCAGCCCCTCATTCTATGTCTCAAGTGTCTCAAGTACAAGCCACGACCCCAAAACCAAGACGATGAGTCCAAACAGAGGCATGGAAAGTTTCTCCCAGCACCACAGCCCACTCCATGACCATGGTCTCTGGTGCCTCTGAGGGAAAGAGAGTATCTAAGTAGAATTTCTGACCCTAAACAGGGGCACATCATGGGGATGTGTCACTCTAGGAGTAAGGGCACAGCACAAGACAGCAGGTAGAGGACACAGCAGGAGAGAGACACCAGGGGGACAAGGAGGCCTGGAGGCCCTGTGGGAGCCTCTCAGACAGGCTCACTCCAGCACACCCAGGGACAGGCTCATCAGTGAGAGGGGGCCATGGTGGGGGTGGGGGAGCAGTGAGGCAGGGGGCACATGGACAGGGCCGGCAGCTGCTGCAGGACATGGGCACTACCCTCCATCCCCCACCAGGAGCCCTATTCATGCTTTTAGGCTCCGTTTAGAAAATGGCTCCCCTCTGAAAGTCTGATGAGCATTTCGGGGGACTTTATTTCTCTCTCCTGCACTCTTCCCTGTCACATCTGTTGTTTAAGCCCTTCTTTGGCCTCTGCACTCACTGCTTTTACCTCCCCCTACAAATAACCATAAGGGCACAAATTCATCATATTCACTCATCATATCCAGTGCTGTTGCCCCAGAGTGCCCTGTATCCTGAATGTGAAGCCAGCCTGCACTTGAGAAGTGGCCACAAGCCCAGTGTACAGTTGCTCTCATGGCCAAGTCTCACCTCTAAGTCCTCCGGGGAGCCTCAATGCAGAACTAGGACCAGACCAGACCTCTGGGTGGCACTCATACTTCCAGGCAAGCAGCCATTCTCCTGAGCAAACTATTGCAGTGTGGACACAGAGTTCACTGGGTTTAATATAGTTAAATGAGGGAGGGTGGCAATGCTGAGATTGCAGTTCTTTACAGATTCTTCTGGACTCAGCACCTGAGAAGCTATAGCAATGTGTGACCCTGAGCCTTTGACACCTCATCTGATGCTATAATCTTTTCATAGATGTAGGAAGGAACCCTTAACTCAGTAGGATTTACAGCATCACATTCCTTTCTTTAAAATTGCTTCCAAAGAAATCAGGTGCAAAGGCAGATGGGCAAGGATAGGAAACTGGAACAGCCTTGCTTGGTCTAGCACGTCTAGACTGTGCTACGGTTTTGCCCTGTTAGGACAGTTTTGCCTCACATTTGGATTTCCAACAGGCCTCTGACCCATTTTCTACAGAACCATTACAGAACTACCAAAATTATTAGAGTAAATAAAATGAATTTGGATGAAATCTTTGTAAAATCTGGCATCCTTCTGAGAGATTTCTGGAATGGAACAAGAATGATGAGACACTTTATTATTTACGCAGGTATGCCAAGCTCATGTGCCTTCTGAATTGTTTTTAAACAAAACAGAGGGGCAGAAATCACTTTGCCCAGCCTGAAAGGCAGAAGCAGGACAGACAGTTATGTGTGGAAGGAGCAGGAGGCTTCATGAGGGGGACACAGGATTTCTGAGGCTCAGTTATCAGTCAAAGCCATTACTGCCATTAGTGCTGACTGCGGGCGACAGCATCCCAGCCCTGACAGGCGAGTTCTACAGGATGATCTGATTTCCTTCCTGTATCTGTGTGCTTCTCTAGACAGACTGCTTCCAGGAAGTGCGAGATGCACACCCTGCTGGGGACCACCCTCGGAGATGCAGATGAGGAAGGGCTCAGAGGCCTGCTGCCAGGGGTCCTCTCCTCTTACCTCCCCACCACTGCCGCCACCACCCCAGGGAGCAGCCAGGCCCTGGCCAGGCAGCACCTTCCTGAGCAGGGGCCCAGATCTGGGCTCTCATCCGTGTCCAGTCTTCAGTTGGCAAAAGCTCCTAACTTCCTCTAAGAGGCCACCATCATGAAGCCATGTGTGGCTGTTATTAATCACACTAAAATGATTAGAAATGGAAATCTGGGAGAAGCTGAGGTATCAGAATGTGGGGGAACTCAGTTCTACAGGTCCACCTATCCTGGGGGCCCACCATTCTGCTCTTGCCTGAATTACTGATCTCGGGAAGAAAATGGCTCACCTCCCAGACCAAATTACACAACTCACTGTCCACACAAGCCTACTTTCTGGAGAGCTGCCAAGCTTCTATTTAACCTGTGGCGGAGAAGTCACAGCAAAGGAGAATATGGGAACAGTTTAGTAAGAAGGCCTTCATGCAGAAGGGTAGGATTAAGTTAACCATGTGCTGTGGGTTAGTTTATCTTCTTATTTAACTCTGGGTACTGTTTCCTATTGTGGATGTGGAGGTTGGGATGGAGTGGAGCAGGAAGTGTCTGTGGAAAAAGAAGGCCTTCAGCCCCATCCCAGCATGTTTCCTGGAGCAGGTAACTCATAAAGCAGCCCTGCCCCCACAAAGTTCCACAACACCAGCCTCCAAGCACCACACAGGCTAATCCTAGGACGGATGTTGTTACTACCCCACCTCAAGTGTTTTCTTGTAATCAGCAAAGAGGAGTGTAAAATAGCATCCTTTACTTGCTCTGAGCTTCTCCATATTTAGAATAAAGACTTCTCTGCAAAGGGTGTCCCTAAGCTGCAGCCTATGGGAGACAGCTCAGAGCCTCCTCTTTCAGCCATTTTGCCTATATGTCTGCCCTCTACCCTACTGATGGGGGCTCTACTCTGGGTTTCCATGGCATCCCGTGCATGCACTATCAGATCAGTCTACACAGCTCAGCGAGGCTGCCTGTGCAAAGGCATGCCTCCTCTAGACCACCTTGTTCATCTCTGGGCCTGGAGCACCTAGCCAGGGCTCATGGCAGCATAGCTCCACAAGTAGTTTGTTGTCAACAGATGAAAAAATAAATGAATGACCCAAGGGCAACTGTACTGTAGGTGGTCAGTGTCTCCCCAGATTTGTGGAAAACAGTGAATTCTGGAGCCACAGACTGATAAGGTGTTTTCCAGGGATTTATTGTGGGGATTCATCAAAACTCTGGAAAAAGTGATCTTACAGACAGGGTGTGACTAGGTGAGAGTCAATTAGAAACACAGTTTTGGGTTCACAGCTCCTACCTTTGGTGCTGGAGAGGGCTTTGCAGGGCTCCCTTTCAAATCCTCCATTCACTGATGAGAAAGTAAGTCATCCCAAAGGAAACTCATTTTTTTTTTTTTTTTTTTTGTGGTAAGGTCCCTGGATTCTTTGATGAGCGGATGTCATTAGCTTGTTAGACATGGCCCTTCCATGCCAGACAAGACAGGAAGACTCCTAACATGTGAGAATGTGGATTTGCCTTCACTAACTAGAAGACGGTTCTGGAGGCTGCCCATTGCCAGCAAGGGCTCAGCTACAATAACCACCTTTAGGTGAAATTCTCTAATATTAAGATGATCAGCATTAAAAGTAAGTTCACCTAGGAGAATGATTTATATATCTGCTCATGGGTTCATTTTGATGCTTACACTTCCAGAAATGCTTTCAGAACACTTGTCTAGGTTCAGATATTCCATGGAAACACAAAGAGACTGTCTACAGTCACAGTAGACAAGTGCCTATCCTCAAATTCACACATAAACAACTGCTGGAGCCCCAGCCAACTGCCTTGAAAGTCACATGCATCTGGTAGCTCAGGAGGCCATCACATAGGGGTAAGGAAGTTCCAGGATCACAGCCATAGAGGGTTAGGATCTCCAGAAGAAACAGCTTTGAATTCTGCTTCTTTATTATTCTGTGAGGTAATCATTTGTGCTCTCTGCCTTCCAGGCACATGTTAACATTTTCCTTCCTGGCCCCTTTGGGATTGGGTGGGGCCACACATCTAGTTCTGAGCAATGAGTTGTGGGAAAATTTGTGAGCAAATCTGATATGTGTCACTTCTGGGCTGAAACATTTAATTGCTCATGGAAAACCTTCCAGGCATCTTTCCCTCTTCTAGCAGCCAGCAATGGTGGTGGTGCAGATCCATCAGCATGAGTCCTGAGACTGGGGGGACCTGAATTAGTGACTCTAGCCTAATGGCAAAGCAGATGAGGTTTGCACGAGAAATGATTTGCTATTTAGAATGCTCACGTTTTCGATTTGTTCCATCACATGATGGGTACAAAGACAGACTGTATAATGGTCAGATGAGGAAGGGACATAGTATCATATCATAGTAGACACACGGTTTCTCAAACAGATATGAAAGTCATATCACTTTTCTGGCTCTAAAATGTGTACTTTCACAAAAATACGCTAAGTTTTTTGTTTTAAATGGAATGCTCTTTTAACTCTTTTTTAATAACCTGAATGAATTTTGACATATACATACACCTGTGAAACATCACCAATATAGGGTAACATGCTCTTCCATTACCCCTAAATGTTTGCTCATGGCCCTCTCTAGTTCTTTGCTTGCTCAGCCCCTGGCCCCAGCAGACCACTGATCTGCTTTCTGGTCACTATAGATTAATTTGCATTTTGTAAACTTTTATATAAATGAAACGATCCAATATGTGTTCTTTTTTATCTTGCTTCTTTAATGATCTTGTGATTCATCTATATCACTGTGTGTATCAATAGCTCATTTCTTTTTATTGCTGATTCAATATCCCATTATATGGCTGCACCAGGTTGTTCATCTATTCAGCAGTTGATTGACATTCAGGTTGATTCCAGTTTGGAGTTGTTAAAATATAAAGCTGCTATGAATGCTCATGTAGGAGTCTTTGTAAAACCTCTGTTTCCATTTCTCCTGAGTAAATATCTAGGGGTAAAATGGCTGGGTACCATTTTATACTTCTACAAGCAGTGGGTGAGAGTTCCCTGTCTAATCCTTGAGATACCCAGCCTCTCTCTCCCTCACTTACTGAACATGAACATTCACACACACACACACACACACACACACACACACACACACACACACACACACAAAGGAGTAAGTTTCTACATAAATCTTGTAGAAAAAATTCTAGCCTTGCCTTCATTACAGAATAACTTTCTTGTCTCTATGGTCAAGTCAGTTACCTTGTAACCTCCCTTTTCCCCATCTTTACCAGTAATGTACTCATTCACATCATACCAGAACAAAAAGAGCCTATCCTGTTCCACACTGCTTTCATCTTTCTCTGAGATCTTTACCTACTGGTATCACTGCCTACCTCCCCCAGTGGACCCACTGATCTTTCTAAAAGCATACATAAGACCCTATTCCTCTAAAGTTTAAAATCACCAAAGTACTCACTCCTATATTTCCATTAGGATCCAGTCTCCCCACTGTGGCTCATGAGGCCTCCTTAGATAGCCTACTGATCTCCTGTACCACTGTTACTCCCATTCACCTGGTTCCAGCCACATTAGTCTTTCTGGCCTTTTCAAATATGCCATACTCGTCCTCAGGGCCCCAGCTCTTACAGTGACCACACTCTTCTCCCTTGACTGGCTGCTTCCTTTGTTAATATAAGCTTCTGTCTAAAGCACCATACCCCTCCCCTGCTGCCCTGCTTATTTCTCATCATTCTTCTTAAAGGACCTGTAAGGATATTTGTTAATTCTTTGTTTACATGTTTCTCTTTCCCTCATCACAATGTCAACTCCAAAAGGGCAATGACCCTTGCTTACCTTGTTCTCCACTGGGCCCTGATGCCCAGAAACACACCTGAGATATAGTACTCACCAAATAATCTTGGGATAAATAAATGTCTAGGGTGCTGGGAGCCCCGCTGCATGAGGATTGTTTTGTGATCTGCATTTGTTTAATCTAGATTTTGAAAAGTCTTTAGTTGGAAACTTCAGCACCCACCTATCAGTAACTGACAGACCCAGCATGCAGAAAATCAGTAAGGACATAGTTGAACTCAACACCACCATCCATCAACTGGATCCAATGGATATCTATAAGACTACTTCATCCAACAACAGAAAAATATACATTCTTTTTAAGTTCACATGGAACATTCACCAAAACGGATCACATTCTGGGCTATAAAACACACCTTAAAAAACTTAAAATAAAAATCTTACAATATCTTCTCTCATACCACAATGAAATTAAAGTAGAAATTAATAACAGAAAAATAGCTGGAAAATCCAAAAATCCTTAAAGATTAAGCAACTCACTTCTAAATAACACACGGGTCAAAGAAGAAATCTCCAGAGATTTAAAAATATTTTGATTAAATGAAAATAAAAATACAACTTATAAAAATTTGTGGGATTTAGTGACAGCAGGGATAAGAATGAAATTTATAGTACTGATCGGATATATTAGAAAAGAAGATCTAAAATCTAGGGGCACTTAGGTGGCTCAGTGGTTTAAACACTTGACTCTTGATTTCAGCTCAGGTCATGATCTCATGGTTGGGAGATCAAGCCCCATGTTGGACTCTGTGCTCCGTGTGGAGCCTGCTTAAGGTTCTCTCCCTCCATCTCCCTCTTCCCCTTACCTGCTTGCACAAATGCAAGCAAATGTGCACACGCTCTCTTTCTCTCTCAAGAAATAAAAATAAATAAAATAAAAAAATAAAATCAATAATCTAAGCTTCCACCTTATGAAAGCAGAAAAAGAAGAAAAAACTGAATTCAAAGTAGGCAGAAGAAAAGAAATAAAAAAAAATAGAGCAGTAATCAGTGAAATTGCAAATAGGAAATTGATAAGCCTCTGGCTGAGAAAATTAAGAAAGAGAAGATACAAAATACTAATGTCAGAAATGAAAGAGGGGATATTACTAAGATATTGTGTAATTAAAAAGTAATAAGGAAATATTATGAATACTTTTATGCTTACAAATTTGATAAACTGGATGAAATGAACCAATTCCTTAAAAGACACAATATGCCAAAACTTACCCAAGAAGAAACAGACAATCTGAATAAGCTTATAGCTATTAAAGTAATTGAATCATTAATTGGTAACCTTCCAAAATAGAAAGTACAAGCCCAGATGGGTTCATTGGTGAATACTGCCAAACATTTAAGGAAGAACTATATCAGTTTACTACCATTTCTTCCAGAAGACAGAAGCAGAGGGGATATTTCCCAAGGGAATATTTTATTCTTCAAGACCAGCATTATCCAAATAACAAAACTAGATTTTGTTATCTAGTTTTTTATCTAGTCTATTTTGTTATCTACTAAAATTTTTTTCTTGTAAAAATTTACAAGAAAACTATAGACAAATATTTCTCATGATCACTAATGTAAAAATTCTCAACAAAATATTAGTAAATAGAATATAACAAAGTATAAAAAGAATTATATACTGGGGTGCCTGGGTGGCTCAGTCGGTTAAGCATCCGACTTAGGCTCAGGTCAGATCTCATGATTCATGGGTTCGATCCCCGCATCAGGCTCTGTGCTAACAGCTCAGAGCCTGGAGCCTGTTTCAGATTCTGTGTCTTCCTCTCTCTCTGCCCCTCCCCCACTCATGCTCTGTCTCTCTTTGTCTCAAAAATAAATCAACTATAAAAAAAAATTTAAAAAGAATTATATACCATGACCAAGTGGGATTTATCCTAGGTATGCAAGGCCGGCTCAACATTAAAAAATCAATTAATGCAGGATGCCTGAATGGCTCAGTCAGTTATGCATCTGACTTCAGCTCAGGTCATGATCTCGTGGCTCGTGAGTTCAAGCCCTGCATCAGGCTCTCTGCTGTCAGCACAGAGACTGCTTTGGATCCTCTGTCCCCCCCTCTCTCTGATCTATCCCTGCTGGTTCTCTCTCTCTCTCTCTCTCTCAAAATAAATAAATAAACTTAAAAAAGTCAATTAATGCAATCCATCACATCAACAGGCTGAAGAAAAAAAATCACATGATCGGAGAGAGGGCAAGATGG
>NW_027530517.1:99483-107904 GCF_008692635.1 Crocuta crocuta | reverse complement strand
TCCATATTGTTTGTAGCCATAGTTTCTCTAATGTCCTCCATGCTTCTTTAAAGCCTAGCGATTAATTTTATAATTATTGTTCTAAATTCTTGTTCAGTTATGTTGCTTATATCTGTTTTGAGCAGTTCTCTAGCTGTCATTTCTTCCTGGAATTTCTTTGGAAGAGTGTTCTTCCGTTTCTTCATTTTGATTAGCTTTCTACCTCTTGTTACTTTTAAAAGCTTGTTGTACATTCGGCCCCTGCGAGTTTTGCTGTACTAGAGAGGGCTCTTTGACTGTTCAGCACCTGTCTGTCCAAGAAGTGTTCTTTGGATGGTGTCCTTTGGTTTCTCTTGTGGAACGTTTGGTTATTTTGTTTCCCTCCTGGTAGTGGTATTTGGGACTCTCCACCATGTGTAGTTTGGTTTGTTTCTTGAGGCAGCCTTGTATTACCCTGGATTCTTGCATTCAGCAACTAGTCCAGGCCTATTTGAAGAAACTAGAAAAAATGCAAATACAAAACCAACAAGCACATAAAGGAACTAAAAGCAGATTAACAAGAGCGGTCCAAACCCAGTAGAAGAGAAATAATAAAAATCGGTGCAGAAATAAAAAGTATAGACAATATAGAAACCAAAGTAACTGTTGAACAGATCAATAAAACCAAGAGTTGGTGTTTTGAAAAAATAAACAAAATTGAAAAACTGCTATCCAGGCTTCTCAGAAAAAAAAGAGAGAGCACCCAAATAGACCAAACCATAAAGGAAAATGGACTTATTGCAACCAAACCCTAGGAAAAACAAGCAATTATCATAAAATTCTTTGAAAAATTATATGCCAACAAGTTGGACAACCTAGAAGAAATGGAAAATTCCTAAACACACAATCACTACCGAAATTCACACGGGAATATTTAGAAAATCTGAACAGACCCATAACTAGTAAAGAAATCGAATCAGTTGTCAAAAATCTCCCAACAAATAAGAACCCTGGGCCAGATGGCTTCCCTGAGGAATTCTACCAGACATTTAAATCAGAGATAATACCCATTCCTCTCAAGCTCTTCCAAAAAAATAGAAATGGAAGGAAAACTTCCGGACTCATTTTACAAAGCCAGCATCACTTTGGTTCCCAAGCAAGACACAGACCCAACGAAGAAAGAGAACTACAGGCCAATATCCTTGATGAATATGGATGTAAAATTCCTCAACAAGATACTTGCAAATCGAATCCAACAGCACACTAAAAGAATTATCCACCAAGATCAAGTGGGATTCATTCCTGGGTTACAGGGCTGGTTTAATATTCGCAAATGAATCAAGGTGATACATCAGATTAACCAAAGAAACGATAAAAACCCTATGATCCAGTCGATAGATGCAGAAAAAGCATTTGACAAAATACAGCATCTCTTCTTAATAAAGACCCTCAAGAAAGTCGGGATGTAAGGAATTTACTTAAACATCATAAAAGCCAAATATGTGAAGCCCTCAGCTAACATTATCCTCAACGGGGACAAACTGAGAGCTTTCACACTGAAATCAGGAACACGACAGGGATGTCCACTCTCACCACTGTTATTTAACATAGTGTTGGAAGTCGTAGCATCAGCCATCAGACAACAAAAGGAAATCAAAGGCATCACAATTGGCAAAGAAGAACTCAATCTTTCACTTTTCGCAGACGACATGATATTCTGCATAGAAAACCCGACAGACTCCACCAGAAGCCTACTAGAACTGATCGATGAATTCAGCAAAGTTGCAGGGTACAAAATCAACGTACAGAAATCGGTTGCATTTTTATACACCAACAATGAAGCAACAGAAAAAGAAATCAAGAAACTGTTCCCATTCACATTTGCACAAAAACTCATAAAACACCTGGGAATAAACCTAACCAAAGATAGAAGAGATCTGTANTTGGCAAAGAAGAACTCAATCTTTCACTTTTCGCAGACGACATGATATTCTGCATAGAAAACCCGACAGACTCCACCAGAAGCCTACTAGAACTGATCGATGAATTCAGCAAAGTTGCAGGGTACAAAATCAACGTACAGAAATCGGTTGCATTTTTATACACCAACAATGAAGCAACAGAAAGAGAAATTAAGAAACTACTCCCATTCAAAATTGCACAAAAGCCCATAAAATNCCAGACTTTAGCCTCTACTACAAAGCTGTCATCATCAAGACAGTATGGTATTGGCACCAAAATAGACACATAGTCCAAGGGAACAGAATTGAGAATTCAGAATTGGACCCAAAGTGTACAACCAACCAATCTTGACAAAGCAGGAAAGAGTATCCAATGGAAAAAAGACAGCCTCTTTAACAGATGGTGCTGGGGGAACTGGGCAGAAATATGCAAAAGAATGGAACAAGATCACTATCTCACACCATTCACAAAAGTAAACTCAAAATGGATAAAGGATCTGAATGTGAGAAAGGAAGCCATCAAAACCCTAGAGGAGAAAGCAGGAAACAACCTCCTTGACCTCAACCGCAGTAATTTTTTACTTGACACATCCCCAAAGGCAAGGGAATCAAGAGCAAAAATGAACTATTGGGACCTCATCAAGATTAAAAGCTTCTGCATGGCAAAGGAGACAATCCATAGAACTAATAGGCAACTGACAGAATGGGAAAACATAGTTGCAAATGACATATCAGATAAAGGGCTAGTATCCAATATCTATAAGGAACTCATGAAACCCACACCCGTAAAGGAAGCAATCCAGTGAAGTAATGGAAAGAAGATATGAACAGACACTTCTCCAAAGAGGACATCCAGATGGCCAACAGACACATGAAACGATGCTCAACATCCCTACTCATCAGGGAAATACAAATTAAAATCACATGAGATACCACCTCACGCCTGTCAGAGTGGCTAAAATGAGCAAATCAGAGGACTCTAGATGCCGGCAAGGATGTGCAAAAACGGTCACCCTCCTACACTGTTGGTGGAATGTAAACTGGTGCAGCCCCTTTGGAAAACAGTGTGGAGGTTCCTCAACATTAACACTAGAACTCCCTTATGACCATACGATAGTACTGTTAGGAATTTACCCAAGGGATACAGGATTCCTGATGCATAGGAGCACATGTACCCCAGTGTTCATAGCAGCACTCTCCACAATAGCCAAAACATGGAAAGAGCCTAAGTGTCCATCAATGGATGAATGGATCAAGAAGATGTGGTTTATCTATACGATGGAATACTACATGGCAATGAGAAAGAATGAAATCTGGTCATGTGTAGCAACATGGATGGAACTCGAGGGTGTTATGCTGAGCACAATAAGTCAAGGACAGAAGGATAGCTACCTTATGTTTGCACGTATAGGAGCGTTAAGAGGAACTTAACGGAGGACCTTGGGGGAGAAGAAGGGAGAGAAATAGCGGGGGAGAAGGAGGGAGGCAAAGTGCCAGAGACTCTTGAACGCTGAGAACAAACTGAGGACTGATGGGGGTGAGGGGGAGGGGAAGGGCTGTGATGGGTATGGAGGAGGGCACGTGTGGGGATGAGCACTGGATGTTACATGGAAACTAACTTGATAATAAACTATTAAAAAAATAAAGACCACATAGAGCTCTTAAAAAACAAAAGAGTATTCCTTATCTCTGTTGTTATATACTTGGATGGCTTTTTCTTGTCACCAACTAACTCATTCAAACAGAAGGAATATACTGAAAACCTTGGAATCTTACCGTAGTTGAAATAAGGATCAAATAATTCAGGAAATAATACAAAGGTGTACTGCTTGTCAGAAAAAAATTTATTTAAGGGAAAATACCTAAGAATAGTCAAGGAAGCCTATTGAGGACAATGTTACACAGGATCTGATAGCAAATAGATTTTATAGAGTGTCCTACTCTATTTGGGCTGCTGTAACACAATATCATAAACTTGATGTCTTATAAATAACAAACCCTATTTTACCATGAACCCTGAGTTTAAACAGGGGTACCCTGAGATGAACGAAGGAGATTATATTGCACCCTAAGTAATGAAAGTGTCCTAAATTGATTGATAATCTTTGGTAAATCAGTGTACCAATTATAATATTAGGGTTAGATTAAAACCTATTACAGGCTTCCCTTTTGGAGGCAGATTTACTTTCCATACCGGCTCTTGATCTCTGCCAGTACAGGGACCTGCTTTTATGTAGGGATCTAGTGGTCATGGAGTGCCCCCTCTGGCAGAAAATTACACTTTTATTACGTTAACTTTGATATGGGGTCCAAAAAAATAAATGACACTGGCTGGCTCTGTTGGATATGGGTACCAAAATCTCCCTAATCCCAGGAAGTACTCATGTTTTAAAGGGCCACCTTCACCCAAGAGGCGACCAGCATGGAAAGAGGATGGGGGGGAATTAACTATTTCATCTGCTTAACTGTTAAAATTGTCCCAGTTATTGTTAAAAGATTCTTCTGTCCTACTTATCCCCATTCCTTCAACACCACCCTTTTCCCCTTTTTTAGAATGGACATCTTCAGTCAGCAGGTAACCTCACGGAACAAGCCTAAAGCTTTTATGCCATTGGCGGGCAGCACCAAGTAGAAATCAGTTAACCTTCCCCTACTGGTACGAGTCCTAAATTTACCATAGTATCAACCATGGTACCAAAGGATTATGACCTCTCATTGCTGACTTAAAGAAAGGGTATTGATCCTTAACTCATTTTAATTCTCTAATATTGGTTGCTTAAAACTCCAACTAATAAGAGGAGGGTAACTTTAGACTATGGAGAGTTAACAAAGTTGTTCCCTTTATTAGAGCATCTTTACCAGATATCATTGCCTTGAAGAATGACATTTAATACAACATGGGTAAATGATTTGCAGTTATCGACTTTGCTGACATATTCTCTTCTATAAAAATTTCATGGGGGGAGTTAACCATAATTCACCTTCACCTTTGAAGTCCAATAGTATGTCATTTCCTGGTTACCTGTGGGGTATTTAAATAGTCCTGCAATTAAGCACCATCTTTGCAGCCAGGACCTAAATGTTTGACCTGCTTTTGTACTAAGAACTCAGCTTTGGCATTATGTCAATGACATCTTTTTCATTGGACCTGACCAATACTCTGTCTTATAGGTTATCACAACTGTGAGCAAACACCTCACTGAGAGGGAATGGGCAATTGCCCCACAGAAGATCCAAGGCCCCTCTCAGTCTGTTACATTTTGAGACCATGTTTGAAACTTATAAGAGGAATGGTTAAAAATCTGGTAAAAGATAAAAATCTAACACTTCAGCCTCCCACATTGGTAAAGGAAGGCCAAACAGGAATGTCTGGATTTTAATGCCAATTCGTTCCTCACCTCCAATGCCGTCCCTATTTATTGAAAAACCTCTAAGTCTTTCACTTTTCAATGGAGACTTGAGCAACAACAGGCACTAGATAAAATAAAGGAGGCTTTTACTTTGGCAGCTCCACTAATTCTTCGAGCCCAGGACTTAAACAACAAGTTTTGGCCACTGCAAATTTGCTTCTGGGAGCCTCTGGACCAAATGACTAATTAAATGGCTATGCATAGGCTTTTGGTGTAAAAGCTCCAAGACTTAGCCCAAAGGTATTCACCCATAGAGAGGCAACCTCTGGTAACAGACTGAGTACTTAGTAAAACTGAAGCCCTTACTGAAACAGAGCCAATTACTCTATGGTTGGAGATGCCTATTATGCCATCAGGGACTGTACTAGATACCAAAAGTCTAGACACTGGAAAAATTTACAGAGAATAACCACATCAAAACTAACAAATCAACTTCATCGGGCCTTTCTCTGCATCAGCAGAAATCATCAAATATGCCTTAACAATGGCAGATACTCATACAGGTCCTTTATTGGCTAACCCATGTAAGTCACTAATCTTTTCTAGTGTTATTGAGAGGTTAATGAAACAGGTTGTTATAGCCTTTGGGGGTGATACAAAGCTAGACATTCAGATCAATAATCCCACTTCACAGCAAAGGGAACACTGCTAGGGTTTTTAACCTACTCTATTGTCCCATGGCAGCAAATATCAGAGAAAGACATAATGGGCTTTTAAAATAAGGACCATTATGGGGCACCTGGGTGGCTCAGTCAGTCGAGCGTCCAACATTGGCTCAGGTCATGATCTCGCAGTTTGTGGGTTTGAGCCCCGCATTGGGCTCTGTGCTGACAGCTCAGGGCCTGGGGCCTGCTAAGGATTCTGTGTCCCCCTCTCTCTCCGCCCCTCCCCTGCTTATGCTCTCTCTCTCTCTCTCTCTCAAAAGTAAACATTAAAAAATTAAAATAAGGACCATTGAGTGAACTTGGAGGGTGATGGTCTTCTAAGTGGTTAAAATACTGTTCATAGTTCTGATTACATTAAACTCACTCCCACATGGCATAACTATGCAATATTTAAATTCACAACAAATAAGGAAACCACAAACAGAAATGCTGCAACCTCTGCTATTTTATATAACCACACTGGATACAACACAATTATCAATATTCACAGATGTGGTAGCCCTTACATTAAAGTATCACCTACCTGATACTTTAACCTTTCCTTTCTCCCTCAATACTGATAAGGACCTTACATGGACTACTGATTCTGGAATCATCTTCAGCCTGTGTCTGCTCATCATCCAATGTAAGTGGAACAAACCACTCACCAGTATCTGGAGAGAGAAGCATGCTAATCTGCCACCTACATACTTTTCTCTACTGAAGGCACTGTGGAACAAATCTGAAATGGCTTCTGACACCTGGGAGGTGGAGCTAATTGCCTTGGGTGATATACAGGGGACAATCAGATCTACTACTCCTGGCTGTGGGTGACCTCTGACTTTAACCCCTACTCTGTTGCTGTACACTTTCTTTACTTGAGAAGTTCCTACCCTCCCCAGTGTGAATCACCTTAGCATGCCACAGGCATATCACAGGGAGACAGGCAGCACTGTTCAGATTGAGGACAATGGGAACCACTTTGCTGGTTATTCAATTGATCAATCTTAGTAACATGACCACAGGCTTCAATAATAAGACCACTACTGTATTTCCTATCTCTGCTACTTCTGTCAACAATCGTCCCACTTAAGCCAGACTCTGTAATATTGCTGGTGACTCATAGGCACCTTCTAAGCCCTATGAGCCAATTTTTATTTCAAATCAAGTGAAATCCACTATTATTAACTAGTGCCACCAAGCAAATAGAGCAAGATGCCACTATCTAGCAAGTGTTATTTAAGGAATTCATAGATATAATGTGTATCCAATATCACAACTAGGATATTAATAATTGTGCAATTAAATTAAAAATGTAATCTAGAACCCATACCAACANAAAATATGCTAACAATATACACTCTTAAAACTATTGACTTCTTTTTTTAAATTAATTATAATGATCTCTCTCCTCCTCCAATACAAGCCTTGCTTATGGAGGTGGAAAGAAATTGACAATTTTTATTTTACCAAGAACCTCCTTTGTGGTAGTTAACTTTATGCATCAACTTGTCTAGATCACAGTGCCCAGATATTTGCTCAAACATTATTTAGGACCTTTCTGTGAAAGTGTATCTTTGAGATGAGATTGTCATTTAAATCAGTGGAGTTTAAGTAAAGCAGATGGAATACTATNATATGGCCAAGAGACACATGAAACGATGCTCAGCATCCCTCCTCATCAGGGAAATACAAATAAAAACCACACTGAGTTACCACCTCATGCCGGTCAGAGGGGCTAAAATGAACAAATCAGGAGACTGTAGATGCTGGCAAGGATGTGGAGAAACGGGCACCCTCCTACACTGTTGGTGGGAGTGTAGACTGGTTCAGCCCTTCTGAAAAACAATGTTAGGTTCCTCAAAAAATTAACAGTAGAACTCCCCTATGACCCAGTAATAGCACTGCTAGGAATTTACCCAAGGAATCAGGAGTGCTGATGCATAAGGGCACATGTACCCCAATGTTCATAGCAGCACTCTCCACAATAGCCAAAACATAGGAAGAGCCTAAGTGTCCATCAACTGACGAATGGATCAGGAAGGTATGGTTTATATATACAATGGAATACTACATGGCAATGGGAAAGAGTGAAATCAGACCATGTGTAGCAACATGGATGGAACTTGAGGGTGTTATACTGAGCAAAATAAGTGAGGCAGAGAAAGACAAATACCATATATTTTTAGTTATAGGTGGATTAGGAGAAACTTATCAGAGGACTATGGGTGAGGAGAAGGGGAAAAAATAGTTGTTGAGAGGGAGGGAGCAAACCAGGAGAGACTCTTGAATACTGAGAACAAACTGAGACCTGAATGAGATGTGGGAGAGGGGAAGTGAGGTGATGGACATGCAAGAGAGCACTTGTAGGGATGAGCACTGTGTGTTATATGGAAACCAATTTGACAATAAACTAAAAAATAAAAAAAATAATAATAAAGTTCAGGT
>NW_027530517.1:97917-98244 GCF_008692635.1 Crocuta crocuta | reverse complement strand
CAGCAAGAGAAAATAAACAGGGTCAGGATGGACCAAAAAAAACCCACCCGAAAGCCCCCAAAACTTCAATATGATTAATGGATGACTTCTACTTAAACAATAGATGCTTGAAGGCAGTGGGATGACATATTCAAAGTGGTGAAAGGAAAACATTTTCACCAAAAATCTTTTCTGTGAAATATGTCCAAAATAGAGACAGAAAGTAGATTATTGGTCATCAGGGTCAGGGGGATGGGAAACTAGGGGAAAGACTACTAAATACTATCTTTTTGGGGTAATAAAAATGTTCTGCAATTACTGAGGACTGATGGGTGTGGCGGGGAGGGC
>NW_027530517.1:96964-97729 GCF_008692635.1 Crocuta crocuta | reverse complement strand
TGTCAGGGAGGGCGAAGATGGGCATGGAGGAGGGCACTTGTGGGGATGAGCACTGGGTGTTATATGGAAACCAACTTGACTATAGACTATTTGTAAAAAAAATAAAAATAAATTTAAAAAATGTTCTGGAATTAGATAATGGTAATGGTTGGAAACACTAAAAATATATAGAAAAAAAGTAATTTATATGTGAATTTTATGTCAATCAAAAATTAAAAATAAAGATTCCAAGTCACTAACCTAACTTTCCAGCTAAAGAAACTAGAAATAGAAGAACAAACTAAACCCAAAGTAAGTAGAAGGGCAATAATTAAGATTAGAAGATATATAAATAAATTAGACAATAAAAAACAATGGAGACAGTTAATAAAACCATAGGTTGGTTTTTTGAAAAGATTTACAAAACTGATAACCTTTTACTAGTTTGACCAATAAAGAAAGAAAATAGGAAGATTCAGATTAGTAAAATTAAGAATAAATATGGGATATCTACAACTTTACAGAAACAAAAGGAGAACAAGAGAATACTATGAACAACTAAATTTAGATGAAATGGACAAATTTCTACAAAACCACAAACTACAAAAATTGATGTAAGAACAGGAAAAAATATGAATAGAGATACAGCAAGAAACTAAAGTACTAATAAAACACTCTTCCCTTTCTCAAAAACAAAACAAAACAAATTACTGATGAGTTAATTCTTGTTTTTAATTTTTAAGTTTATTTAGTTACTTTGAGAGAGCATGAGCACAAGCTGTGTAG
>NW_027530517.1:96306-96713 GCF_008692635.1 Crocuta crocuta | reverse complement strand
CCCAGTGCTCATCCCTAAAAGTGCTCTCCACAGTGCCCATCATCCACCCAACCTATCCTCCCACCCAGCTCCCCTTCAGCAACTTCCAGTCTGTCTCTGTGTTTAACATATCAGTACATGCAGTAAAAACATTTGACAAAATCCATCACCCATTTTGATAAAAACTCTGATCAAACTATGAATAGAGACGAATATTCTCAACTTGGTAAAGAACATGAATAAGAAAAACCTATAGCTAACATCATACTTAATAATGAGAAATTAGAGGATTTCTCTAAGCTTAAGAACAAGGAAAGGGTGTTATGCTGAGCGAAATAAGTCAGGCAGAGAAGGACAAATATCATATGTTTGCACGTATAGGAGGATTAGGAGGAACTTGACGGAGGAACAAGGGGGAGAAGAAGGGC
>NW_027530517.1:85579-93910 GCF_008692635.1 Crocuta crocuta | reverse complement strand
AATTAAGACTAGAAGATATATAAATAAATTAGACAATAAAAAACAATGGAGACAGTTAATAAAACCATAGGTTGGTTTTTTGAAAAGATTTACAAAACTGATAACCTTTTACTAGTTTGACCAATAAAGAAAGAAAATAGGAAGATTCAGATTAGTAAAATTAAGAATAAATATGGGATATCTACAACTTTACAGAAACAAAAGGAGAACAAGAGAATACTATGAACAACTAAATTTAGATGAAATGGACAAATTTCTACAAAACCACAANCTTTGAGAGAGCGTGAGCACAAGCGGTGTAGAGGCAGAGAGAAGGAGAGAGAATCCCAAGCAGGCTCTGCACCATCAGGACAAAGCCTAATGCGGGGCTCAAACTCACAAACTGTGAGATTATGACCTAAGCTGAGATCAAGAGTCAGATGCTTAACCGACTTCGCCACCCAGGCACCGCACTGATGAGTTAATTCTACCAACCATTTTTTCCCTTATGATTTTTTATTTAAATTCAAGTTAGTTAACATACAACATAGTCTTGGCCTCAGGAGGACTCATCTCCTACATATGACACCCAGTGCTCATCCCTAAAAGTGCTCTCCACAGTGCCCATCATCCACCCAACCTATCCTCCCACCCAGCTCCCCTTCAGCAACTTCCAGTCTGTCTCTGTGTTTAACATATCAGTACATGCAGTAAAAACATTTGACAAAATCCATCACCCATTTTGATAAAAACTCTGATCAAACTATGAATAGAGACGAATATTCTCAACTTGGTAAAGAACATGAATAAGAAAAACCTATAGCTAACATCATACTTAATAATGAGAAATTAGAGGATTTCTCTAAGCTTAAGAACAAGGAAAGGGTGTTATGCTGAGCGAAATAAGTCAGGCAGAGAAGGACAAATATCATATGTTTGCACGTATAGGAGGATTAGGAGGAACTTGACGGAGGAACAAGGGGGAGAAGAAGGGCGGAAATGGTGGGGGAAAGGGAGAGAAGCAAACCATGAGAGACTCTTGAATGCTGACAAAAACTGAGGACTGATGGATGTGGGGGGAGGGGGGATGGGCATGGAGGAGGACACTTGTGGGGATGAGCACTGAGTGTTATGTGGAAACTAATTTGACAATAAACTATTAAAAAAAAAAAAAAGAACTAACACAAAAAAAAAAAAAAGAACAAGGAAAGGATATCTTTTCTCATCACTCCTTCTCCATCTCAAACTGGAAGTCCTAGCTAATGAAATAAGACAAAACAAGAAAAGGTATACAGATTGGAAGGGAAGAAATAAAACTGTCTTTGTTCTCAGATTACATGATAGCCAATGTAGATAATCTGAAAGAATCAGAAAAAAATCCTGGAAACATGTAAAACAAACAAACAAACAAAAAAAGCCAGGCAAACTAGACTTTAAAACAATGACTATAACAAGAGACAAAATAGGGCACAATGTAATCATGAAAGGGACAATTCAAAAAGAAGATCTACCAACTGTAAATATTTATGCACCAAACATGGCACACCCAAATATATAAAACAATCGATGACAAACATAAAGGAACTAATTGATAATAATACAATAATAGTAGAGGACTTTAACATCCCATTTACATCAATGGACAGATCATCTAAATAGAAAATGAACAAGAAAAAAATGCCTTTGAATGACATACTGGACCAGATGGACTAAACAGATATATTCAGACCATTCCATCCCAAAGCAGAAGAATACACATTCTTTTCAAGTGCACATTGGACATTCTTTAGAATAGATCACATATTAGGTCGCAAAACAGGCCTCAACAAATACAAAAAGACTGTAGTCATATCATGCAACTTTTCTGACCACAACACTATGGAACTAGAAGGCAACCACAAGAAAAATTTGGAAAGACCACAAATACATATAAGTTAAGCAACATGCTATAAACAATGAATGGGTCAAATAGGAAATCAAAGAAGAATTTTAAAAAAATACATGGAAACAAATGAAAATAAAAACACAATGGTCCAAAGTCTTTGGATATAACAAAAGTGGTCCTAAGACAGAAATGTATAGCAATACAGGCCTACCACAAGAAATAAGAAAAGTCTCAAATAAACAATCCAACCTTACACCTAAAGGAGCTAGGAAAATAACAATAAATGAAGGCTAAAGGTAGCAGAAGGAAGGAAATAACAAAGATTAGAGCAGAAATAATGATTAAAAAAAAAAAAAACCTAAGAAAACAATAGAAGAAGTCAAAGAAACCCGGAGCTGGCTCTTCAAAAACATTAATAAAATTGATAGCCCCCTAGCCAGACTTAACAAAAAGAAAAGAGAAAGGACCCAAAAAGATAAAATCACAAATGAGAGGGGAGAGAGAGAACAACCAACATCACAGAAATCCAAACAATTATGAGAGAATATTATGAAAAACTATGTGCCAACAAAGTGGACAACCTGGAAAAAGTGGATAAATTTCTAGAAACATATAAAATACCAAAACTGAAAGACGAAGAAATAGAGAACTTTAATTGACAGATAACTTACAAAAAATTGAATAAGTAATAAAAAATCTCCCAACATATAAAAGTCCAAGTCAAGATAGCTTCACAGATGAATTCTACCAAACATTTAAAGAAGACTTAATACCTTTTCTTCTCAAACTATTCAAAAAATAGAACAGGAAGTAAAACTTTAAATTTATTTTATGAGGCCAGCATTACTTTGATACTAGAACCAGATAAAGACATCATTAAAAAAGAGAACCACAGGGGCGCCTGGATGGCTCAATCGTTAAACATCCGACTTCAGCTCAGGTCAGGATCTCACGGTTTATGAGTTCAAGCCCCATGTTGGCTCTGTGCTGACAGCTCAGAGCCTGGAGCCTGCTTCAGATTCTGTGTCTCCCTCTCTCTCTGCTCCTCCCCCACTTCCGCTCTGTCTCTCTCTGAAAAATAAACTTAAAAAAAAAAAAAAGAACCACAAGCCAATACCCCCTGATGAACATGGATGCAAAAGTTCTCAATAAAATACTAGCAAACTGAATCCAACAAGACATTAAAAAACTCATTCACCACAATGAAGTGGGATTAATTCCTGGGTTGCAAATATTCACAAATCAATCAACGTGTTACACCAGATTAATAAAAGAAAGGATAAAAACCATGTGATCGGGGCGCCTGGGTGGCTTAGTCGGTTAAGTGTCCGACTTTCGCTTAGGTCATGATCTCGCGGTTCGTGGGTTCGAGCCCCGCGTCGGGCTCTGTGCTGACTGCCGGTTCAGAGCCTGGAGCCTGTTTCAATCTGTGACTCCCTCTCTCTCTGACCCTCCCCTGCTCATGCTGTCTCTGTCTCTCTCTCCTAGAAATAAATAAAACATTAAAAAAAAACCAAATATGTGATCATTTCAATAGATGCAGAAAAGCATTTGACAAAGTACAATATCCATTCACGATAAAAAAGAAATAATAAAACCCAGGGCACCTGGGTGGCTCAGTCAATTGAACATCCATCTGACTCTTGATTTCTGCTCAGGTCATGATCTCATGTTCGTGAGATCGAGCCCCTCACTGGACTCTGCACTTGATAGTGCAGAGCCTGTTTGTGATTCATTCTCTCTCTCTCTCTCTCTCTCTGCTCCTCCCCTGCTCTATCTCTCAAAATAAATAAATAAACTTTTTAAAGCCATAACAAAAGTAGGTTTACAAGGAACATAACTCAAAATAATAAAAGCCATATATGAAAAATCGATAGCTAACATAAGCCTCAATGGGGAAAAACTGAGCTTTTCCTCTACAGTCAGGAAAAAGACAGGGATGTCTACTCCCACCACTCTTATTTAACATAGTACTGGAAATCCTAGCCACAGCAATCAGACAAACATGTTAAAAAAGTAATCCAAATCAGCAAGGAAGAAGTAAACCTTTCACTACTACCAGATGACATGACCCTGTATATAGAAAACCTGAAAGACTCCACCAAAAAACTGCTAAAACTGATAAATGAATTCAGTAAATTCTCAGGACATAGAATCAATGTATAGAAATCTGTTGCATTTCTATACATCAATAATGAAGCAGCAGAAAGAGAAACCAAGGAATCAATCCCATTTATAATTGCAGCAAAACCATGATACCAGGAATAAACTGAACCAAAGAGGTGAAAGATCTGTACTCTGAAAACTGTAGAACACTGATGAAAATAATTGAAGATGATACAAAGAAATGGAAAGATATTCCATGCTCATGGGTTGGAAGAACAAATCTTGTTAAAATATCTATACTACCCAAAGCAATCTACATATTTAATGCAATCCCTATCAAAAATCACAACATTTTTCACAGAGATAGAACAAACAATCTTAAAATTTGTATGGAACCCCAAAAGACCCCAAATAGCCAAAGCAATCCTGAAAAAGCAAAGCTGGAGGCATCACAATTCCAGACTTCAAGTTATCTTACAAAGATGTAGTGATCAAGACAGCATGGTACTGACACAAATATAGACATACAGATCGGGGGAACAAAATAGAAAATCCAGAAATGAAATGACAACTATATGTTCAATTAATCTTTGACAAAGCAAGAAAGAATATCCAAAGGAAAAAAGATAGTCTCTTCAGCAAATGATGCTGGGGAAACTGGACAGCAACATGCAAAAGAATGAAACTGGACCACTTTCTTGCACCATACACAAAAATAAATTCCAAATTGATGAAATACCTACATGTGAGACAGTAAGCCATCAAAATCCTAGAGGAGAACATAGGCAATAACGTCTTTCATATTGGACATAGCAACTTCTTACTAGATATGTCTCCTGAGGCAAGGGAAACAAAAGGAAAAATAAACTATCAGGACTTCATCAAGGTAAAGAGTTTCTGTACAGTGAAGGAAACAATCAATAAAACTAAAAAGTAACCTACAGAATGGGAGAAGATACTTGGAAATGACATATCTCATAAAGAGTTAGTATCCAAAATCTATAAAGAACTTAGAAAACTCAACACCCCAAAAATAAATAATCCAGTGAAGAAATGGGCAGAAGACATGAATAGACACTTTTCCAAAGAAGACATCCAGATGGCTAGTAGACACACGAAAAGATGCTCAACATCATTCATCATCATGGAAATACATATCAAAACTATAATGAGATACCACCTCACACCTGTTAGAATGACTAAAATTAATAACTCAGGGAACAACAGATGTTGGTGAGGATGTGGAGAAAGGAGAACCCTCTTACATAGTGAGTGGGAATGCAAACTGGTGCAGCCACTATGGAAAACAGTAAGAAGGTTCCTCTAAAAGTTAAAAAAGAAAAAAAATTTAAAATAGAACCACCATATGATCCAGCAATTGCACTGCTAGGTATTTACCCCAAAGATAAAAAATACTGATTTGTAGGGATACATGTGCCCTGATGTTTATACCAGCATTATCAACAATAACAAATTATGGAAAGAGCCCAAGTGTCCATTGACTGTTGAATGGATATATATCATATATCAGCCATAAAAAATGAAATCTTCCCATTAGCAGCAATGTGGATGGAGCTAGAGAGTATTATGCTAAGTGAAATAAGTCAGAAAAATAACATATGATTTCTTATAAGTGGAATTTAGGAAACAAAACAGTTGAACATGGGGGTGGGGAGAAAGAGAGGCAAACCTTAAAACAGACTCTTAAATACAGAGAACAAACTGAGAGTTGCTGGAGGAGGTGGGGATGGAATGGGTTAAATAGGTGATGGGTATTAAGGAGGGCACTTGTTGTGATGAGCACCAGGTGTTGTATGTAAGTGATGAATCACTAAATTCTACACCTGAAACTAATATTATGCTGTATGTTTACTAACAGGAATTTAAATAAAAACAAAAAAAAGATGCCTAAAAACAATTCCTGGAATTAATAATGAATTAGAGCAATGTTGCAGGGTACAGGTTAATATACAAAATCAATCACCTTCCTATATACTGAAATTAACAAATGAAATTTAAATTAAAACCCAATCCTATTCACTTTATCACCCCTCAAAATGCAATACTTAGGTATAAATCTAAAAAACATGTGTAAGATCTATATAAGGAAAACTATAAAACTCTGATGAAAGAAGTAAAAGAATTATATAAATGGAGAGATATTCCATGATCATGGATAGGAACACTCAATATTGTCAAGATGTCAATTCTTCCAACTTGATCAATGCAATTTCAATTAAAATCCCAGCAAGTTGTTTTGTGTTTATTGACAAAATTACTCTGAAGTTTATATAGAGAGGCAAAAGACCCCAAATAGCCAACATAATATGAAAGAGAATACCCCAACTGCCAAGTAAAGTTTGGAAGAACTATATGTGACAAACAGTGCTGTCAAGTCCTCTTATTTGAGGACTAGCTTTTGTTTATCTTGAGAACAAGTATATTATAGTTGTATCTTCTTGGCTATATAAAAGAACAAGGTTTCTTTTTGTTTCCGTAATCTCTTAGTGGATTGCCTGTGATGCAGGCATCATAATCTGGTTTAATGCTTATTCAATAATAAAATTATTTTTTGAAATCTTTTAAAAAGAAATATTGATGGAAAAGAACAAAGTTGGAGGACTGACACTACCCAACTTCAAGGCTTACTTACTATGAAGCTACAGTAATCGAGACAGTATGGTATTGGTGAAAGAACATACAAATTGATCAGCAGAGTCCTAAAATAGGCCCACATAAATATAGTCAACTGATCTATGAAAAAGAAGCAGAGACAATACAATGGATGAAAGATAGTCTTATCAACAAATGATGCTAGAACAACTGGACATCCTTATGCAAAAAAAAGAAAATGAATCTGGACACATACCTTACATTCCTCACAAAAATTTACTTAAAATTAATCACAGACTTAAATGCAAAATGAAAAACTCTTAAACTCCTAGAAAATAACATAGAAGAAAAATTAGATGTCCTCAGGTATGGCAATGGCTTTTTAGTTATGATCCATAAAAGAATTGATAAACTGTACTTCATTACAATTAAAAAAGTTCTAATCTGCAAGACACTCACAAGAATGAGAAAACAAGTCACAGACTGGGCGAAAATATTTGCAAAAGACATATAAACAATAAGAAAATAACCCAATTTAAAAAAATGGGCAAAAGATCTTAATGGACACCTCACCAAAGAAAATATACAGATGACAAATAAGCACGTGGAAAGATGTTCCACATCATGTGTCATTAGTGAATTGCAAATGAAAATAACAATGAAATACCTCTACCCCTCTGTAAGAATGGCCCAAATCCAAAACACTGACAACACCAAATGTTGGTGAGGATGTGAAGCATCAGGAATTCTCATTCACTACTGGTGGGAATGCAAAATGGTATGGACACTTTAGAATATATTTTAGCAGTTTCCACAAAACTACATCATCTAACCATATGATCTCCCAATTAAGCTCCTTGTATTTAGCCAAATGAGTCATAAAACCTATGTCTACACAAAAATCTGCACGCAATTTGTTATAGCAGCTTTATTCATAATTGCCTAAACTTGGAACCAACCAAGATGTCCTGTAGCAGGTGAATTGACTGTGGTACATTCAGCCAATGGAAAATTATTCAACACTAAAAAGAAATGAGCTATCAAGACACATTACTAAGTGAAATGCATATTACTAAGTGAAAGAAGCCAATCTGAAATGGCTATATACCGTATAATTCCAACTATGTGACACTCTACAAAAGGCAAAACTGTGAAGACAGCAAAATGATCAGGTTACCAGGGTACAGAGGGAGGAAGAGAGGAATAGGTAGAGAGCACAGAGGATTATTAGGGCTGTGAAAATATTCTGTATAATAATATAAGGAGGGGCATTATAATGGTGGAGTCTGACATTTGTCAGAGCTCATTGAATGTACAACATGAAGAGTGAACCTAATGTAAAATATGGACTTTGAGTGATAATAATGTGTTAGTGTAAGTTCATTGATTGTTCCTTGAAATGTATCACTTTGGAATGTTCATAGTAGGGGAGGTATGCATATGATAGAGTGGGAAAAATAGTAAAAATTTCTGTATCTTCTACTCAATTTTGCTATGAACCTAAAACTGCTCAAAAACAGCTTTTTAAAGTCAGACAAAATATTTGAATAAACATTTCTCCAAAGAAGATATGTGAAAGGCCAATAAGCATTTGAAAAGATGCCCATCATCAGTAAGCATATGAAAAGATGCCCAACATCATTAGGGAACTGCAAATCAAAATCAAAATAAGATGGCACTTCACAGCCACTAAGATTGTTATAGCGTTGGTGGTATAGTGGTGAGCATAGCTGCCTTCCAATAAGATT
>NW_027530517.1:70291-85505 GCF_008692635.1 Crocuta crocuta | reverse complement strand
TTCCACAAAGATTGTTATAATAATAATAGTAATAATAATTAAAAAGGAAAATAAAAATAAAATTTAAAATATAAAAAATAATTTAATAAGAAAGTAACAAATGTTGGTAAGGATGTGGAGAAATTGAAATCCTCATGCATTGCTAGTGGGGATGTAAAATGGTTCAGTTTCTTTGGAAAATATTTTGGCAGTTCCTTAAAATGTCAAACATAGAGTTATCATATAATCCAACAATTGTACTCTTAGGTATATACCCAAGACAAATGAAAACATATGTCTCAAAAAAAAAGCAAAACAAAACAAAAAAGCTGGAAGACAAATGTTCATAGCCAAAAGGTAGAAACAACTCAAATGTACATTAACTGATGAATGGATACACAGAATGTGATATAACCATATGGTGGAGTATTATTTTACCATAAAAAGTAGTACATTACTAATACATGCTACAACATAGAAGAATATGAAAAACATTTTTCCAGGGGCACCTGGGTGGCTGACTCTTTAATTTTGCCTCATGATCTCATGGTTCATGAGATTGAGCCCTGTGTGGGGCTTCATGCTGACGGTGTGGAGCCTGCTTAGAATTCTCTCTTTCCCTCTCTCTCTACCCCTCCCCAACTCATGCTTGCTCTCTTTCTTAAAATAAATAAATAAACTTAAAGAAAAAACATGTTGCCAGGTGAAATAAACCAGTAACAAAAAGGACCACATCTTGTATGGTTACATGTATATGAAATGTTTAGAACATGTAAAGACATGTAGACAAAGAATAGATTAGTGTTGCCTACGGCTGGAATGGGGGAATGAGAAAATTGGGGGGTAATAGCTAATGGGCATAGGTTTATATTTGATAGACGACAATGTTCTAAAATTGATTGTGGTGATGGTTGCACAATTATGTAAATATACTAAAAAAACACTGAATTGTATACTTTAAGTGCGCTGATTGTATGGCACATGAATTTTGTCTCAAGCTGTTATTTTTTAAAAGCTTAACAGAACAAAAGATAATCTTTGGGTAAGTCATGAAGAATAATCAAATAATCACAAAGTAGAGAATTTGCAGTTTAAGCTAATGAAAAAGCATGAACAAACTATGAATAATATGGTTAAAATATGAATGATATGATGTGAATGAAGAAGGTATGTGTGGGTGGTATAGGTAGGTGTTGGGTGGATCATGAACCTGGGGAAGTAACCTGAGAACTTGAATGGTATACTCAGGAGTTTGGATCTAATCTCACCAAGTTACTGGACGATTCATGAGTGGTTTTGTGCTGGGGACTGACAAAATCAGATTTCCATTTTAAGTAACATGCTCTGACAACAATCAACCTGTAAGAATATATGAAAGGAGGCAAGAATACCAGTTAGATTTTTGCAAACTGTGTTGTCTGCAAATGCTATCACTGGGGGCTTTCTCAATTGTCCTGTCTGAGCTGCCTCCCTGAGGGCTTGCCCTGAGCCTTGTTCCAACAGGGTCTTGCCTATACTAGGATTTTATTTTTCAAAAATTAAATGTGCCACTTGTGGGGATGAGCACTGGGTGTTATATGGAAATCAACTTGACAATAAACTATTTGTAAGAAAAAAAAAGAAAAAAGAAAAATGTGCACGGTCTTCAAGCTCCAACATAATTACTCAGAGGTAACATTTTTGTTTCTGGGAGATACCTTTGTTCTGGTGCCAGAAGCTTACCAGGAAAACAGCAAACCAACCCTAGAGGTGGTCACAAAGTCCAGGTTATAGGTCTTGACCTGTTTCCTGCATGCCTCCCCCCACATAATTTAAGACAGCCTCTTTGTTTTGGAAACTTCCCTTACACCCTTAGCCCTAGACTCCAGTTCCCAGCTCTACCACTAATCTATGTGGCCTAAATCAAGTTCCTTGCTCTTCTGCATCCCTATTTCTTCATCTATATCATGAGGAGTTCCGAAAAGAATTTCTAAGGGTCCTTATCACTTCCCAGCTTAGCTCTCTTTAAATCTAATTAAGCCTGAGTGAGCAGAGAAGGGGAAGATATAGAGGAGTGCAGGAATACAGAGAAGAGTGATAGGCCCTCAGAGGGCCTTAGACTTCTATCTCTGGCTGGCAGCTACCTGGGTATATAGTGACTTAGTTCAGCCTGAGAAAGGTGGGAACTGTTCCTAAGCCAAACATGCTCCCTTCAACTAAACATCTGCCCTTAGGAGCATTCCACTCTCTCTTTTTTCCCACTTTCAAATCTAAAATGTACTTCATATTTTCCAGTGCTCTCTGTGTCTTCAAATCTCAGGAGAGCACATTGTCTTGGGTTAAGATAAGAACCTCTAGGAAGCATACCCTTCATTGACAATCGGAACAGTCCACTGAAGATTCCAGACAGACCAAAAGGACCTTGGAGTTCAGGCATGGTAAAACTACAGTGAGGATCCTTGCCCTGGTCCCTTGTGCTTATCTTTAAGAGGTTTCTAGATTCCTATGCATACTTCATACAGGCCTTAAAACTGAGTGTAAATAACTCAGAAAAGAAGGCCTACCACTCCACAAAGGAGCCATGGTTTAGAAGGATAGTATGGCAGTGTCACAAAAACTGAAGATCTAGGTTTGGAGGCAGTAAGTAGGGGTGGAGCAGGCAAAGGGGGCAGAGATTGATTCCCTGGGGCATCCATAGGGCTGGTGGGAGCTTAGTAAGCATCTATTCCAGCAGCTTCTAAGAGTGGTAGAAGGTAGTAAAAACAGAGTAGAAGGAGAGTAGTCTTTGAATAAATCCAAAACCTTTAAAGTAATTTTAAACTGACCCAGGATAAGGTGACATGTGGCACATGCTTACTAAATTGTGAAGTTTTCTTTCCTTTTGGCTATAATAGTCATTATCTTTACTGTTCAGAAATTCTGACTGGCAGCTATGATTTACACTAATAATATGAAGAAATGAATTATCATGTAATCAACATATTTATTCGCAAACAAAATAAATACATGGCTCAGGAGGGGAAATATTTTAAACGGTAAAAAATTTGGGAACTACTGAGAGAATCCAAATATTTAATTTTACTCATGAGGAAACAGAGATCCAAGGAACGATAGTAACTTATCTGAAGTCACATAGTGTGTCTGGTTCTATCAGATCTGGAGCCTAGTTCTCTTAAGTACCAGCCAGAACCCTGTTTTCTCTACTTCACTTCACTCCAGGATTTCTTGTTTCCACACAATAAAGTAGGAACTCAGGAAAGATTTGTTGAATTGAAAGAAATCCATCAGTTTTTCCAGGAAAGTGTCTGGGTTTATTGGTTATGTGGACTTAAGGTGATCTGGGTTGACAGAATTGGGCCAAAAAAACTAGAACCTGAGCTAAAAGTTTAAAACCTCTCCAAGGCCACATCGCTAAGTATTGAGTATTATGAAAAAGCCATGGGTTTCTGGACCATGTTAAACTTATGACAACTGTAATTTAGACTGGGACATCATGGTCTCAACCCAAACCATAAGCTCCAAAACTCCAAGATGCTTTTAACCAGGTTAGAGTTTTATTGTACCCCTAAAGTCATTGAACTGGCAATTAGAACAGCTATGGCTGGGGTAGAGCTTGGTAAAGTAATTCAGAGAAGGGCAACTTTGTTTTAAATAAGCACAATAGATCAATTTCTCTGTGGCAAAAAAAGGCACAAAGAATGAGAGCCCTAGAGCTAATATCCATGAGGAACTCACCAAATTCCACACCCAAGGAACAAATAATCCAGTGAAGAAATGGACAGAAGACATGAACAGACAATTCTCCAAAGAGGACATCCAGATGGCCAACAGATACATGAAACATTGCTCAGCGTCACTCCTCATCAGGGAAATACAAATCAAAACCACACTGAGATACCACCTCACGCCTGTCAGAGTGGCTAAAATGAACAAATCAGGAGACTCTAGATGCTGGTGAGGATGTGGAGAAACGGGCACCCTCCTACACCGTTGGTGGGAATGTAAACTGGTGCAGCCCTTCTGGAAAACAGTGTTAGGTTCCTCAAAAAATTAACAATAGAACTCCCCTATGACCTAGCAATGGCACTGCTAGGAATTTACCCAAGGGATACAGGAGTGCTGATGCATAAGGGCACATGTACCCCAATGTTCATAGCAGCACTCTCCACAATAGCCAAAACATGGAAAGAGCCTAAATGTCCATCAACTGATGAATGGATCAAGAAGATGTGGTTTATCTAATCAATGGAATACTACATGGCAATGAGAAAGAATGAAATCTGGCCATTTGTAGCAACGTGGATGGAACTCGAGGGTGTTATGCTAAGTGAAATAAGTCAGGCAGAGAAGGACAGATGCCATATGTTTTCACTTATATGTGAAACAGGAGAAACTTAACAGAGGACCATGGGGAAGTGGAAGGGGGAAAATAGATAAGGAGAGGGAGGGAGGCAAATCATAAGAGATTCTTAAATACTGAGAACAAACTGAGGGTTGATGGGGGTGGGGGAGAGGGGAAAAGAGGTGATGGGCATGAAGGAGGGAACTTGTTGGGATAAGCACTGGGTGTTATATGGAAACCAACTTGACAATAAACAAACAAACAAACAAAGTTTTGTAAGAAAAAAGAATGAGAGCCCTTAAAGAAGCATGGGTCTGCAGATAAAACACATTCAGGTGAGAGAATGCCAAGTGGGGAGTCAGGGAAAGGGGTGAAGAATTCTGTCACCAGANTGACCCAAGCAAAAGTCGGACGCTTAACCGACTAAGCCACCCAGGTGCCCCATCTGAGCAGTTTTTTCATAGCTTTTGAGGATTTATGTCAAGACAAAACTCATAAAGACAATGAAAGTTAAAAGTTCACACTAGACTTAAACACCAGGGCTTTGAAAATTCACAAGAGAGTGTGGGGTCGACATTCACCACCCATCCGGACTCCTGGAACCCTGGGGCTCTGGATGGAGCCTGTACTCTTATTCCTAGGTTTCCCTCAATGGCATTGCCTGCTGAGTTTGCAGTTCTCTTGGTTCCTTTCTCAACTCTCTTTGGAGGTGGTATTGACCAGCCCTCTCCCACCAGATAAGGACATCATATTCTTCCTGATCTGGGAGAGCAAAGCAGTCCACATCCTCTGGGGTCTGGGAGATCAGAGAGGGGAAGTTCTAATGTTTGTAAGCAGATCAGTCAGTTGTCTGGGCAGCCCCAGGGGCTCCTGGTCCAGATACCTTTCACTACCTTCCCTTCAGTCCCCTCCTCATCTTTATCTGCCTCCTCATAATGTCTCTTGACTGCTTTGTTCATTGCCCAGAGACTGGCAGCAAGCCAAGTACAATGCATCCCATCTCTGTAGAATTGTCAGTAAAAGATGGGGGTTGACTGAGGAAGAAAACTACAGTGTGCTCTTCACTAGGTCTTTCTCCAGCCCATTCCTATCTGGCACTGGGGACTGCCCTGGTGCTCAAACACTAACTCCAATCTACAGGATGGGCTGAGTGCCACCCCAGCCTTTTTGGCAGCCCAGCATAGTGAAATACTGTTCAAGCTGACCTGACTGGCCTCAAGGCCCAGGGAAAGAATATGAAGGGTGGCAAGGGCAGCAAGAACCTGTGGAGTTGCAGCAGCTGATGAGTCAATGTTTTCTGAAGGGTTTTTGCTCTTGTCATTCTTTGCAGTAACTCATTCTCAAGAACATATGAAGGGACTCTAGACTTTAGGGCAAAATTTTTGTGCTTGGATTCCCCACTCCAGGCTGCTCACACTGTGGTGAAATCTCTTTAAGTCAAACTGTCTCTTGGCCTTAGAGTCACTGTTGGTTTCCAAATAGTCCCATGAGAGGGCATTTTAAATTTTATTAAGGAAATATGAACTAAAGTAAAATAAGGATCAAATAAAAGTGTGGCCATTTCCTTGGGGAGGACTGGAAGGAAGACATGAGATAGATATCATATCCTGTTCTATTAACAGATGCACATCATGTAATTCATCTCCAAACCGGTTTCCTGAAACAAGAGCTGTTTGCTGGCCATGGACCAGCCCAGCCCTGAAGGCCAGTGTCCTTTGTGTTGTCATATTCTCTGGCTCAATGACAGAGCAATAGGTCTGACACTATTTTAGGATCATGTGCCCTGTTCCACTTATGGATACGCAGTCTCTCCTATATGAGTGAAGACCCTAATCTTTGTCTAGGCCAATGGGTTTAAAAAGAAATTAATACTGTCTTTATTTGGTATTATATTTATTGATTTGCTTTACTAAATATAAAATATTTACATGGCATTTGCCTCTCATTTTCTCCAAGAAACCTTTTTATACAAAAGTCTTAAGTTTTTCAACTGAAATTCTTCCTGTGTGGGTTCTCAGACATTCTCTATGCTTGGGGAAATGTTACTGTAGGGTCAACAATGTATAATAATATCAAAAGGACGTAAAACATCATCAACAACAAAAATGCCAAGAATAGTCTTGAGTACAAAAGACAAACACAAATGCAACCTTTGCAAAGTCAGTTTCTGCTAATAAACATTCTGAAAATGAAGGTCATCAATTAAATTAAAAAGCACTTGTAAATGACTTATACATAATTGTTCATAACAACTTTATTTATAAAGCTAAAAATGGAAACAACCAAAATATCCATTAACAAGTGAAAAAATAAACAAACTGTGTCACATCCATACAATGGAATACTATTTGGCAGTAAAAAAAAAAAGTAACAAAATATTTACACTTTAACTTTTTAATGTTTATTATTTATTTTGAGAGAGAGAGAGAGAGAGCAGGGAAGGGGCAGAGGGATAAAGAGAATTCCTAGCAGGCTCCATGCTGTCGGTGCAGAGCCTGATGCAGGGCTTGATCCCATGACCCATGAGATCATGACCTGAGCCGAAATCAAGAGTCAGATGCTCAAGCAACTGCGCCACCCAGGCGCCCCTATTTTGAATCTCAAAATAATTATGATGAGTGGAAGAATCTCTAGACAAAAAGAGTACATAATGCTCTCCATTATTTTATTTTTAAAATTTTAATTAAAGCATAGTTGACATATTATATTAAATTAATTTCAGGTATACAATATAGTGATTCAACAATTATATACATTACAAAACGTTCACCACAATAAGTGTATTAAAATATTACTGACTATATTCCCTATGCTGTACTTTTCATCCCGATGACTTATTTATTTTATAACTGGAAGTTTATACTGCCTAATTCCCTTCACCATTTTACCTATCCTTCCATCCCACTTCCCTTTAGCAACCACTGGTGTATAATTCAAAAAAGAAAGAAAGAAAGAAAGAAAGAAAGAAAGAAAGAAAGAAAGAAAGAAAGAAAGAAAGAAAGAAAGAAAGAAAGAAAGAAAGAAAGAAAGAAAGATGCCATGGAAAACAATCTATTTTGTTTATTTTCCAAAAAGGATTAAAAAACATGTTTTACGCACCGAGGGGAGGTTTTTCTCCCCCGAGCCATCAACAGATGAATGGATCAAGAAGATGTGGTTTATCTATACCATGGAATACTACATGGCAATGAGAAACAATGAAATCTGGCCATGTGTAGCAACATGGATGGACCTTGAGGGTGTTATGCTGAGCGAAATAAGTCAGGCAGAGAAGGACAANAGAGAGAGGGAGTCACAGACTGAAACAGGCTCCAGGCTCTGAGCTGGCAGTCAGCACAGAGCCTGACGCGGGGCTCGAACCCACGAACCGCGAGATCATGACCCAAGCGAAAGTCGGACGCTTAACCGACTGAGCCACCCAGGTGCCCTTAGAAAGTTTAAAGTATTTCTAAATCCATGGAACCCTTTTTTCCTTTCCAATTGCAATCTTACACTGGAGCACATTATATAAATCATATAAAAGCAGGACTGCAAAATTATGGAAGGAGCCTAAATGTCCATCAACTGACAAATGGATCAAGAAGATGTGGTTTATCTATACAATGGAATACTACATGGCAATGAGAAAGAATGAAATCTGGCCATTTGTAGCAACATGGCTGGAACTCGAGGGTGTTATGTTGAGCGAAATAAGTCAGGCAGAGAAAGACAGATACCATATGTTTTCACTTACAAGTGGAACAGGAGAAACTTAACAGAGGACCATGGGGAGAAGAAGGGGAAAAAATAGTTGGGGAGAGGGAGGGAGGCAAACCCTTTTGAATACTGAGAACAAACTGAGGGTTGATGGGGGTGGGGGAGAGGGGAAAAGAGGTGATGGGCATGGAGAAGGGCACTTGTTGGGATGAGCACTGGGTGTTATATGGAAAGAAACTTCACAATAAACTATGAAAGAAAAAAAAAGCAGGGCTCCACTGGTATTATGTGGATGCTTGTCAGGATACTGCAAGCTCCACTGATATTTTTCATTTATCTTCTCCTTCTGCTGTCATCCCTAAGGGGTACTAAATAATCTCTGGAGTTGTACAGATGTCCTCCTTTCCAAGTTAGCTACTTTCTTACTATCTGTCCTGAAAGATGATAGAGCAATCCTTTCGTTTGATAGGTGGGGAAACTGAGCCATGAAGAGGTGAAAAGAACTGCACATGGTCTCATGGACAGAAGCAGAAGTTGATGTTCCAAGTATTTGGAGAGTACTAAGACAGATCCCTGTATTGTGCCTGTGGGTAGTGTTTCTGAAGGGCTTTTATTTTGATGAGATTTTATCTTCAGTATCTTTACAAGTGTCTTGAACCCTTAATGAATTCCTGCTACGCTATTCCCAAGCATAACAGCTTCTCTGTCCCCTGCTTATTCCTATTTCTCTTTGGCCAGGGTCTTCCAGGCCTGTGAACCTTCTGCCTCCTGAAGCAGCTCATTCTCAACAGATCAGCAGCAGCCTCATTCGGTGGTGACGTTGTGATATGCTGGGATAATGACACCAATTTAGAACCAAAAGCTCTGGTGAAACACTAGCAGTAAGGAGGCTACACAGGAAACCAGTACCTCGGTTACAAGTACTACCTCTAATGAAGAGAACTTCAAGCCCCCAAAAGAGCCTGGGAACTAGAAAGCACAAGCAATCTTACTTCCCATTCGTTCTCTAGATGCCAACAAGTGGGTCCACCCAACCTCAGAGGGGCAGCTCCAGACTCTCTTCAAAGATACTGGGTCAGCAGAGATGGGATTTCCTCCACGGGGGGGAAGAGGAGACAAGAAGAAGGAATTCAAAGGGAGGACTAGCTATAACAGGAGCTGGCCTGGACTGATCTGAAGGGCTCAGGAAGAGACACTCCACTGAAGGTAGGAGAGAAGAAAGGCCACTGCAGGGGACAAGGTAAGATTTAGAGAAATCAGGAGCTTGGAACAAAGCATCCTAGCTTCTCCAGAAAAAGCTGGGGATGAGATTAAGGCTGAATCTCTCATAGAAGGAGTTAGAGGTGATTAAGTTTCAAATTTCTGGGGTGGTTCTTGGCAACATAAAGCTGAGAGCCAAAATGCCTTTCAATCTTATAATTTCTTTAATTTTTTGATAACAGAGCCACACACCCTATGTTCCATACATCTGTACCTGACATTTAGTGCAGACCCAACCCAGGCCAAGCAGCAAGGTAAAGAAGATTGTAACGCCAGAAACAGGCTTCTTACAAAAATAGGTCACCATGTGTGCTGCCTAGCACTGCATGCGAAGGAATCGCCAAGNCAATACAATTTGGATAAGAAAAGACTGAGGAAACAGGAAAAAAAGTGGAAGTCACAAAAAATAAGAACTGAGGCCCAGAAAGGGAAGGTCATAGAGAGTGTAGGGACTTGTCCAAGGTAATACAATTAGTTAGTGGCAACGGAGATCAGGATGAAATGAATGCCTCTTAGGCAATACTATACCTATACTAAAGAAAATCTTTCTGCAAAATCTTGCCATTTGTGACAAGATGGATGAAACTTTAGGGCATTATGCTAAGTGAAATAAGTCAGACAGAAAAAGATAAATACTATATGATCTCACTTATATGTGGAATCTTAAAAAATGAACAAAAAATCCCAAGCTCATGAATATAGAGAACAGACTGGTGGTTGCCTGAGGTGGAGGTGGGCAAAATGGATGAATAGGATCAAAAGGTGCAAATTTCCAATTATAAAATAAATAAGCTATGGGGATATAATATACAGCATGGTGACTATAGTTAATAATACTATATTGCATATTTGAAAGTAGCTAGAAGAGTGGATCTTGAATTCTCACAATAAGAAAAAAATTTGTAACTATATATTTTAATGGATGTTAACTGGACTTATTATAGTGATTATCTTGCAATGTATTAAATCATTACATGTGCACCTGAAACTAATATCGATTATACCTCAATAAAAACAGAAAGATCCTCTTCCATACGAAGACATAGAACACACTGAGAACACTAGAAAAAAAGAGAGAAAATTATCTGAAATATTGGATTAAAGCAAGGTAATAAATTTGGATCACTCACAAAGTATCTCCAAACCCTAGGGATTCTTCTCCAATGTTTAGAAAAATGCTATTTAGAAACATATCTAAGGATAGCCCATGGCTTCTCATTATACAGGACCCTGGGTATGGATATGTCCAGACTCTAGGACAATGTATTTGATTTCACATTGCTCAGAACTTGTGTTAGTCTGGGGCCTCCAAGGATTAGACAATAAAATGGGATAAAATGTGCAAGGATTTATTATGGAAAATGAAAGCAAATGGAGAAGGAATCTGGGAAGATTAGGAAAGCTGTGAGACTATAATGTAAGTCTGACCCTGAACAAAAGAGAGAGGGAGGGAAGGCTGGGTGAAAGTGTCCTAGTCCGCTCTGCACTCTCAGAATATTTGGCAAGGCCAACAGAGATTGATGAAGCTAAGATCAGTTGGCAAGGATTTCTTTGTCTCCCAGGAATGGGCCTACCTTAGTATCTCTGCCTTGCAGTAGATGCCTCAGTGCAAATGCTGGGATGAATGTCAGAGCATAGCAGCCAAGGCTCAATTATGCTCAATTGGTCAATTATGCTCTTTGTAGTTGGAGGTTTGCAAGGCATATTCTCTTGGGTGCTACAGAACTACAACTTTAGCTTCCACTACATCCCTTCTTTTCCCAGATGCAGGTGCTTTCCCATACCCATAGGCCCAGCTGGGGTCTTGAGTCTCTAGACAGGAAAAATAGGAAGTGACAGACCAGAGACCCTCTGCCTGCAGCACTAAAGTCATACCTACCATGAGTTGTGGCTCTTTCCTTCTATGGCCCTGCCTTCTATCATGAGCTAACATGTTCATACCACCCATGCTAGTTGTTAATCAAAACTGCCCTTTTAAGTGCTCTGAATATACAAACCTCTTATTGTTTCAAACACCCCCTATATTTTCTTTCTCTAGCCTCCTAATCACCCAAGTCTAGAGAACACAGAGCAAAACAGAATGGCCAAGGAGGTGGGGTGAGAGTTGGAGAGCATTACATGGAATTGTTTTCTTTGACAGTGGATGTGACTACTGAAACCAGGTTAGGGAACTAACATTTTGTTGGCCTCCCCACACCATTATACCTAACCTTCATTATTCCACATACTTGCACTGATAGGTTTAGTGTACCTGCTTGATGGATGAGAAAACTGAGGATATGTATAAGCCACTTGCTTATGGTCACACAGCTCTAAGTAGCAGAACCCCTAAACTCACAATGAACCTGGATCTCAGTGAGAGGAGGACACAAACTTTACCTTCAGTGAGTTTTTCCTCTTCTAGAACACCAGGAACTGACAGGGGTACAGCCCTCTCTGCAAACTGCTTCTACTGGAGGCCATCACTAATCTGTATTGCTGTCTGTTGATTGCCATGCCTTCAACTCAGCCCCAACCCCTCAGAGGCCACTGTATCAGTGTCTTTTTCACAGAATACCTCTCAGCTTCTGGCTTTGATAGGAGTCAGGGGAGACTCTGGATTAAGACCAGAGTCAGAGCTCAGTTACAGATAGAGGCCAGTCCAGAAGTCTATAACTGGCTTGAAGCAATCCACGAAGGGCTCTGGTATGGCAGGGATTGGAGCTGGGCTCCAGAGCTGGGCTTTCTGAGTACTCCAGTCAACCCACCACCCACTGCAATAAACAGAATGTGCTATCCTCCCAGAACAATGGCCCAAAGGATTTCTTTATTGCTCTCTAGCTTTGATTTTACATTTAAAAACCTCACAAAACAACAATTCAGGAGATTTAACAAGCACATTCCTGGACACTGAGTCATAGGTGAGAGGAGGTAGAGGAGGGAGCAAAAATCTGACTAAAGGAGGGCATTAAAAGAGCACAACATAGCAAAACGTCTATGTTGCCAAACAATTATTGATAATCCCTTCCAACCTGATTATTTGAAGATAGGTGTATGTGGTATGTGCAAGAAGATGTTTTGTCAATTAAATATTACTAATGTTTAGCTTTTACTACTGGATTATTTCAAAATCTTACTTTTTTGAAAAAAGAAAAACCACTTCGTGGTGTGTGAAAAGATACACATCTCTACCTTCTCATCCCCAGGCAAGTCAAACTTACACATAACTACTGGTCCAGAGCCAGCAAAATAATAGGCAGAAAGCTGAACAGACATCAGGGGTCCCAGTGCAGTGTCTCCCTTTTCTCTATTCTATATGGACTCTCCCTAAAAGCCTGGTGTTTAAGAAGAAGGCTCTATGTGTGAGAACTGTAAGCAGATGGGGTGGTAGCCAGGAAGATGGCTCTAGATAACACAAGCATCTTGGAGGGAGCCAGAGAAGATATATGCTTATGTATGGAGGTCTTCAAAAAAAAAAAGTCAAAACAAGCAAATTGTTAGTGTGCTTCCCACTGGAGGCAGGCAGTCTCTTCAGAGGCATTTGCGATAGGCAAAGAATAAGAAGGCTGGAAATAAAATACCTCTGACCTAGGATGAGGGGGAAAGTTATGACAAGAAGGTTAATGGCCCTCCAAGCAGCATCTGTGACTCTGAAACTCAGATTCTGAGCCTTCTAGGTCCTCCATATACCAGGGTTTAGGGGTTTGCTGAAGAGCACAGCGGCCCAGAATCAATGGAGCAGTAGTTGGGAAGCCTGCTTTGTTGGGCATCTATCTTTTAGGTCTCACATATATGAGGCTTGTTTTCTCTAGAACAGTGATTACTTGTTTTATTTTATCTTGACTGTACATTATAATCACCTAGGGAGCTTTAAAAATACTGCCCCACCTCCCAGAGATGATGTTTCAATTGGTCTGAAGTAAAGCCAGCACATCAGTTCTTTTTTTTTTCTTTCAAGGCTGTGATTTAAAAAAAAAAAAAAGTTTATTTCAAGTTGGTTTCCATATAACACCCAGTGCTCATCCCCACAAGTGCCCTCCTCCATGCCCATCACCCCCTTCCCTCTCCCTCACCCCGATCTGCCCTCAGTTTGTTCTCCACAGGGGATTTTGATGGTCTGCTGGGATTGAGAATCACTGCATTGGAGGAAGCCCATAGTCTCAGTCAGATGCTAGCTTAGCAAACACGAGTTGGTGGAGATAGAGAGATAGGAAGCAGAGGTAGATGCAATGGAAAGCATACACACTGGCCTATATGAGTCAGGAGATGTAGGTTAGGCCCCTGTTTTTGCCACTGATATACTGTGTGATCCTGGTGAAAGACCCATCTCTCTCTGAGGCCCCCATCTCCCTCAGTACAAAAAAGGAGTTGGACTTCGTGACCTCTAAGGGTCCTTCTGACTTCTTCAACAGTCTAGAAATTTACCAGGCAGGAGAAGGAAGTGGGGTTGGCTTGGAGAGATGCAGATATTCGCCGCCGCTGCTGCTGCTGCTGCAACATGTTGGGCAAGGGGTTCAAAAGAGCACTGCTAACCCAACCGACTGAAAAGGGCTAGTCCCAGAGAACTGCATATCCAGAGCTCATATTGAAAGGTATGGAAACTGTCTTTAGATCTTTTCCATTGTGAGCCCACAAGTCAAGGACAGTGCCCAAGTGCCGACTCCCACTGGTGGCATCATACATGTTTATTAATATTATTATTAGTTGTAGAATTAGTAGTAATAGTAGTGATCTTAATTTGACATCCAGCTCTCCCATTTCATAATGACAGCTCAAATGTGTCCACAGCAGCATCCCAAGGAGCAGAAACTACTTCAATTGAACTCTCTTCTTCATTCCTATTATCTCCTCACTGGGGAGACAAAGGCCCAGGGAGCTGAGGTAGAAAGTGTACATGGTAATTCATATTTCAAGTCACTGTTTTCCAAGTCCAAGCCTAGCCAAGATTCTCAAGCCAAGATACACTGGACTCTAAGTATAGATGGCTTCCAGTTGGGAAGGGTTTATAGCCCATCAAAATGCCCTGGGGAGCTTTAAAAAATACTGATGAACTAGCCCTACTCTCGACCAATCCAAATCCTAACTTCCCTTTTCTGAACCACCTTTCCCACCAGTGCCCTGATGCCCCTTGGCAGTTTCTTCATCCATTTCTTACCTCTCCCCATAGCCCTAATCATGAGTTATAGAACAGAATCAATTAAATAACAATTTAATGATGCAAAAGCCACAGATTACATATTAAGTCAATTACTTAGATTGGAAGTTCCTTGGGAAAGATATTTTGCTTCCTCTTTCTCTTTAGTCCCCTACAGCTTAAAACAGAGCTGAGCAGACACTGCGTACCTTTCACAAGAGGCCAGTTGGCTCGACTGATAAAGTTGACAGGTCTGATCAATCAAGGGTTGTAAGAACTCAATGAAGTAGCCAAATATTCATGGATTGTTAGAATAGGTATTTTGGAAAATAGGTTCAAAATTTTACTTGCCAGTGCAGACTTTCCTCTCTCTCCCACAGAGTATAATCCTCCCCATACTACAGAACTACTCCTGCCTGTTCCCAACATGACTGTCATGCCCTGGTGTCTTTTCAAGTTCATTCACCTCCCATCCAAGTCCTTTATATCAGAATTATAAGTGTAGGAAGAGCAACACCCCACCTCATCTACCCCCACCCCACTTGGGCCTCCTCCATCTGGAGTAGCTCAATAGACTCTTATCAACACCAATCCTATCCTACTCCTTCCTCATTGTTTACTTATCATCATCAGCAAGGCCTCCACATTCCTCCAGCCAGAACTTTTAAATTTTCAGGGAACTTTTGCTCCCCTCTCTCATGGACCTTAGCATTTCCTACTCTACTTGATAGTTAATCTCTCATAACCTTAAGATAGCTTACTAGCTGTGTGACTTTCAACAAATCACTTAACCTCTCAAACTTTAGTTACTCATCTGTAAAATGGTGATGACAATCCATGCTTTA
>NW_027530517.1:64646-70205 GCF_008692635.1 Crocuta crocuta | reverse complement strand
ACTTCATCCCAGATCAAGTGAGATAAAATATGTGAAATCAAATAGTATATAATCATAATAGTTAATATTTAATGAGTACTTTATGTGGACCAGACACCACTCTAAGTACTTCATATATATCAATTTACTTAAACAATCAAGCATATAATTATTAATCTGTTTTGAGGAAACTGAGACACACAGAGAGATTAGGCAATGTACACAAGGACGCACAATAGTAAGCTGTAGAACTGGATTTGAACTGAGGCAGTCTGGTACTGGAGTTCTCATTTCTATGACTCAGTCATCCACTGCCAATGTAGGCAATAATATATATTTTTATATAAGAACATAATATGCATATTCTTATATGACATAGAGAATATAGTTAATGGTATAATAATAGCATTATATGGTGACAGCTGGTAGCTACACTTGTAGTGAGTATAGCATAACACACAGAGTTGCCAAATCACTATGTTTTACACTTGAAACTAATGAGACATTGTGTGTCAACTATACTTTAATAAAAAAGAATAGATTACTAATATCTCTAAAGCCCTTTATGTAACTTTCCCCTAAGAAAAAGAGTTTTTGTTTTGCAACCACAATGGTATGAAACTATAAATCAATTACAAGAAGAAAACTGGGGGAAAAAACCCCACAAACACTTGGAGCCTAAACAGTATGCTACTAAACAATAAATGGGTCAAAACGGAAACAAAATAACTTGAGACAAATGAAAATGAAAATACAACATTCCCACATCTATGGGATGTAGCAAGGCAATTCAAAGAGGGAAGTTCATAGCAATACAGGCCTACCTCAAGAAACAAGAGAGAAAGTGTAGGGGGAAGATGGTGGAGTGGGAAGACCCTGAGCTCACCCTATCCCACGTTTACAACTAGATATCATCCACATCCAAGTCAATAAACTGCAGAGTGATCTGAAGACTGATAGAACAAACTCCACAACTAAATATAAAGAAAAAGCTGTATCTGAAAGGTTAGGAAAGTCATAAAGGTGAAGAGAGGCTGCCCACAGGAGGGAGGAAGGTGCACGCAGAGAACTGGGCCCTCACACCAGACAGCTCACAAAAGGAAGACTAATTCCCATAATGTTTGGGTTTAAAAATCAGAGGAGCTAAATTCCCTGTTTATAAAATCAGTGGGACTTGGAGCCTGGAGCTTTAAAAGTCAGCTGACTCAGCACTGGGCAAGCTGGGAAGGCCAATAAGAGCTGGGTCAATGCCCTTAAGGAGACAGCAGCCTACACAGAGAGACAAGATAAAAGTAGCAGTTTACACAGTGCCAGGGTCAAACGGGAGACAGATCTGTTCATGCTGATTTTAGAGAATGCTGGGTGACTTCCTTGAAAATGTGGAACCTGGCAGGCCCATTTCCCCCCCCCAATCCTGAGCATAAACATACAGCCATCTGTGGGAGGTATGGCTACACTATCACTTGTAGCCTGGACAAAGGCTCAGGACAAATTTTGTTAAAGCTGTACATGTGCCTCATCCAGCCACAGTGCACCCACACACGCACACCCAGCCACCATTGCACACGATGCACAGATGCCAAGTGCACAGTTGCCACCACACATTGCACGCAGCCACTGCACTGCATCCATCTGTGTGCCTCCAAGCAACTGTCAGAGACTGGGTGCACCTAAACCTAGGCATTATTGCACCACAAAGCCCTCGACACTGCAGCACTTTAGGAGACCCATCATAGGACTAGTGGCCCAGTGCATTGTTTGCTTACACGGATGCCCCGCTCCCAAGTACCCCAATAGGCAAGCCCCCTCACAGCTGGCCTGCCTGGGCCCCAATAACATCACAGAGAGCAACCACAGCCCAGAGTAGGCAGAAGTCAGTGCAGACAACTGCATTGAAAGGAAAGGTGACTCAGACTTTTCTGAGTCTGCACTGCACCGCAGGGCACTCCAGGACTTCCTCCTCATAAATTCACTACTTCCAAGAGCAGAGACAGAGCTGACTTTCCTAACACAGAGAAACAGTCTCATAGAGGCAGACAAAATGAGAAGATAGAGAAATTTATCCCAAATGAAAGAACAGGACAAGGTCATGGCCAGAGATTTAAGTAACATGACTAATACAAAATTTAAAGCATTCAGGTCCTTTATTCATTTTGAGTTTATTTTGGTGTATGGTGTAAGAAAGTGATCTAGTTTCATTCTTATGCACGTTGCTGTCCAGTTCTCCCAGCACTGTTAAAGAGGCTGTCTTTTTTCCATTGGATACTCTTTCTTGCTTTGTCAAAGATTAGTTGGCCATATATTTGTGGGTCCAATTCTGAGTTCTCTATATATTCCATTGGTCTATGTGTCTGTTTTTGTGCCAATACCATACTGTCTTGATGATTATAGCTTTGTAATAGAGGCTAAAGTTGGATTGTTATGCCTTCCGTTTTGGTTTACTTCTTTAATACTACTTTGGCTATTCAGGGTCTTTTGTGGTTCCATCTTCTGCCCTTCTTCACTGGATTATTTGTTTTTTGGTTGTGGAGTTTGGTGAGTTCCTTATAGATTTTGGATACTAGCCCTTTATTCGATATGTCATTTGCACCTGTCTTTTCCCATTCCACCAGTTGCCTATTAGTTTCATTGATTGTTTCCTTTGCCATGCAGAAGCTTTTTATCTTGATGAGGTCCCAATAGTTCATTTTTCTCTTGATTCTCTTGCTTTTAGGGATCACACATAATTACTTTGAGTGTAAATGAACTAAATGCTCCAATCAAAAAAATATGGTGACAGATGGATAAAAATAATAAACAAGAGCCATCAATATGCTGCCTACAAAAGAATCATTTTAGGCTGAAAGACACCTGCAGATTGAAAGTGAGGTGACAGAAAAATATCTATCATGCCAATGGATATTCAAAGAAAGCGAAAGCAGCAATAGTTATATCAGACAGAATATACTTTGAAACAAAGACTCTAACAAGAGACAAAGAAAGACACCATATAATCATAAAGGGGACAAATCCAAAAATAAGATCTAACAATTGTAAATATTTATGCATCCAACATAGGAGTGCCCAAATACACAAAACAGTTAATAACAATCATAAAGGAACTAAATAATAATAATACAGTAATACTAGGGGTATTGAACATGCTGCTTACATCGATGGACATATCATCTAAATAAAAAATCATTTGTTCCAGAAGCCCCTCTGGAAAACGGTGTGGAGGTTCCTCAAAAAATTAACACTAGAACTCCCCTATGACCCAGCAATAGCACTGCTAGGAATTTACCCAAGGGATATAAGAGTGCTGAAGCATAGGAGCACATGTACCCCAATGTTCATAGCAGCACTCTCAACAATAGCCAAAACATGGAAAGAGCCTAAGTGTCCATCAACGGGCGAATGGATCAAGAAGATGTGGTTTATCTATACGATGGAATACTACATGACAATGAGAAAGAATGAAATCTGGCCATGTGTAGCAACACGGATGGACCTTGAGGGTGTTATGCTGAGCGAAATAAGTCAGGCAGAGAAGGACAGATACCATATGTTTTCACGTATCAGAGGATTAGGAGAAACTTAGTGGAGGACCGTGGGGGAGAAGAAGGGGAGAAATAGTGGGGGAGAGAGNCCCCCTTCTTCTCCCCCACAGTCCTTCGTTAAGTTCCTCCTAATCCTCCTATACGTGTAAACATATGGTATCTGTCCTTCTCTGCCTGACTTATTTCGTTCAGCCTAACACCTTCTAGGTCTATCCTTGTTGCTACACATGGCCGGATTTCGTTCTTTCTCATTGTCATGTAGTATTCCATTGTATAAATATACCACATCTTCTTGATCCATTCGCCCGTTGATGGACACTCAGGCTCTTTCCATGTTTTGGCTATTCTTGAGAGTGCTGCAATGAACATTGGGGTACATGTGCCCCTATGCATCAGCACTCCTGTATTCCTTGGGTAAATTCTTAGCAGTGCTATTTCTGGGTCATAGGGGAGTTCTAGTGTTAATTTTCTGAGGTATCTCCACACTGTTTTGAGAGGGGCTGCACCAGTTTACATTCCCACCAACAGTGTAGGAGGGTGCCAATTTCTCCACATCCTCGCCAGCATCTAGAGTCCTCTGATTTGCTCATTTTAGCCCCTCTGACCGGCGTGAGGTAGAGCAGATGGACTTAATAGATATATCCAGGACATTCCATCTTAAGACAGAAGAATACACATTCTTTTCAAGTAGACATGGAAAATTCTCTAGAATAGACCACATATTAGTCCACAAAACCAACCTAAACAAATTCAAGAAGACCAAAGTCATACCATAAAACTTTTCTTTTTTTAAATATTCATTTATTTTTGAGAAAGAGAGAGAGAAAAAGCTGCAGAGGGGCAGAGAGTGGGAACAAAGGATCTGAAGTGGGCTCTATGCTGACAGCAGTGAGACCAATGCAGGGCCCAAACTCATGAACTGTGAGATCATGGCCTGAACAGAAGTCAAACGCTCAACTGACTGAGCCACCCAAGAGCCCCATTATGCAACTTTTCTGACCAGAACGCTATGAAACTGAAGAAACACACAAGAAAAAATGGGAAGACCATAAATATATGGAAGTTAAATAACATGCTAGTAAACTATGAATGGCTTAACCAGGAAATAAAGAACAAATAAAAAAGTACATGGAAACAAATGAAAATGAAAGTACATGCTAATAAGCTATGAATGGGTCAACCAGGAAATAAAAGAACAAATAAAAAAATACATGAAAACAAATGAAAATAAAAACAAAATGGTCCAAAACTGGTGCAGCAAAATTGGTTCTAAAACAGAAGTTTATAACAATACAGGCCTACCTCAAGAAACAAGAAATATATCAAATAAGAAACCTAACCTTACAACTAAAGGAGCTAGAAAAATAACAACAAACAAAACCTAAAACTAACAGAAAGAAGGAAATAATAAAGCTTAGAGCAGAAGTAAATGCTATAGGACCTAAAAAAAAAAAAATAGCATAGATCAATGAAACAAGAGGATGGTTCTTTGAAAAAAAATTAATAAAATTGATAGGGGAAGGGGGGTGATGGGCATGGAGGAGGGCACTTGTTGGGATGAGCACTGGGTGTTATATGTAAACCAACTTGACGATAAACTATAAAAAAAGAAAAAATTAATAAAATTGATATACGCCTAGTCCGATTTATCAATAAAAAAGAGAAAGAACTCGTAAATTAATCTACAAATGAGAGATGAGAAATAACAACCATCGCCATGGAAATACAATTATAAAAGAATATTATGGAAAAATATATGTCATCAAANTTAAAGAAGAGGTAATACCTATTCTTCTCAAACTGTTCCAAAAAATAGAAAAGGAAGGAAAACTTCTAATTTCATTCATGAGGCCAGCATTACTCTGATACCAAAACCAGATAAAGACATTACTAAGAAAGAAAACTACAGGCCAAATTCCTGATGAACATAGTTGCAAAAACCCTCGTTAAAATACTAGCAAGCTGAATCCAACATCTGACACAGCTACTTTTTTCTAGATATGTTTCCTGAGGCAAGGGGAAAATAAGCAAAAATAAACTA
>NW_027530517.1:56492-64624 GCF_008692635.1 Crocuta crocuta | reverse complement strand
AAACAGAAAATTGGAACAGACCAATAACCTGCAAAGAAATTGAGTCAGTAATCAAAACATTCCCAACAAACAAAACTCCTGGACCAGATGGCTTCATGGGTGAGTTCTACCAANACAGTGAAGGAAACAATCAACAGAACTGAAAGCAACCTATGGAATGGGAGAAGATATTTGCAAATGACATATCTGATAAAGGATTACTATCCAAAATACGTAAACAACTTATACAACTCAACACCCATAAAACAAATGATCCAATTAAAAATGGGCAGAATACATAAACAGACACTTCCCCCCCCAAAAAAAAATCCAGGTGGCCAACAGACACATGAAAAGATACTCATCATCACTTACCATTAGAGCAATTTAAATCAAAACTACGTTGAGATATCAACTCACACCTATCAGAATGGCTAAAATCAACAACACAGGAAACAACAGGTGTTGGTGAGAGAGGTGTAGAAAAGGAACACTTGTGCGCTGATGTTGGGAATGAAAAATTGTGCAGCCATGGGGGAAAATAGTATGGAGTTTCCTCAAACAGTTAAAAATAGAACTATGATACAGAAATGATATTACTGGACATTTACTCAAAGAATACAAGAACACTAATTAAAAGGGATACATGCACCCTTACGTTTATAGTAGCATTTAGCCATAGTATGGAAGCAGCTCAAGTGTACTGATTAACGAATAGAGAAATAAAGTTGTGTGTGTGTGTATATGGAATGGAATATTATTCAACTATAAAAATGAATGAAATCTTGATATCTACAACAACATGGATGGAGTTAGAGAGTATTATGCTAAGCAAAATAGTCAGTCAGAGAAAGACAAAAACCATATGATTTTACTCATGTGTGGAATTTAAGAAACTAATGAGCAAAGGGGAAAAAAGAGAAAGAGAAGGACAAACCAAGAAATGGACTCTTAATTAAAGATAACAAACTGACCATTACTGGATGAGAAAGGAGGGTGGTTGGGTGAAATAAGTGATGGGCATTGTGGGGCTCACTTGTTGTGATGAGCACTGGGTGATGTATGGAATTATTGAACCACTATATTGTATCCTAAAGCTAATATAACACCATGTATTAACTAAATGGAAGTAAAATAAAAACCTATGGGCACTTGGGTGGCTCAGTTCGTTAAGCACCTGACCTCAGTTCAGGTCACAGTCTCACAGTTTGTGAGTTCGAGCCCTACATCAGGCTCTGTGCTAACAGCTCAGATCCTGGAGCCTGCTTCAAATTCTGTTTCTCCCTCTCTCTCTGCCTCTACCCCACTTGCCTTCTGTCTCTCTCTTTATCTCTCAAAAACAAATAAACATTAAAATTTTTTGAAAAAACTAAAAAATGATATTTTAAGAGAAAAGAAAATAAACACTATGATAGTCACAAAAAAAGAAACAAGAAAAATCTCAAAGAATCCAATTTTACACTTAAAGGAACTAGAGAAAAGAAGAACAAACAAACTGCAATGTTGAGAGAAGAAAGGAAATAATAAAGATCAGAGTGGAAATAAAGAAAATAAAGACTGAAAAGCAATAGAAAAAATAAAAGAGTTGGCTCCTTGAAAAGATAATCAAAATTGACAAACCTTTAGGTAGACTCATCAAGAAAAATAGACAGGGCCCAAATATATAAAATCAGAGATGAAAACAGAAGTTACAACTGATATCACAAAAATACACAGGATTATAAGGATCATCATGAGCAATTACATATCAATGAATTGGACAACTTAGAAGAAATGAAAAAATTCCTAAAAGCACACAATCTTGCAAGACTAAATCATGGAAATAGAAAAATCTGTATAGACCAATNCCACTGCTGAATTTTCACCAACATTCAAAGATTTAATATCTATTCTTTTCAAACTATTCTGAACAATTCAAGAAGAGAAAAGCCTTGAAAATTCATTTTATGAGGTCAGCATTACCAAAAGCAAGCAAAGCCACCACAAAAAGACAATTATAGAACAATATTTCTGATGAACAAATGCAAAATCCTTAACATAATATTAGCAAACTGAATTCAACAAGTGATTAAAAGGATCATTCACTATGATCAAATGGGATCTTAAATGCAGAAAAAGAATTTGACAAAATTTAACAACCTTTTATGATAAAAGCTCTCAACAAAGTAGGTATAGAGGGAATGTACTTCAACCTAATAAAGATCATATATGAAAAACTCACAGCTAACATCATAGTCAGTGGTGGAAAGCTGAAAGCGTTGTCTCTAAGTTCAGGAGGAAGACAAGGATGCCCACTCTCCCCACTGTTATTCAACACTGTATTGGAAGTTACAGCCACAGCAATTATGCAAGAAAAAAAGATAAAAAGTCATCCAAACTCAGAAGAAGGAAATAAAACTGTCACTATTTGCAGAAAACATAATACTATATATGGAAAATGTTGGAAATTCTACCACAAATTTTTAGAACTAATAAATGAATTCAGTGAAGATGAAAGCTATAAAATTAATATACAGAAATCTGCTGCATTTCTATACACTAATAACAAATTATCAGGAAGATAAGTTAATAAAACAATTCCATTAGCAATTGCATAAAAGAGAATAAAATACCAAGGAATAAATTTAACCAAGAAATGAAAGATTTATACTCTGAAAACTGTAAGACATTGATGAAGGAAATTGAACAAGATGCAAATAAATGGAAATATATACCATTCTCATGGATTGTAGAATTAATATTTTTAAGATGTCCATACTACTCAAAGCAATCTACTGGTTCAATGCAATCCTTATCAAAACGCCAATAGAATTTTTCATAGAACTGGGACAATTAATTCTGAAATTTGTATGGAACACCAAAAGACTCCAAAAAGCCAAAACAATCTTGAGAAAGAACAAACCTAGAGATATCACACTCCCAGATCTCACCATACTACAAAGCTATAGTAATCAAAATGGTAAGTTACTAGCACATAATAACACATAGATCAAAGGAACAGGATAGATAGCCCAGAAATATACCCACCCATACACAGTCAATTCATCTATGATGAGGGAGGCAAGAATATACAATGGGAGAGGTTGGAGGCAAGATGGCGGAGAAGTAAGGAGCTCCGTACATTTCGCCTGCACCCATCTCTCAAACAGAGAAGGCCTGAAGTCGTAGGACACTGAACCACACGTGTTTGGGAAGAGAAAGAGACAGAGTACACTGGGAAGGAAACCGCATAAGTGTGTGAGTGCGAACTGGGGAAGATAAAAGCGGGATGGGACCCAGAGATACGGAGGGAGGGGAGGGAACTCTGCTTGGGTGCAGCTGCGGTGAGTGATAAACCGGCGAGTGGTGGTGAGCTGCTGCGAATCCAGGGGAAAGGAAAGAAAAGCTGAGATTGTTCATAGAACCATCCCTGGAGAAAAAAAAAAAAAACCTCGGCTTGGAAAGACAGTGTTTTTTAGCTCTGGCTGGGGTGCTGACTTTAAACTAGGTGCCCTGGTACCAGAAGGCACCAGGAAAAACAGAACTGCCTTGTGCCCTGCACCATCCATGGCGTCGGAGGCCCGCGCAACAGCGGCCTGCTGAAGCGGCGGTGGCGAGCTTCAGCGATCCGGACTCTATGGACCTGAATTTCTACCTTCCCTGAACGCACTCAGGTTGTATCCCTGCTTGACCCAACAGCAGATCTGAGGCTGCAACACTTCCCATACCCACCACTAAACCCCCAGGCAACAGGGAAACAGTGACCAGGGGAACTGTTCAGGTCAGTATAACAAAGCCCCCAGACTGGGACCTGGAAACAGGCGGGTGTGGGGCATAGAACTCAGCCCCCCTTGGCTACATCCTCAGCACAGGGAGATCGGACCGAAGAAGTGATTTGCAACGCTTGGTTGAGAAGGGACTGGGGCGACACCATTTCTCTCCCCTAAACCACCACAGAGGTACCTCAGGGAGGCCATTGGACACAGTGGAGACAAGACCTGCCTACACCAAACCACGCCCATCCCCTCCAGATAGCTGTTTTGTTGTTGTTGTAGCTGTTTTTACCTGTGCCTGGATTTGTGTGTTTATTGGTTTTATCTGTGCGTTTGTGTACCTGTGTTTCCTCTGTGGTTGTCTGTTTTCTTTTCNACAAGGGATGAAGAAGGACATTATATAATAATTACAGGGTCTATCCATCAGGAAGAACTTCCAATTATAAATATCTACGCACCGAATATGGAAGCACCTAAATATATAAAACAATTAATCACAAACAGAAACAAGCATATACATAAGAAAGTGCTAAAAGCAGAGGAATTTAATACTCTGCTTACAGCAAATGATAGATCAACCAGACAGAAAATCACTAAAGAAACAACGGACTTGAATGACACATTGGACAAGATCGATNGGCACATTCTCCAACATAGATCACATACTGGGACATAAAGCAGGCCTGAATAAATATAAAAAAATTGAGATCATACCATGCACACTTTCAGATCATAATGCTTTGAAACTTGAAATCAATCACAGGAAGAAGTCTGGAAAACCTCCAAAAACATGGAGGTTAGAGAACACGCTAATAAAGAATGAGTGGGCCAATCGGGCAATTAGAGACGAAATTTAAAAATATATGGAAATAAAGGAAAAGGAAAACACAACAATCCAAACTCTATTGGATGCAGCAGAGGCAGTCCTAAGAGGAAAGTACATTGCACTCCAGGCTTATTTCAAGAAATTAGAAAAAGTGCAAGTCNGAGGATGTGGAGAAACAGGCACCCTCCTATACTGTTGATAGGAATGTAAACTGGTGCAGCCCCTCTGGAAAACAGGGTGGACATTTCTCAAAAAATTAATAATAGAACTCCCCTATGACCTAGCAATAACACTGCTAGGAATTTACCCAAGGTATATAGGAGTGCTGATGTATAGGGGCACATATACCCTAATGTTAATAGCAGCACTCTCCACAATAACCAAAACATGGAAAGAGCCTACGTGTCCATCAACAGACGAATGGATCAAGAAGATGTGGTTTTTCTATACGATGGGATACTACATGGCAATGAGAAAGAATGAAATCTGGCCATGTGTAGCAGCATGGATGGACCTTGAGGGTGTTATGCTGAGCGAAATAAGTCAGGCAGAGAAGGACAAATATCATATGTTTGCACGTATAGGAGGATTAGGAGGAACTGAAGGGAGGACCATGGGGGAGAAGAAGGGGGGAAATAGTGGGGGAGAGGGAGAGAGGCAATCCATGAAAGACTCTTGAATGCTGAGAACAAATGAGGACTGATGGGTGTGGTGGGTGAGGTGGGAGATGGGCATGGAGGAGGGCATGGGTTTGAGCAATGGGTGTTATATGGAAACCGACTTGACAATAAACTATTTGTAAAAGTAAAAATTAAAAAATAAAAGGGTATCACAAAAAAAGAATATACAGTGGGAAAAAGACACTGTCTTCAATAAATGATTTTACAGTTACATGCAAAGTAAAAAAGAATCTAGACCAATATCTTACACCATATATAAAAATTAACCCAAAATGGATTGATGACTTGAATGTAAGACCTGAAACCATGAATCTCTTAGAAGAAAATTAGAAAGTAAGCTCCTTGACATCAATCTGAATGATAATTTTTGGGATCTGATTGCACTGGCAACAAAAACAAAAATAAGCAAATGGAACTACATCAAACTGCAAAGCTTTTGCACAGGGTTGCCTGGGTCGCTCAGTCGGTTAAGCCTCTGACTTTGGCTCAGGTCATGATCTCATGGCTCATGAGATTGAGCCCTGTGTTGGATTCTCTGCTGTTAGCTCGGAGCCTGGATCCTGCTTTGGATTCTGTTTCTCCCTTTCTCTCTGCCCCTCCCCCGATCTCTCTCTCTCTCTCTCTCTCTCTCTCTCTAAAATAAACATTAAACATTTTTAAATAAAAAAATAATTTAAAAAAAGCTTTTGCTCAGTGAAGGAAGCTATCAACAATGAAAAGGCAATGTACTGAATCGGAGAAATATTTGCAAATCATATATCTGACAAGGGGGCTTATAACCAAAATATGTCAAGAATGCATATAAGTCAATAGTTTGAATCAATCCAATTTAAAAATCAGCAGAATATCTGAATCAATATTCTCAAAAGAAGAAACAAAGATGGCAATTAGGTACATGAAAGATGCTCAACATCACTCATCATCAGGGAAATGCAAATCAAAACAACAATGAGATATCACTTCACACCTGTCAGTACAGCTATTTAAAAAAAAATACACAGAAATTACAAATGTTGGCAAGGACAAGGAGAAAAGGGAACTCTCATATTCTCATATACACTATTGTTGGGAATCTAAATTGTTGCAGCCACTATGGAAAACAGTATGGAGGCTTTTCCAAAAATGAAGAGTAGAACTACTATATGGCACAGCTTTTCCACTTCTGGGTATTTACCCAAAGAAAAGGAAAATACTAACTGAAAAAGGTATATGCACCCCTTAAGTTCATTACAACAGTATTTATAATAGACAAGATATGGAGTCAACCCTACTGCCCATCAATACATGAATGGATAAAGATACACACAATGGAATTATTGCTTAGCCATGAAAATAAATGAAATATTGCCATTTGCAACAATATGAATGGATCTGAAGTATACTATCCTAAGTGAAACAAGTCAGACAGCAAAAGACAAATACCATGTGATCTCACTTATATGTGAAATCAAACAAAACAAGTTTAAAAAAAAACCCAACAAGACAAAATCAGACTCATAAATACAGAGAACAGATGGATAGTCGCCAGAGATGGAGATTGGGAAGGTGGGTAAAATGGTTGAAGGGGATCAAGAGATATAAACCTTCAGTAGTAAAATAAATAAGGCATGAAAATGTAATGTACACCATGGGGAATATAGACAATACTATTGTATTAATTGTGTATGTTGACAGGTGGTAACTAGACTCATTATGGTGATCCTTTCATAGTGAAATATAAATGTCAAATCAGTGTTTTGTACACCTAAAACTAATATAGCATTATATGTCAGTTATACTTCAATAAAATAAAAAGCACCCTAAACAACGCTATAATAAAGGAGATATGACTTAGTAGAGACATGTATGAAAGATATCCAGGAGTTTTAGGTAACTATAAGTTCAATAGGTATCAAAGGTATAATGTGCTGCATTATTGGAAATCTTGAGCTGAATTGCCCAAAATGTACTTATCGGAACAAAGGAAGAGACAGTTATGCTTTCCTTTGCCCTGGGCAGACTATACGTGGAGGGCTGTTGTAGTTAAGGCGCCCACACTATTTTTAAAATTTTTAATGTTTATTTATTTTTGAGAGAGAGAGCATGAGCGGAGGTGGGGAGGGGCAGAGAAAGAGAGAATCCATAGCACAGAATCCATAGCAGGCTCCAGGCTCTGAGATGTCAGCACAGGGGTTCGAACCCACAAACCATGAGATTGTGACCTAAACCACAGTGAGACAACCGACTGAGCCACCCAGGCACTCCGCCCCGCACTTTTTTATGTGGAATTTTAAATTTAATTTTAATTCCAGTATTGTTAACATACGGCATTATATTAGTTTCACATGTACAATATAGTGATTCAACAATTCCATACATCATCCGGTGCTCATCACAACAAGTGCCCTCCTTAATCCCCATCACCTTTTAATCCATCATCCCCTCCCCTCTCCTCCGGTAACCATTTCTTTGTTCTCTATAATTAAGAACCTGTTTCTTGGTACAAGGGGGGGGCGTAATTTCTCAATAGGAAGGGTGTAAAGAAATTTGTTGGAAGGAGGTGACTCGAGGACTTGTCTCAATGCTTACTTGCATAGCAAGCACATGAGTTTTGCTTAGATTATTGGTTTATTAGTCATGGCTTTGGGGCATGCTAAAGTTTCACCCAAGCTAGCCTTTGGTGCTATCACTGGTGGTAGAGAAAAGGTGGACATTCCTGGTAGACCATAGTGTTCTATTCCAAGACAAAGACTATCCAATTATTCCTAGGGATTGGGGCAGGGGATGAGGAGAAAGAGGAGGGAAGGAGAATTGTTAGAAGAGGGGTTAGGCAGATGAGAAATCCCCAGAGCAAAACTTCCAAATAGAAGAGTTCCTCACAACAGGATGAAGCAAGGCCTTTACATTCAAAGAAAC
>NW_027530517.1:37493-56355 GCF_008692635.1 Crocuta crocuta | reverse complement strand
TAAGGAGAGGGGTGTGTGGCTGGGGGAGTCAATGTGCTAAAACGCCCCACAGATGTTGCAAGCAGGGAACAGAAAATGAAAAGGAGATCCTAAATACAAATCAAAACTACATTGAGATACCACCTCACCCCGGTCAGAGTGGCGAAAATGAACAAATCAAGAGACTCTAGATGCTGGTGAGGATGTGGAGAAATGGGCACCCTCCTACACTATGGGTGGGAATATAAATTGGTGCAGCCCCTCTGGACAACTGGTGAAGGTTCCTCAAAAAAACTAACAATAGAATTCCCCTATGACCCAGCAATAGCACTGCTAGGAATTTACCCAAGGAATACNATAGGAGGATTAGGAGGAATTTAACGGAGGACCATAGGGGAGAAGAAGGGGAAAAATAGTTGGGGAGTGGGAGAAAGGCAAACCATGAGAGACTTTGAATCCTGAGAACAAACTGAGGGCTGATAAGGGGAGGGGAAGGGGGGAGATGGGCATGGAGGAGGGCACTTGTGGGGATGAGCACTGGGTGTTATATGGAAACCAACTTGGCAATGAACTATGAAAGAGAAAAAAAAGAAGAGGAGATCCTAAAAACTAGAGTTAGCTATATCTTCAGGCAACCATATCCAGTGAGAAAAGTAGTTTTCTGTTGCTCCTGGCTGCCTTCAAGAACCTGAACTATCCGGGGGCGCCTGGGTGGCTCAGTTGGTTAAGCACCCGACTTCGGCTCAGATCATGATCTCATGGTTCGTGGGTTCGAGCCCCGCGTTGGGCTCTGTGCTGACAGCTAGCTCAGAGCCTGGAGCCTGTCTTCAGATTCTGTGACTCCCTCTCTCTCTGACCCTCCCCTGCTCACACTGTTTCTATGTCTCTCTCAAAAATAAATAAAACATTAAAAAATTAAAAAAAAAGAACCTGAAACATCCAGAGTGCAGTGGAGCCATGTTGCACTGAGATATTGCCCAGTTGAGGCCTACTGAAACTAGCACAGTGGAGGATGAACAAATGCAAATTGCTTTTGAGGTAACATCTTGAACCTGGGGTAATAACACATATTTTCCAAGAGTGAACTCAAGATCTAAGATGAGTAGGGCACCATGAGGTCAGGAATGAGCTTCATCCATTAGGTGACACCTCCCTGACCCTACAGCTTTGCTCTTGAATTATTACCATTCAATCAGAACTGAAAGGCTCTGAGTTCAACCTCTTCATTGTGCTGGCAGGGAAACTGAGGCTTAGAGGAGTGAGGGCCTACTCCACAGTCATACAGTGAGTGAACACAGCAGTGGTAAGGCTAAATCCAAGGTCTAATGACGGCACTCCTTCTACCATACTCCCCTACCCAGCTTGGCTCTGAGCTCTTCTTAATGCACAAAAATGCAAGCCACAGGTGAGCCCTACCTTGCTTCCCTCCAGCCATCTTTCCATTCTATTTCCTACCTTGGCCCTGAAAAACAGAAAGCCAAAGCTGTGGGCAGTCCTTCAGATTTATGCAGGGTGAAACACAGTGCTATGAGAATGATAAGCACAGCTTAAGATGTGGACATGAAGGAACAACTCCCAGAGGTTGTCTCAATGCTGGGTAATTGACGTTTTAAGCATTTTTCAAAGCATGTTATTATCCTTGCACTTAAGGTTGCTGATGGCAATAATGTGATGGGAATAAAGCCAAATTTTCCCAAGATAAACAAATAAACACTCAGCCTCAGCCTGAGCTTCAGGTAACCTGCTGCCACTAGACATTCTGTCTCCCTCAGCACAAGAATTGGGTTCCTGGGTCCTACACAGCTCTGGACAGATCTCTGGCTGAACAAAAATTGAAACTTTGAAGGCAATCCTGCCTTTTTTTTAAATAAATAGTTTATTGTCAAGTTGGTTTCCAACAACACCCAGTGCTCATCCCCACAAATGTCCTCCTCCATTCCCATCACACCCCCTCCTCCCCACACCCATCAGTCCTCAGTTCTCAGCATTCAAGAGTGTTTCATGGGCAACCCTGCTTTTTGAAGGAAGAGAGTACTGTACTCCAGCCCCAGCCCTCTATCTCCAGAAAAATGGAAATACAGGAGATAAGAATGTGCGCCTGCTCAGCAAATTGGCAGCCTGGCTTCAAGGATTAAGCTCAAGGACATAAAAGCCTCAGAGATGGCTCTGACATGGCTCCACCATCAAGGTACTCACAGTTCTGGAGACACGGAAAGATAAGTAATGGCAGAATGATGGAAAGTAATGTGGGTGTTCTATGTAAGAGAGGACAGTGAGAACAAAGGCAGAAAGGCTCTGCCCTTATTTTCCTATCTATCCACTATGCTGTAGGCCACTGCCCCTCTGAGCCTCAGTTCCTCATCTAAAAAAAAAAATCAAAGGATTCAACCAAGCAGGTATCAAAACAAGTCTATTATTAGAATCATCTGATGAAATTATTTAAAATACAGATTTTAAACTCCACCTCAGAAACTGATCTAGAAGGTTTATCATGGCTCACAAAGAAGCTTTATTTTTTTAGCTTTATTTAAATTCCAATTACTTAACATGTAGTGTAATATTAGTTTCAGGTGTACAATACAATGATTCAGCACTTCCATACAACACCCAATGCTCATCACAACAAGTGCACTGTTTAATCCCTATCACCTACTTAACCCATCCTCCCACCCATGTCCCCTCTAGCAACCATCAGTTCTCTGTAATTAAGAGTCTGTTTCTTGGTTTGCCTCTCTCTCTCCTTTCTTTTTGTTCCCTTTGCTCATTTGTCTTGTTTCTTAAATTCCACATATGAGTGAACTCATATGGTAGTTGTCTTTCTCTGATTGATTTATTTTGCTCTATTTATGCCATTGCAAATGGCAAGATTTCATCTTTTTTATTGTTGAGTAATATTCCAGTGTGTGTGTGTGTGTCTCTGTGTGTGTGTGTGTGTGTGTGTGAGAGAGAGAGAGACATAAAGAAGCTGTATTTTTAACACATTCACTAGATGATTTTGATGGCCATCCTTGGTTAGGAACCACTGGACTAGGTGATCACTGAGGACCTTCTAGCTTTGAACTTCTATGAATCTAAGTCAACTTTGGACCAAGTACTTCATCACAATTATCAATGTCACCATCCAGAAAGCCATTATCATGCAACTATCTTCACATGACTCAGGTTTAGGCATTTCACACAGGAAGTTTGTGTACCTTTCTGAAAACTCGCAAAGATTGAAATTGATCATATGTTCAGACTCAAAAGACATACCTATTGTCATTTGAACATTGGATCTTTTATTTGAGTATAAGTCAGTAAGTTAAAAACCTTATTTAGGAAAAGAAGGGCAAAAAACCCTATTGAGGGGTGGCAAAGGGAGAGGTATTCAATTACATGTTGGTGCAGGACCGGGTGGGGAGGAATGCATTTGCTATTGCAGTTGGGTAACTCTGTCATTCTGTCATCCTCATCTTCACCCAGGCCCTAAGCCAAAATCTGAACTTCCTACAGTAAGAAAACACAGAGACCTTCATCATTCTTGCATTACTAGAGGCAAGAGGCTGAATCCAAGGGCTTAGGGAGAACTGTATCTGTATCAACGTCCTAAAATTCTCAGAGTTGATAAGTTCCTTATTCTAGATTAATTTTCTTCTGCTGCAAGTTTACATCACCAGTACTCTTGTATTTGTATGCTTAAGTTACCAGTCCCTGGATAATTATGTGCCAGAATCCACTCAAACCTGGGAAACAATTTTGCTCCATCCAAAGCTTATCACTGAGGTGGCAAGAGAAGAGCCTGTTTTCCCTGCCATAGTTTCTCATAAAGGGGGAAGTAATCAGGAAATTGACTTAGGTGGAGTCTGGAAACTGAGGTTAGGGATGCCAGGCTGTCCAGGGAAGAACAAGGCAGATATTTACCCTGTCCAGCTGCACCCGAAATGCAGACAAGGCAGACCATGCTCTGAGAATTCCAGACTCAGCCAGAGGATGGGTGAGAGTGTGGCCCTACTCTGAAATTCGGAAATCTGATTCATTCCAGGGGGAAGAGGGAGGGAATCTTGGTCCCCACAATTAAAACATCAGAGTCTAGGTGTTTTTATAAATGGTCTACAGTAGTGTTCCACTCTTCCACTCCTAAAATATATATGCTGTTAATCCTAGTAAGATGATGGAAACCCAAGGTGCTACTACTACCATCTGGAATCAAAACACACAGGGTTTGCTTAAACATGAGGGCATCCTTAATATCTACACTTGTTCTCACATCCAAGGAAGTCACTTTCGTCAAAGTGAAAATAATCTTCAATTGACTTCTGTCATTTGAGGAGGTCTGAAGAGGGCAGAAATTACCAATATGTAATTTTCCCTAAACTGAGAGAGAGTGATGGCTGATATTCTTCTCTTATGAAACAAAGTTATGGTAGATTTCTTCTTGACCTTGTGATACTGTATAATACAAAAATTAAATTGGATTCTAGGAAGTTTATGTCGCAATAGCTAGAGGAAACAAAGATTTGATATTGCACAATATTCAATTCAATGAGAATTATACATTTTTTGTATGTGTAAATCCTGGCATATAGTGGGCCCTTTGCAACTAGTCATTACAAGACATGTTGTATTATATATTATACCCATTTTCACATGAAGCTTTTCATCTGGGTGTATAATTTTGTGTAACTCTGTTAACTCTATTTATCCCAATGGTGTGTGTCTATAATCTGATAGAGAATACTGGCTATCTCTTGCCTACTAAAAAATAACAAATAAAGAAGCCAGCTACCTCTCTTTCTTTACTAAGAAAGAAAGAAAGAAAGAAAGAAAGAAAGAAAGAAAGAAAGAAAGAAAGAAAGAAAGAAAGAAAGATCAGAGTCTAGGGGTGCCTTGGGTGGCTCAGTTGGTCAAGTGTCTGACTCTTGATTTCTGCCCAGGTCATGATTTCATGGTTGTGAAATGGCTCCCTTTTTCAGGAGTGTGGAGCCTGTTTGGGATTCTCTCTCTTTCCTAATCTGTTTGTCCCTCCCCCACTCATGTTCTCTCTTTCTCAATAAATAAATAAATAAATAAATAAATAAATAAACAAACTTTAAAAAATCAGAGTCTACACATAGGGCAAGGAAATGGGAGAGTCACTTGTCAGGAGCAAAGTGAAGCTTGAAGATTCCTGTGGGATTTCTTAGGCAGAAGGAGCATGATTAACAGTCAAATGAAAAGCCTAAAACTCTTGTTTGTTAAAAAGAATGATCTGGAAAACAAATCCAAACACACNGCCCCACGTCAAGATCTGTGCTGATAGCTCAGAGCCTGGAGCCTGCTTTGGATTCCGTGTTTCCCTCTTTCTCTGCCCCTCCCCAATCATACTCTGTCTCTCTCTCTATATATATATATCTTTCTCTCTCTCAAATAAATAAACATAAAAAATAACAATTAAAAAATAAAACAGCCTTGGGGCGCCTGGGTGGCTTAGTTGGTTGGGCGTCCGACCTTCGCTTAGGTCATGATCTCGCGCGGATCGTGGGTTCGAGCCCCGCGTCGGGCTCTGTGCTGGCTGCCAGCTCAGAGCCTGGAGCCTGTTTCAGTCTGTGACTCCCTCTCTCTGACCCTCCCCTGCTCACGCTGTCTCTCTATCTCCTAGAAATAAATAAAACATTTTAAAAAATTAAAAAATAAATAAAAAAATAAAACAGCCTTGCAAATAAGACCTAAAAATCAGCAGTGGATTCTGGCTTTGACTAGTATGCCTAGAGTGAGAGGCATGGAACACTTGGGCCTTTTTGCCCGCAATGCATCAACCTTTCCCCAAATATGCCCATATTCTCTTATCTTTGGCCTTCATTTCTTTTGGTACACATTTGTTAAACACTTACTATATATAGTACGTTGTGTTAGGTGCTGGAAACTCTGTCTCTCCTTATAAAACACTGTACTTAATTGTATATCTGTTCATACAGACATAAGATATATGACTTGGTTCTCTATATACCCTTGACCTTTCAATCATAGCACCTACCAAAATTTGATATATGTAACAAAATAAAAGGAGTCTTCTTTCAGGAATTCAAGCCAAATAGAGAAGGAGATGGAAAAATTGTACACAGTATCTTTTTGGTGCTCTACCTAATTTTTATTAGGTGTGCTGTCTGGTTTTATTTATTTCCTGGAGAATGATGGTTATCTTAATAGCTAATGCAGACTTACCACCTCTCATATGCTTCCAGATTAGCTTTCTACCCACAGCAACACACATGCACACACACGCACACACAATAGAAGGTGCCACTTGTCTATGTGCCCTTCACTTCTCTGAGCTTCAGTTTGCTCATCTGCAAGAACGGACTGATAATAACATCCTAAGTCAAGCCTCATCTTTCCAAATAGATCTTTCCTATTGGTTGTATTTACTTGCGATTGACACTGTTTCTGTGGGTGAAATGAGGAAGACGTTATGTACAGAAAAGCCCAGCTAAGTTTACCCCTGGGAGAAGAAAGAAGACCCTGTGGGATCCTTGTGATTTTCCACCACAGACATAGAGATTCCAGAAACAGATGACTTCCTCATCTTCAGAGCAAACACTGGAGGTGAAGAAGACATTAGCCAGGCTGGGTAAATTTGAATCATTACATGTATGTAAAGGCAGTCAGGGAACAGGGAGTATAAACAGTAGCAACTTCTTCTGTTATTATAAGCCGCACTTTAGAGCTCACCAAGTATTTCCAGATTATTTTCTCATTTGATCCTCAAAACAAGCAACAGAATCGTACTAGATGTTTTTGTATATTTTTTTTTCATTTAAATTGAGTCAAATCTTAAAAATAGTCATTTTTTTGGCCTGTTTTTCAAATGAGGGAACGGAAGTTCAGGGCAGTAAAGTAACTTGCCCAAAGTCCAACAGGGAAACAGTGGTAAAATTTGCATGGGGCACCTGGGTGGCTCAGTCAGTTAAGCCTCTGACTCTTGGCTTCAGTTCAGGTCATGATCTCACAGTTGTGAGATTCAGCCCTGCATTGGGCTCTACAATGATGGTGCAGAGCCTGCTTGGGGTTCTGCCACCCCATCTCTCTCCCCTCCCATGCATGCTTGCTAAACAAACAAACAAACAAACTTTTAAAACTTTGCAGATAGTGGTAGAATCCATGTTTTTTCATTCCTTGTGGAGTGCTCTTTCATTCTGTACCAAATAACAAGGGTAGAGGAATTAGGAGGCTGGATATGGTGCAAGAACAGAAAGGTTTGAGGAGGGAGGCAGTACAGAAAAGGAATTCAGAAAGCATCAAGATCAGGAAGGTAAAGGAGAATGGGGAGGTATCTGAACCACAGCCTCTCCCCCATAGTAATTTCCCAAGTGCTGCTCAGGGCTTTCCTAGTGAAACTCCCTTCCCCAGATGTTGGCTCCACAAGCAACTTGGTTCACCCCAGACCCTGGGTACTAGGCAAATTTGGGTAGTACTCTGATGGGGTAAACCAATACCACCTCTACCAGGTACCAGACCCTGACTAGTCACTTAGTGAGCCAATCAGTCTTCTTCGGCTTAAGGTTCAGAAAGAGATGTAAAAATTCATTAGCAGCTTCTCAGAGGAAAAGGCCTGATGAAGTAGGTAGGGAATGAAATATTCGTCTCTGCCCAAGGAGGGCTGTGGACAATGCAGAATCAAGGTTGACCTCTGTCCGCAACTCCCGGCTGTACCATGCACCCAGAGAAACACACTTACAGACACAGGTACAAACACTTCAGGAATGGAGGGAGCTTCCCTGGGCTCTTTCTGTAGGATATTCTCTTTTGCCAATTTAAGGAGAAAGTTCCTAGAGTTTTTTTGTTTTGTTTTGTTTTGTTTTGTTTTTCAGACAAAAAGAGTTACATGGCCCAGGCCTGGAGCTCAGAGCAGCTTCTGGAAGTTATTACAGAACCCACCTGANCTGAGTCAGAGTCCCAGGTGAACTCAGACTGAGCTTATTGGGGAGGCATTTGACTACCCTTCCTCTGTACCACACATAGAGAGAGTCTAGTAAGAAGAGGAGCATGATAGTTTCCACAGTTAAGTGACTCAAGGCTGCCCGAGTTCATGTAGAAGGGTTACGATAGAGTTGATGATCTCTAGAATGTCAAAGCTAGAAGGAGCTTTAGGAATTATCTGGACAGGGAATCTGATATCCATGGAGGAGCAAAGGAGAGACACTCTAGGCTTGGGAATTGACAGGCTATANTTGCAGAGTGAAAGAGAATTGTTGCATTTGAGGAGTGTCTTCCTAATGAGTCTTAAAACCCACCAGACACAGGTTTTGAATTCATAACTCGCCCTCTTACCAATTTTGTGAGCTCAGGTGATTTACCTCTTTTCCCCTGTCAGGGTTAAATGAGATAATCCATGGAAACATCTTTTTTTAATGTTTTATTTTTTAAATATAATTTGTTGCCAAGTTATCTAGCATATAATATATACAGTGTGCTTTTGGCTTTGGGGGTAGATTCCCATGATTCGTTGGTCATATAGAACACTCAACACTCATTCCAACAAGTGCCCTCCTCAACACCCATCACCCATTTTGCTCTCACCCCCCATCAACCCTTAGTTTGTTCTCTGTATTTAAGAGACTCTTCTGGTTTGCCTCCCTCTGTGTTTTTCTCTTATTTTTCCTTCCCCTCCCCTATGTTCATCTCCCGTGGTTCTTAAATTCCAAACATGAGTGAAATCATATGATATTTACCTTTCTCTGACTGACTTATTTCACCCTCTAGTTGCATCCATGTTATTGCAAATGGCAAGATTTCATTCTTTTTGATCGCCGAGTAGTATTCCATTAGAATATGATTGTATATATGCAATCTGCATATATTATATATATGCAATGCAACTGATATATATGTATCTATGTCTATGTCTATATCTATATCTATATCTATATCTATATCTATATCTACACCACATCTTCTTTTCCATTCATCAGTTGCTAAACATTTGGGTTCTCTCCATAATTTGGCTATTGTTGATAGCACTGCTATAAACATTGGGGTACAAGTGCTCCTATGAATCAGCACTCCTGTATCCTTTGGAGAAATCCCTAGCAGTGTTATTGCTGGGTCTTAGGGTAGTTGTATTTTTAATTTTTTGAGGACCCTCCATACTCCCATCAACAGTGCAAGAAGGTTCCCATTTCTCCACATCCTTGTCAACATCTGTTGTTTTCTGAGTGTTAATTTTAGCCACTGTGACTGGTATGAGATGGCATCTCAATGTGGTTTTGATTTGTATCATGGAAAAAAATCTTAGCATAGTGTCAGGCATGCAATGGGCTCTCAATAATTTCTTTGAAATGTAAATGAATTTAATCCCATTAATCAAGCAGAGTTGTGGTTACATTCTGATTCCCCCATTTCTAGCTGTTTTACTTTGAAAGACCACTTTACCTCTTGGTGTATCATAATGAGATTAATCTTACTTCACAAGGCTGTTGAGAGGGTTCAACGAGGTAATTAATACATGTAAAAGTGAGCATGGTGCTCACACAGTAAAATGTTCAATAAATATTGGCTGAATTTGAATGGACATATAGCTAGGAGTGAAAGCTGTACTGTTTTCTCAGAATTGTGCTATAGCACCCCATACTCTTTTGCCTCATCCTTTGTGTGATTGGTCAGGCAAATGGATACAGCCTAAACAGAGCCTCAAGAAAGCTGAGTTTATTCAGATGAGTACTGAACCACAGTATGGGATTTTGACTTCATTAGCACTGGGCTAACACATGGCTTGCACTTGCTCATTTGCACGGCTAACTCCTCAGCCACAGACATAACAGGTCAAGGCTCATGAGGTAGTCTTCCATTCTTCTCCTGGAGGCATAAATTCCCATTCCAACAGCCAACCCTAACAATTCTGGGGCCTCATTAACCATTTCCCATGCTCAAAGCCCAAAGTGATGAGGGCAGAAGTAGAAAGGTCAAGGACTGGCGTCTTATTGTTCTTACTGCTGTCTTATTGCTGTTTTTTATTGCTAAGCCTGGAAATACTTTCAGCTTACATCTGGCCTGCATCCTATAAAAGCCTTTAGTAGATCTTCACTATCCAGGATTGTCTACACAAGGCAAAACTCATCTGTAGGTTGTGTATGTGTATGTGTGTAGTGGTGGTGGTGGTGGTGGTAAGGAGGTTAGATGATGTTCAAAGCACAGAAAATTTCCACTATCTGGCAGGGTGCTTCAGAGGGTCAGGCCTAAGAGAACTGGCCATCTGTCAAACCTTCCCCCTTGAGCTCAAATCTAGGCTTTACAGGAACCTCAAGCTTACTCTTAAGCAGCTTCTTCCCATACTTGCCAAGCACTGGTTTTCAGAAACTTTAAAGAAATAGCTGGACTTTCACTCAAATGCATGGATTGACAGTTAACACCAAGTCAGGATTATTGTGACAATTACTAGTTTATCCTCAACACAAGCATATACATGCAATGCACAAAGCTGCATATACACAAGCACACATACACACACAGTTCCTCCTCTTATGAAGCTGACCAGGAAATAAACATACTTGGAAAGAAGCTCCATTACATATTTATGGACAACAACAAGAGAAAGATTTAATATTAGAGTGAACAATCCCCAGCCTCAAGGCTGAATCTCCCTTCCTTGATCCCTACTACTCAATCCCACACACACATTTTTCTTCTTCTTTTTTTAACGTTTATTCGTTTTTAAGAGACAGAGACAGAGTACAAGCAGGGGAAGGGCAGAGAGAGGGAAACACAGAACCAAAGCAGGCTCCAGGCTCTGAGCTGTCAGCATAGAGCCTGACGTGGGGCTTGAACTCATGAACTGTGAGATCATGACCTGAACCAAAGTCAGATGCTTAACCTACTGAGCCACCCAGGTGTCCCCCCCCCATTTTTAAGTTATCTTTTGAGGATCACTTACAGTTTGCCCTTTCCTGGAAAGCTGGAGAAGTGTGGCCTAAACCTAGAAAGAAAATACATCTTGGTTTGCCTGGGACAAACCTAATTTATACTTGTTATCCCAGCATAATATTAATAGTGCCTCCTTTCACTCTCAAAAGTATCCAAGTGTGGATAATAAATTATCTGATAGCATACCTAAACCTTTCTTCACCCTGGGTCATGGCTTGGCCACCTGGGATGGGGCCCATCACATCAGGCCTGGGCCTACTGTCTTCCTGGGAAAACAGCTTGTTCTTTAACCATGCTCAACTTTTCAATTCTATCACTAGAGATTCTTTTTAGTGCTCTAACCTTGCATTTAAGCAAAACAGTTTCTGAGCTCATGTCCCAGTGATTAAGGGGAGGCTGGGGTTTTTTGCCATTCTAGTTGGCCTCATGGTAGACATTAACCCTCCTCCTTTTGTTCTCACCCCATTTAATTCCCCTTCTATGTTCTTTGTGCTTATAATCCTTGACACACTAAATTTATTTTTCTCCTTTTCCTTCTCTTTGTGCTTCCCAAAACATTAGGCTCTGATGACTTCAGACTCTCTCTGAAGCAAATTACACCCCATGCCACCACAACCCACCTTAAATTAGATTCAGAGATCCTTGGAATAAAAGGAATTGGCAAAAGGAAAGTGAGAGAGGAGAGGGAGAGGAAAAGAAAGGGAGAGAGAAAGAGAGAGAGACCGAGAGAGACAGAGAGAGAGAAATTCAACCTCAAGAAATTCAACCTCATTTAGGCTCTGTGACTAATTTTCATTAGGCCTTATACCCAATTTCTTTTAGCCTAAGGGAATGGGAGCTAGTGACTATTTTCATGGCTGGATTAATTGTGTTTTTAAGAAATCTGAAAACTCTGTCAGCTCTTTGCAAACATGGCTATAAATATATTGTGCAGAATAGATTCATAGTGTTATTCACAGAGCAACTGGACAAGGATCCATGCTTTCCAGACATGTGGATACCACATACTGCAGCTTGAATTTTGGCAGCAGCTGTGCTAATCTGCAAACAAGGGGAAGCAGGGAAGAAGCCCCAACAAGAACAAAAGGGATATTATCAGTATGAAGTGGGGAGATTTACATACATGGCCTTTCTTAGATCCTGAGAAAACTGAATAGTCTGGGGAGAAGCTGGAGGGTATGGTATGCTCATCCGTGAAGTTATGGAGCTGTACATATATGTATGCATGCACATATAAACATATACATCTGCCTGTGTGGGTGTATGTGTGAGAGAAAGAAAAAGGGGTTATCCATATAATAAATGTGTATGTGTATGCCAATGGATGTGTGTGTTTTTCTTTGTCTATGTCATGAGTTCAAGCTTTAGGTCAGATTATGTGTATAATTTTGTACACAAAAGTGGTTGCTTATACATATGTGTATCATTGGTGATGCCTCAATCCAGCCATACATGCATGAGAACATGTTCAAATCTACAGATAAACTTATATACCTGGCAGCCATGATGATAATTTATATATATGGCTCAAACCAGTTTTCAAAATATTGTCACATCCATTCTCTCATTTGAGCCTTTTTACAAGGCTGTGAGATAGACATTATTACTCCTTCCCCACATTTTACAGATAAAGAAAGTGAGGCTCAGAAAAGCCAAGTGATTTGGCCAAGATTGCAGATTAGGTAAACAGCAAAGCCAGGACTCTAATGCTAATCTATCTGGTGTCAGATCCCATACCTGAGCCTACCACACAGCACAGAAAGAAATGAGGCAAGGGAGATTTGAACACCGGGGTCTACTTTATTATCTCCCATTCCAAGGCCACCTTTTCTATTAGTGCTAAAACAAATTCCATGAAAAATAAAGAGGGCCCTAGGGCAAATGCTATTCTCTGTTGAGCCATGGTCTGGAGAGTAGTCTGCAGGTTGCTCATCCTGGCTGGAGACATTACCCAAGTTCACTCATGGGACACAGATAAGCCATGCCCTCTTTTTTAAAAATGTTTATTTATTTTTTGAGAGAGAGAGACAGAGCATGATCAAGGGAGGGCAGAGAGAGAGGGAGACATAGTATCCAAAACAGTGAACCATGGCCTTTTTGAGCAGATGTTCTCCAGTGATACTCTGGAGGCCATTAGGAGTACTTTCTGGAGCTAGGAGCTGAGGTGATAGGTATTCCCTCTCTATTCTCTGCTTTGGCTATCTGTCTTTCTCTTCCTAAAAACCACAGGCTCCCAACATCTGATATGACTTGTTCTACCTGAGCCTTTCATGTTTGAGACATCCTGTGAAGAGGGCAGGTAGCACCAGTCTGGCTAGGCCTGAATGTGAATGGTGCCATACTAGGGCAAAGCAGAAAATAAATCCATCTGGGGATGGCTAACCTCCCTTACTCTGGCCACTGGGTCCCTCTAGCTTGTTGGACTGTAGATCTAAGGAAAACTTGTTTTTGGCTAGTAGGCAAAATCTAGGTCCAGACAAAAAAACACTGTGGCTCTTGGAACACACACTGTTCTGTTGTTCATCATTTGGTTGCTTAGAATCTGGTCAAGGCAATGGCAATAATGATAATGTCTCCAAGATTTCAGGATCACTGATTTGAAGACCTTGAAGAAGTCAGGTCTCGGTGAAGGAGGGATGGTTTCCTAGTCATCTTGAGGCAGGAGGTCTTCATCATTCTTCTGCTCTACTATGATTATACTCAGTCATTCCAACTGGGCACCAGAATTTTAACTTGACAATGTTTAGAGATTCTTGCAGGGGCCCCTGCTGGGACTTCCAGGCATTTATCCTCCTCTCCTGCTAGCTCCAAAAGATAAACCCTCCTTCCAAGTAACAGGATGGGAGGTCCCAAATGGCAATAGGTCGCAGGGTTTGGCAGGATCTTGGCAAGCTCTTAGGAGGTGGGACGCAGAGCACCCTGTTGTAGATGGAGGTATTCAGGTTTCAAAACTGTTGCATGTGGATGTGTAGACCACTCACAGTTATTGGTTTCCTCAGAACTCGGGGAGGAGATTATAGATGTGATGAGTGCAGGATTACCCGACCTATGGACAGAGTTATGAATTTAGAGCACCAGTGAAGCAGAGCCACCCCCCAAATGAGAAAAGTACAGATTTAAGGAATTGTTTAAGAAGTTGACAGTTGGAAAAACAGTTCTTAGGGCCTTTAAAGATCTTAATCTGGTCCCAAGGATGACCAACATCAGAGTAGCCCAGATGGTACCTTGACAAGGTAACTTTATCCCCAGAATTCCTGACTGAGTAATGCTAAGCTCCCTTGGGCTCACCTGGGATTACACTAGCCTACTAGTGAGATAATAAGAATAGTAAATGCTTATACAGCACTTATCACGTGCCACTCTTTCAAGCTATATATAACTCATTTAACAACCCTATATAGTAAGTAATCTTATTATCCTCCTCTTACAAATGAGGACATAGCAGCACAGAGCGGTTAAGTGGCCTGACTAAGGACACAGCTAAGTGGTAGAGCCAGGATTTACTCAAGAAGTTTGGCTCCAGCATTAGTGCTCACTCAAGAAGGCTCCATGAAAGGAGAATTCTCAGTGGTACTTCACCCTTAAGACACAATCCCCTTTTTTAAAGATAAAGCCAAGATCTTAGGAAAGTGGTCTTAAGGTAGAGAATATTCAAAAAATTTCTAGGCATGTTGACTCAGCATATCACAATCTGTTACACCAAATATCAGCTTTGAATTGAGGTACTTGCTCACTTGTGCACACATACTCTTTGTCCCCCTTGGATGGAATTCTTCAAGGAGACAGGATGGAGACCACAGGATAGCTACCCTTTCCAAAATTCATCTTTTCTCAAATCTGAGAGGAATTGTTTTCCATTTTCATCAGATAAGTTGTTTTCTTACTACCTTACCATTCCTCATCACCACTGACTCCTTGCCAGGAAGCACCCTAAGGCCTCTTTGGTTTATATAAGTAACTGGTTATAAGCACTAAGTCTCTGGGAGGTCCAGCCTTCTCATTGCATTAGTGAAGAAATTGGGGCCGAGAAAAAGGAAAGGGACTTATCAGGGTCACAAAGACAGTAAACAGAGCTACAGGCGGAACCCAGGTCTCCTGATTCCCAAGCCAGTGCTTTTCTTGATCCCAGCCAGGAAGCCTTAGTGAGGCCCAGATCTTTCCTTCCATGACCTTCATTTCCATCTCCCTTAACTTTTTGCTTCCCAATTGTTTGTCTGTTTTTCATCATACCATACTTCTTCTTATCCATACACTTAAACATCAGCCTGCTATCAAATTTAGGGAAAGCTCTATTCCAGCTGTAAGGGATCTCCTAGTATTTGTTCCCATTGAACATGGAACTGGGATACCTGGGTTCTAGTCTCACCTCTGCTAAATATTAAGTGTATGACCATAGGCCATTCACTTACCCTCAGTCTGTTTTCCATTTTATGCAACTATAAAATGAGAATATAAGTCTCTACACAGCCCTTCCCTATTGTGAACTTTACCCCAACTAAATACAAACCACACTGACTTTCCATTTTCCTTTAACATAGCACTTGTGATCAAAGATGTTGGCACATGATGAGATTCAACTTAGTATTTTATTTCATAACTGTCTCTGTTGCAAGGATAAACATCAACTAAGATATAAAGTACAATGTACTACATACAGAGGGATTGTCACCACTCAGTAGTCTTCTCCTCTCCTAGGGTTCACAGCATGTGGATGTCTGTTTGGGACTCAGGGTAAGGGGTTGAGAGCTGTTGCCATCTCTGCTCTCATGCCCTTTGTCCCTCCTCTCAGACCTCAGAAAAAGTGCCTGGGCTGCTGACATGGAAGAGCAGGTGGTGTAGGTTGGACAGGCTATGGCACAAGCCAGTTGCAGGCACCTCATTCCGTGGCCCAATGCCCAGACATCCTCCCACCCCAGGCCTTCTCTCCAAATGTCCTCAGTATCTTCCTCTCCTCCTGCCCCTCCACTCCACTACCTTCTGGGTCAGGGCCTAATGGGATACAATGACTCACTGGACTCTCAGAGGGCAAAGACCCAGACTCTGAGCAACAAATAAGTGTCTAATCCTCAACACTCATCCTGCAACTACCCAATTCATAGGCTCCTCTTCATTTAGCTAAATCCCATTTTGAGTTACAACTCTCTCAGCAAACCTTCCTTGATTCCTCTTGAATCCTCACACTCATCTCTCCTTTTCCACATCACCGCACAAAAATTACATTCAATTTTATATATATACATGTTTTACTACTTAACAACAATCTTCAATTGTTTGGTATGTTATGTCTTTGCAAAGAAATTATAAACTTTTTGAGGGACACTTTTCCTTCTCTGGCTCATCCAAGGTCTAGCCTTGCACATCATAAACACTTATTGACTTGAATTGAATCAACATTAATTGAATTGGAGGTTAAGAGTATGGGGAGGGTTTGTGAGCAGGGAGAAAACTAACATTTATTGAACAAAGTATGTGCCTGACTATATGCTAGATATTTTGTATGCCTCATCTCATTTAATCTCCATACCAATAATGAAAGATGTTATTATTATTCTTATTTTTGCATGAGAAAACTCAGACTACAAGAAGTTAAAACCTTTGTCAAAGCCAGCCATGTGGTAACTAATTGAATCTAGTGCTGTTTGATTCCAAAGCCCATATTCAAAGATTAGTAACAGCTTTTTAAAAAAAATATTTTTATTTATTTCTAGGAGAGAGAGAGACAGCCTGATCAGGGAGGGTCAGAGAGAGAGGGAGACACAGACTCCGAAACAGGCTCCAGGCTCTGAGCTGGCAGTCAGCACAGAGCCCGACGTGGGGCCCGAACCCACGAACCGCGAGATCATGACCTAAGCGAAAGTCAGACGCTCATCCGACCAAGCCACCCAGGCGCCCCGATTAGTAACAGCTTTAATGCCTATTAGCAAAGTATTGATTAAATAAATTATGATATACCCATATAATGGAATACTGTGCAGTTATAAAAAAAAGAGTGAAGGATTATGGATTTAATGTATAATAACATCCAAGAAATATATTTTAAGTATAAAAGGCTAGGTGGAAGATAATATAAAGTATGGGCTACCATTTGTGCTTTAGAAATAGAATGTGTAGACACACACACACACACACAATTGCTTGTACATAAACAGAATATCTCTGGAAGGACACATCAGACAATACTGGTGGCCTCTAGGGAGGGGAACAGGGTAACTGGGAGACAGGGGTTGGAGAGAGACTTTATAGTGTTGTACCCCTTGAATTTTATTTCATATTAAATAAATAAATCACATTTGTTAAAAACACATTACAATCTACACAAAGTAATGCCTGGGGATTGACTTCGGAAAAATTCAGGGAGAGGACATGGGACAGTATGATAGTGAATTGGATTGAGGACCCCCTAGGGTGCCAAAAGCCCCATCCTTTGCACCTATTTCCCAAACCCTCTTACAAACCAATCTCCACTATAATCATCTGACTGTAATGTTGATTGAGGTCACATCTTTCTAGTACTCAGTTCTCTACTTATAAAATGGGCACCAGATGGGGTAGGATGAGGTGGTCTGTAAAATACCTTCCAGCTCAGACATTTAAATAACCAAAAATCAAGATGGTGAATCCTACTATATTGAAATCTTAGTCTCAAACAAGGGTTTGGAGATTTTGTTTTGTTGTTTGCAACAAAAAATAGAAACATTTTCATTCTGATTTGCCTACTAAATGGTCTTAATGGAGGCTCTCTAAGTGGTCACTGAAATGCTTGTTCAAAACTACTATTGCAGTCTCCAACCCTCTGGCCTTCTGTGGCCTCTGTTCTTCAGGGCTATCCTGTTTAGAACACAAGGAAATTGACCCACTCCAAAACTGAATACAAAAGAGCAAGGCCCCTTCTATGCTTAATGTCCCCTGGCCCAGACCTTCTGACCCTAAATATCCTTTTCCTTCTTCCTCACTACCTGCAGGAGAAAAGTGGCTCTGTAAGACACCCTCGGGAGGAAGTGACGTCTGAACTTCACCCACCACTCAACCCCCAACCCCCAATCCCTAGCAATTCCTACTAAAAAACTCAGTCCTTGACTTATATGGAGGCTTTTAAGCTCCTGCCAAGAGCTGTAAATATTTTAACATGTCTTTTTTCCCTGAATGTATATGACCTGGGATCTGGCCTCTCCTTTCTCAGGGCTCTTAGAGAACTGAGGAACAAAGAAAACACAGCCAGTCCTTAGCTACAGGGCACCCAGATCAAGTTGCAGAATAATACAGAGGGGATATGAGAAAGAGATTGAATAGAGAAGTGAAAGGTGGGGAAGAGGGTTGATTCTCTTCCAGAAACATTTAGAAAAAGGTATTAACAACTCAATTTCTAAGGGCTGGAAAAGGTCACTGGATAATAAGAATAAGAAGAATGCCAACCCCTTCACAATTTACAAAGATCTTTCATATACATAATCCCATTGGATCCTTCATAGTCCTATAAAATACTGTTAATTACATTGTGCAAATGAGAACACTGATGACTTGGAAGTTTATATATGACTTGTTCAAGTCTAACCAATTAAGAAGAGGCCAGTTCTCTAGCCCTTTTTATACACAAGGATCATGACTCTGGGTAGAGTGAGATGGTTAGTTAGAGGAGTATGTCGTATATCACAAGACTGTCAAACTTTTGTTTATTAAACCCTTTCTTGGTCATCTTTTTTATCCCTTAGTCATAAGGATGTCCTGAGGCTACAGGAATGGAAATCTTGGCAGCAGTCTCCCTGGTAGCTGCCTCCTCCCATCCTTACCATGTATTAGGTGATATCTAAAAGCAGGAATTCTGGATTCAGATTCTCTGTGTTCAAATCCTGGCTCTGCCATTACTTGATATGTGAGCTTAAGCAAGTTACTTAATTTCTGTGCCTCTTTTTATCGACAAAATAATGGTATCTATTTCCTAGTGTTGTTGAGAATTAAAATGAGTTGGTACATGTAAAGAGCTTAATATAGTGCCTGGCACAGATTTACT
>NW_027530517.1:29336-37425 GCF_008692635.1 Crocuta crocuta | reverse complement strand
AGTAACCTCCATACTTTTTCCCAGTCACCTCAGGATTAGTGGCAATCCCACATGAAGGGCATGAATGGTAAACAGAAAAGCTCTTTTCTTTGTGAGAAGCTCAGTAACCTGAACAAATGACTGAACCTGTGATCTCAGCCTCATAGCTACTGTGTTCTAAGACACGGTGTTAACTGGCCCAGACAGACATCACATGCCCAGATATACACACATACATGTAAGTCTGGACATATGGGTTCAGGCACACATCCTTTCAGCCTGGATAAGAGGCTGATCTTATAAGATCTTATAAGATCTACACACTCTGTGGGTGTGTAGATCCACAAGGTAAGTTCAGCAAAAAGACTGTGTAGAGACTGCTTGTTTAGCAACATTTCCCTTCCTCTTTTCCCTTCAGCTACATAGAAGCAGGGAAGCAACTAACCTGGAAGCTTTACTTCCTCTCTTTCTACCACCACTGAAGGCACTTTTGACTGTAGTTAGGACTTGGTGTCTGTCTTCTCCCTTATCTCACTCCTCTACAACCAATTCCATAGTATTTTTTGGCAAGAAGAAAGATGATGAGACTCAAAATGGAATGAAGACTTAGGTTTTATTAAGAATCACCGAAGCTACTGAACACCAGTCTGAAATCTCTGAAGGTTCAGTTGGACCAGAACAAGGAAAGTAAGGATTTGAAGAGAAAGGAGTACAGCTGACCAGGACATTTGTTGAATATAATTGGGTAAGACTTGCTATAATACTATCTCCTTGGCTGGGGTCCTGGGGTTATGAGAAGAAGGAGTGTGGAAATGACAAAAGGGGGTTCATAGTAGCTATCTAACTGCAAAAATCCAGAGCTAATGGCTTCCACACTCTTGAGTGCTACATAGAAGGTAACTACCTTTCCCCTAGAAAGTGGAGAGTAAGAGAGGGAAGAAAGGGCAAAAAGGAAGAGATGCCCTTGTGGAGTGTGTAGAAATGGGCCAAGATCCATGCTGAAGATGAGCCTCTACCACATCTTAAACTCCAGTTATTCCTCTAATTGAGCAAGAGAAAGAAATAGAAGAGAGATAACAATACTGGGAGGAAAGGGGATGGCATATCTAGCAAAGGTGGTACAAATGCACCATGAAAGTAGGAGGATCCTAGAAACTATGGTTGGGGCAAGCCAATTTCATCCATTCTTCTCTTGTCAACCCCAGAAACCTGAGCAAGGTAGAAGATAGAGATAGGCAAGACTACCAGGGTGAAGACACATGTATTTCCTCAAGCCACCCACACAGGCCACAGTCCCCACCCACAAATAGGTGCCAAGTGATTTCACATTAGTAACCACCACACCCACCTTCAAGGTAGGTAATTTAATGTCCTTGGTCTTAGTCCTCTATCATCCCTAAAATGAGAGAGAGGTGGAGTGTTCTAAACTTACTTCCTAGTAACCTTTGATACCGAGAGTGATGCAGAATAAGGGGAGGGATGGAAGCAGAAAGACACTTATAATAAATGTTTCCAAGCTCCAGTGTTGGGGAGTTACAAAGGGGTCCAGGCCAAGATGTATACCCCAGGCTGGCCATATTCTCTCCATCAATCTCACCTAACAAGTTGTTCACTCTGGGCCATTTGTGGTAATTTCCCATAACCCTTACAGAAGCCTCTGTTATGTTAAACGTGATTCCATAAACAGATGGGAAAATAATTCTTTCATCATCCATAGCTTCAGATGAGGCATATGATTTGTGTGTGTGTGTGTGTGTGTGTGTGTGTTACGAATAAAGCCTTTTCTCTAAGGTTTACTCATTGAATCCCAAGTGAGACAGTTCCAAAGCAAAATAATCCACTCCATCTTTTACCCAATCTGAAAAGAGTAAATGATTCTTTCTTTTCAAAAGACAACAAAACAAAACTATGCTCGTGATAAAAGCAGCACACCTTCTTGGAAAATTGATCTGTTCAAAAAGTTGAGATGGCATCCTTTACATATTTCTGCAAACGTTGACAGTCCAGATGCTTGTTTATTCTTCGTGGTACAGGAGGAAATGTTTCCAATGACAAGAAAATATAAATTAAGGGGAAAATGAGAGAAAGCTCTTTACATGCTACTTCAGTAGCCACACTCTCAGCTAAGCCCTGAATGAAAGTGAATTGACCAGAGATTATGGATGCCCTAGGGCCTCCTCTAGGATTGAAACAGCAGTCCTCCCATACCCAACCACAGTGGAACCCAGATAGTAGCCCTAAGCCAGCTATAAAGGTTCTCTGTGTGAAGCTCCCTGAAAGAAACCACTAAGTCACATTTAGGAATCTTGATTTGGTCCTCTATCCTGAAATAATAGCAAATCAAGGTTGTACTAACCATGATTTCTGAGAAATAAGAATGAGCTGTGGGAAATTAAGTTTCAGGAGAAGGGTCTAAACTGAAGCTTAAGGAAATGCTTGTAGTTTAATGCTTTTTAGGAACAGGCTCAAAAGCTGGAAACAGCAGCATACAGACCCACTTTACTAGCCTGTAGCAAGTCGAGGGAATTCTCTTCAGGGTCCAGTTCCAGTTCTAGGAGAAGCAGTTGTACATCCAGAGTTGCCTTTACACACTGGATAAAAAGGAGTGGATCTTTTCAACCACAGTGGTGTATATATAAGCATCCCTATAACCTTTAAATTCACATGACATGGGAAAATAATATCTACATGGTTTTTCATTGCTTTCCCAGTAGCCTCCCAACCTGTCTGCATCTTCATTCAGGCAGATAGGTTAACAAATTTCTATTTTGTCTGAATGATTCAAAATGTATGTCAAGTGAATAGTAAAGAATAAAATATAACATAATTCTAGAAGGATAGAACAGCAGAGTTATAAAGTTCATCTACTCAAACCCTTTCATTTTACAGATAGTTATACTGAAGTACAGAGAGGTAAAGTACCTTCTCAAAGTCACAGAGCAAGTCAGGGGCACAAGTTGTCTAACTCCTAGTCACTGTCTAGCTGGTATTACTGAGATCACCAGCCCTTTAGGTGTCCAGATTTATATTTAGAATGAGATTTTCAGGCCACTGGACAGTGGGCCAGGGATCCAGCCTCAACTAGCTAATCCAGCTAAAACAAGCATCCCCTGGTTGACTTCCAAATATCCCAACCTCTTCTCCTCATCCCTTTCAGTATGAGTCGAGGTCCTAGTTTGGGACCCAGTTTGTTGGAAAGGAGACAGAAGAGTTACTTGAAAGATGTCTGGCCAATGACCCTGTGGCCCAAAGCTCCATTGCAGGCTCTAACCCAACCCGATCAAGCTTATCTGGACAGTAGGCAAAAGCCTTCAGCCAAAGACTAGATCCTGGCAGACTTGGTCAAAAAATACCTGGCTCCTAAATTAAGCAATTTAGTGGTCAGCCCAGTGAGACATTGAGCCAAGCAATGAGAGAAAGATAGCCTAACTTGCCTTTGACCCCACCTATCCTTGGGACTCTGTCCAAATGTATAGTGTACCATTTTCCCCATGCCTAGAAAATTCTGTCTCCATTAGAGTGATCCATGATTCTGAACTATCTTGAGCCCAGTAGTAAATTCTCCTGACCATTGTCCCTTTCCCTGGGTGGTAGAGCCCTAGCCCCAATCCTCCAACCTAGAAGCCTACAAGGGACATGCTTATAAACTGCCCAATAAAGATACCTCCCATCATATCTTATGGCTCAGTGGTAGACTTGGCAGTCGAGGTGGAAAGTGCAGACTAATGGGTTTACTCTGAAGCACATTTAAAAAGACCTAAACTTGGAGCCAATGTTAATAACTCTGCCTTGGTTTACCTTGTCCCCTGGTTCCCCAACCCTAAGCCTGCCCTAGCTCCAATCCACTTGGAGTTCCAATAATGACCTGGGGTCCACAACCAATGTTACCTTGTTCCTCTTTATCTTCTTCCCTCTAAAAGTCTCTCCTCTCAACCCAGGAAGCCATGCTATACTTTCCACCAAATTGCCTGGCTGCCCTATCTTGTCTGTAGCTTGGTCTGGGCAGGAGGACTCCCAAATTTCCCACAAGCTCTTCAAAAAGTATAGACTCATTTCTCTCCTGATCTTTTCCTTTTCTCCTAAATCAGACCTTGGTCACATGCCTCCATCACAGAAACCTATTGCCTGCCATTCTTCCCAGGCATATGGTCCAGGGTAACTTGGCTTCCCTTTATAATTTTTTAACATTTATTTATTTTTGAGACAGAGAAAGACACAGCACGAGCTGGGGAGGGGCAGAGAGAGAGGGAGACACAGAATCTGAAACAGGCTCCAGGCTCTGAGCTGTCAGCACAGAGCCCAATGTGGGGCTAGAACCCACGGACCACAAGATCATGGCCTGAGCTGAAGTTGGATGCTTAACTGACTGAGCCACCCAGGTGCCCCACTTGACTTCCCTTTAAAAACAGGTGATGATAAGGCATAAAATAAACTGGTAGTGTTACCACAGAACTGTACATATCACAGAGTCCCCAAAAAGTGTACATAGCATGCTCTAGAATGGCCTGAATTCCACTTTCCTTCCACTCTCCATGATTTTTTCCCATGCCCAGAGACCTCTCTGATGTGTAGTTAGTCCCCATACATCAAAACTACCTTTTTTGTGGCTCCCTCATAACAGTCCCAATTATCTTCACAACCTTAGACTCATAAAGCCAATCAGCAGCAGATTTAGGACTGTGAAGATATTAGGCCTAGCCAAGAAGAATCTGGGTTGTGTGGTGCCCCCAAAAATTCATAGATTTTTATAGATGAAAGGCATGTCAGACATTAATAGAAATGGATAGTGTACCAACCTCGTTGACTATAGGAGTAAATGTTTCATGTTCTCCAGAATGGCTATTTGGCAAATACTGACTGACAAACATTTTAGCAAGCTTCTACTGGCTTCTTCTATCCCTTGAGACACTAGTGCTGTGACACAGGTTGCTGGGACATTTTGAGCAAACTGCAGAAAGTGTGTGGAGGCAGAGACGCATTTGGAATCTCAGGATCTAAATGGTTACTTGGGAAAGCTGAGAGGCCCAAGAAAGCTAGTGCTAAGGATATTTTCTAGGAGCTCAGGAATGTGGTGGGGTGTTCCTGACCTCTTGGAAATAAAAATTGAGGTGTTCCCAAGAGCATCCAGTATCAAAAATAACTTTCGTGAATTCAAGATGCACCACAGCAAGGACCTAAGCCAAAGTATTCTGAGACCCTGGGGACACACCAAATTCCTTTCTGTCCCTTCTTGACCTGTACTCACCATAATTTAAACCAGTAAGCCTATCCCTTCAATGGACCTAGTCTGCATCAGAGTACACACCAGCCACACCTCTGCACCACCCCCCTTCCCAGCTGCACTGTGAGGTCTTGACCGGAAAGTCCCAGCCAGCCCTCCCCCTGAGTCCCCTATGATCACCTGCTTTGAAGTTTGTTCCCCAGCAGTAAACCTCTTCCTGGTAAAGTAGTGGTTTTTCCAAGTTTTATTACACACTCCAAAGGGCCCAGCTCTAGGCCTGCTCACACCACATGAATACAAGGGTCTAACTTCAGCCCATTCCCCGCTACCTCTCATGAAGTTTCACCCAGACTTTGCCACTGACTCTGAAGACCAACAGCCTGCCTTCAACCACAGGGCAATGCTCAGCAGGTGCCCTCCTAGGTAACCTAGGCAACAGCAAGAGGCCTTACCCTGGCTGCCTTCCCAGGAGCCCCTGAACTGAATCAAAGCAAGGAAAAGGTATTCCCAGGGGTGAGTGTGGCAGTGACTTTCCTCCCAGTTGTTCCACAGAATCCAGGGACCCCCCCTACTCTCAGGCACCAATGTAGCCTGGTAGTCTCCACCCTGGACAGCTTGATACACACTGTAACTTTCAAGTGGGCCCCACACACTGCAGTGCCAATGGATCACAAGAGGTACCAAGAGCTCGAAACCTGTTTTTCAAAGGCAGCCCAATGAAGCTGGGGGAAAAAAAGATGGGTCCTTTGTTCAGAGTGGTAGGAGAAGCTGTCCAAATGCCCAGGGAATCCGCAGGTGAACGCCCGAGAATTCACAGTTTCTGTGTTCAATAAATAACCCCGAGGCCCCCCCAGAGGGCAGCAGAAGTACATATTGTGGCAGCAAGAAGAGGGAACACTTCAGCCCCAGGAAAACACTATGAAAAACCACATATTCTGAGCTGTGAACTTTGGGCAAGTCTCCAGTGGAGCTGTCCCTAGAAGACACAAGAAGGAGTCAGCCTTGAGGTAGAGGACATCCAAAATCCTTCACTTCTTCTCTAGACTTCTCATCAGAACTGCTGAGAGGGCATGGTCGTTAGCTTTCTGAGAAAACGGGATGGCTGCTCTGACTTCAGGAGCCCACAGGCAGATTCAATGCGAGGAGAATGCAAATTTGTAGTCTGGTGGCCACCAGGCCTAGAAAGCTAAGGCTATGCTCCCTGGCCCTCCTTGTTTTAGGGAAGAAGACCATGTCCTCCCCATGCGAAAGCCAGATAAGTGGAGGCCAGCATTCCCGCTAAGGCTGAAAGAGACATTCCGCGGAGAGTGGAGAGACTCTGAGTGCTAGGGAAGGCAAGGCTCAGGTTGGGGGAGGCGTGGAGTGAGTCTCAGGGCCCAGCCTGCCAGCCGCCTTACAATTCTCTGGCAGGAGACGTCGGAGACCGTCTCTCTGCTTGCTTTGGGGTTCAGCTCAGAGGGCACGGAGATGTGCTTAATTCCTGAGAGGGACAGAAGACGGCCTGGCCTGGCTGAGCCATAATAACCACCTCAGGCAAAGAGACGCGCGTGCACCCCACTCGCATTCCCTCCCTCCCTTTTTGTCTCCAGCAGACACACACGCCTGCCTTGCGATTGACTCGGCTCAGTCACCGGTATTCCTAAAGTGTTTTTGACAGAAAACACCTACACTCCCCGTACAGGAACAGGGGCTGCTGCGAAGATCTGCAGTACGGTATTTCTCTTAAAGCCCTCCCTATCTCCCAACTCTCTCCTCTCTCCGTGACTTCGCACCCCCTTCCAAAAAAATCTGCAAATATTTCCTCCCACTACACATGGTCAGNNNAAAAAAGTTCATTCCTTGCATGTGATCAATGAATATCCCAGGTCCCACCCGGGGGACGCCTTGTGCCTAGTCTCCAACAGCTAAGGGTGCCCAGAGCCCCGCAACACGAGCCTCAGCAGCGCGGTGGGCAAGGACAACGGGGGAGGAGTCGAAGAGGAAAGCTGAAGGGGCGCCTCGGACTGAGAGGTCAGAAGTCCGCAGCGGTGGGAGCAGAGAACGCCCTTGCCCAAATGCTAGGAGGGGAGCGCGGGGCCACTCACCTGCTTGGAACTCTACTTGGCGATTTTTCTCTCTTTCCTCCTGCAGCAGCATGGAGTAGAGGATTCCAAAAGAGTTCTGGATGCCAAAGATGGAGCCGTTGCACCAGGTGGCAGCGAAGACCACCATCCAGCCGAAGCCACCTTCGGGGGGCTGGAAGCCGCGAGCGGTGCCGCGGGTCTCAACGGTGGGCGTGGATTTGGGTTCATGCACTGGCTCGGGCTCAAATTCCAACTCTGGGAGGGGTGCAGGGTCCGGTAGGAGTTGTGGCTCTGGCTGTGGCTCCGGTAGGGGNCCGCCGCCTCTGCTGCTGCTGCTGCTGCCGCTGCTGCTGCTCGGAACACTGCTGCAGTCGTTCCCCCCTCCTCCCGGCTGTGCGCCCCAGCTGGCCAGCCTGTCCCGCGACAGACGGTCCCTCGAGTCCTCTCCTCCTCCTCCCACGTCCAACCCCCCTTCAGCTCTCCCCATGTCATCTCTCTCCTCCCCCTCCTCTTCTCCCCCCCCACCTCTTCCTCCCTCAACAGGCAGCCGCTAGAGCCTTGCTCTTCTCCCTAGCCCTTCCTGCTCCCCACACTCGCCTACCTACTTCAGCCGCTGCTCCCTACCTCAACTTCCTTTCCAAACTACTGAATCCTGTCTTCCTTGCCCAATAGAAGGAGAGTAAAAATGGTTTTTCCACAAACTGTCCTGTTTCCCGTGACTTCTCCCCACAGGCTCCAAAAACACATTGATCAACCCAGAATTTCCAGGGAAGACCCCACTGTCTTTTTCTCTCACTCCCTTCTTCCTCTCACTCAGCCTGGAACT
>NW_027530517.1:14546-29162 GCF_008692635.1 Crocuta crocuta | reverse complement strand
CTGGGCGCGAAGGGGAGGAGACAGCTCGGCAGCGAGGCCTGCCCCTCCGTGCAGTCAATCAGGGTTTTGTTTGCGCCAACCTGGAGCCCTGAGGAGCCTTAGAGGGCCGGGTCTGGGTCGGGGACTGGGCCAGGAAGGGAAGGAGGTGCAGTGGCACNGCTCAAGTCCGCCCACCTCAGGCTTAGATACGTGGGAATTCCACCGAATGTACCAGACTAAGGTCCCAGCCCTGCGAGGGTAAGCGAGATTTTGATCTCCAGAGAGCGCAAGGGTCCCAGGAGACGGGATGGGTGATCTGCCCTGTGGGCGGCCTGGCTCCCTGCTGTGTCCAGCTTCAGCCCTGACGACCCGCCCCGCGATCCCGGGAAGTTCTGCCTCCGCTGAGGGCCCATGTGTCTTATGCACTAATCATGAGGTCGTAGTGTGGTTACTAAGCTACTCTGCTCTCCACCAGCAGGCCGGCCAGCGCCAATCGGTTTCTACCCAGCATCTCATTAACCTTCTTGCTGGGTGAAAAGACTATATGCCCGGTGAAAATTCAGCTATGGGCTCTGCCAGATGCCCACGAACGTAGAGTTATTAAGCACGTAAAAGCAGACCGAACTGGGCGGAACATAGAGGGGTTTCAGGAACTTGCCTACCATGAAAGTAATCTGACCAAATTCACAAATGTCCAGAGCCATACTGGTGAGCAGAGCAGGCATTGCTTGAGCGAATAGAGCGCCTTCACTGCCACCTTTTTAATCAAGCACAAAACCTGAGGTTCAACGAGGTCACGGCATTTTTTAGCCTAAGGTCATGAGACAAGTCAAGTACAAGCTGGAATTCAGGGCAGGTCTCCATACATGAAATCCTCACTTCCTAAGCTTCACCACAGGAGTCTAGGGCTTGGTTTGGGAGAGGGGCAGAGGAGGGAAGGCAGGATTTGGCTGAGCAATCACAGTAGGTTTCTGGAAGAGGTTGTGGCCTAGGTGGGCATTGAATGTTGAGAAGGAGTTTAACAGTCTGAGGGTAGGGGTGGGGTGTCCCTGCCTAAAAGAGAGAAATCACAAAGTCATAGAAGGCCTCTATTCATAGAAGAGGTAAATAAGTGAAAAGTTAATATGTATGTAACCTTTTCCAGGAAACATTTGCATTTTAATAAAAATTCACAATGTATTAGCCATGAGTGACAAATCATGCAAATAAGGGGCACCAGAGCTAAAGATCTGTTTTTTTGTCAGGAGTCTCACCATACACATGACCAACTATTGCCCCAGGGGACACTAGCCTTGGTGTCCATTTCCAGGAACCTGAATAAAACCCTGAAAAAAGGTTATTTTCAACCTCACAACTAGGAATAGACCTGAAGTCTTGCAGCCCATCTCATACCCTACTGTCTAAATTCGATTTCCACATTCTTTAAATGGGTTTTTAGATACCTGAACTGGGGAGTGAGGATGGGTAATACCACTCATTGAGAATCTCCTGTGAACCTAGCATTGTGCTAGCCCTCTACATTTGTGGTCTCATATAATCATAACAACCCTATAAGACTGGGATGGAGTCTCCTGTGTTATAACTGAGGACACAGAGGCTCTAAGAGGTTAAGTCAGTTGTTTAAGTCTAAAAAACCAGTAAGAGGTAGCACAGGGATCTTTGCTCATTTGTGTGAGCTCCAAGGTATGTACCCTGCTTAGAAGACAGGATCACATAAACACCATCCCACCCTTCTAGCAACACATGCAATACTGGCCACTTCTCCCCTCTTAAATCAAGAGATGGCCACCCAGCCACCCCTCAAATCTATATTTTAGAAAGGAAACTGTGACGACTGTGTAGAAAGATGCTGTGTCTTGAAAAGATAAGAGGTAAGGAAACCAAGCAGGTTAAAAAATATTGATAATATGAAATGGGGCACTGACTATGAGGATGAACACAAAGAGATGGCTCTGTGAACCACTATTATAATAGAGTTGACAGATTTGGGCACTGAGGGAAAAAGAAGAAGCAAAAATGATGCTGACATTTTTTGCTTGAGTGAAGGAAAGAGTGGTTTAACAGTGACTTTTTAAAGTATTTTTAATTTAAATCCAAATTAGTTAACATAACGTAATAATGATTTCAGGAGTAGCATCTATCGATTCATCACTTACATATAACACCCAGTNCCATATGATATTTGTCTTTCTCTGGCTGACTTATCTTGTTTAGCATACTATATTCTAGTTCCATCCACATTGTTGCAAATGGCAAGATTTCATTCTTTTTGATTGCCAAGTAATATTCATTCCATTGTCCATGCGGGTCTGTGTGTGTGTGTGTACATACATATGTATATTATATCTTCGTTATCTATTCATCAGTCAATGGACATTTGGGCTCTTTCCATAATTTGGCTATTGTTGATAGTGCTGCTAAAAACATTGGAGTGCATGTGCCCTTTGAATCATCATTTTTGTATCCTTTGGATCAATATCTAGTAGTGCAATTGCTGGGTCACAGGGTAGCTCTATTTTTAATTTTTTGAGGAATCTCCATACTATTTTCCAGAGTGGCTGCACCAGTTTGCATTCCTACCAACAGTGCAAAAGGGTTCCCCTTTCTCTGCATCCTCACCAACATCTGTTGTTTCCTGGAGTTGTTAATGTTAGCCATTCTGACAGGTGTGAGGTAGTATCTCATTGTAGTTTGATTTGTATTTCCCTGATGATGAGTGATGTTGAGTATATTTAAATGTCTGTTAGCCATCTGGGTGTCTTCTTTGAAAAAGTATCTACTGGGTGCCTGGGTGGCTCAGACGGTTAAGTCTCTGACTGTGGCTCAGGTCATGATCTCGAGGTTCATGGGTTTGAGCCCAATGTCGGGCTCTGTGGTGACAGCTAGCTCAGAGCCTGGAACGGATTTCAGATTCTGTATCTCCCTCTCTCTGACCCTCCCCTGTTTACTTTCTCTCTCTCTCAGAAATAAATTTTAAAAAGCATTTAAAAAATGAAAAAGTATCTATTAATGTCTTCTGTCCATTTCTTCACTGGATTATTTATTTTGGGGGTGTTGAGTTTTCTAAGTTCTTTATAGATTTTGGATACTAACTCTTTATGAGATATGTCATTTGCAAATATCTTCTCCCATTTCATCAGTTGCCTTTTAGTTTTGCTGATTGTTTCCTTCATTGTGCATAAGTTCTTATTCTTGATGAGGCCCTAATAGTTCATTTTTGCTTTTGTATCCCTTCCCTCTGGAGACATGTCAAGTAAGAAGTTGATGCAGCCGAGGTCAAAGAGGTTGTTGCCTATTTTATCCTCTAGGATGTTGTTGGTTTCCTGTCTTACATTTAGGTCTTTCATCCGTTTTGAGTTTCTTTTTGTGTATGGTGAAGAAAGTGGTCTAGTTTCATTCTTCTGCATATCGTTGTCCAGTTTTCCCAGCACCATTTGCTTAAAAGACTGTCTTTTTTCCATTGGATTTTCTTTCCTGCTTTGTCAAAGATTAGTTGGCCTTACATTTGTGGGTCCATTTCTGCGTTCTCTACTCTGTTCTATTAATCTATGTCTCTGTTAATGTGCCAGTAGCATTCTGCCTTGATGATTAGAGCTTTGTAATATAGCTTGAAGTTGGGAATTGTGTTACTTCCCAGCTTTGCTTTTCTTTTTTAACATTGCTTTGTCTATTCAGGGTCTTTTCTGGTTCCATACAAATTTTAGAATTGTTTTTTCTGGCTCTGTGAAGAATGCTGGTGTTATTTTGATAGGGATTGCATTGAATATTTAGATGGCTTTGGGTAGTATCGACATTTTAACAATATTTGTTCTTCCAATCCATGAGCATGGAATGTTTTTCAATTCCTTTGTGTCTTTTTCAAATTCTTTTATAAGCTTTCTATAGTTTTCAGTCTATGGATCTTTTACCTCCATGGTTAGTTTTATTCCTAAGTATTTTATTGGTTTGGGTGCAATTGTAAATGAGATATATTCCGTGATTACTTTTTCTGCTGCTTCATTATTGGTTTATAGAAATTCAGGGCGCCTGGGTGGCTTAGTCGGTTAAGCGTCCGACTTTCGCTTAGGTCAAGATCTCGCAGTTCGTGGGTTCGAGCCCCGCGCTGGGTTCTGTGCTGACTGCCAGCTCAGAGCCTGGATCCTGTTTCAGTCTGTGACTCCCTCTCTCTCTGACCCTCCCCTGCTCACGCTGTCTCTCTCTCTCCTAGAAATTAAAAAAAAAAAAGAAATGCAACCAATTTCTGTACATTGATTTTATATCCTGCAACTTTGCTGAATCATGTATCAGTTCTAGCAGTTTTTTGATAGAGTCTTTTGGGTTTTCCATATCATCTGTAAAGAGTGAACATTTGACTTCCTCCTTCCTGATTTGGATGACTTTTATTTCTTTTTGTTGTCTGATTACTGAAGGTAAGACTTCCAACACTATGATGAATAACAGTGGTGAAAGTGGACATTGCTGTCATGTTCCTGACCTTAGGGGAAAGCTCTCAGTTTTTCCCCACTGAGGATATTAGCTGTGGGTCTTCCATATATGGCCTTTATGATCTTGGGGTATGCTCCTTCTATCCCTACTTTGTTGAGGGTTTTTATGAAGAAACGTTGCTGTATTTTGTCAAATGCTTTTTCTGCATCTATTGGGAGGATCATATGGTTCTTATCCTTTCTATTATTAACATGATGTATCAGATTGATTGATTTGTGGATGTTGAACCAGCCCTGCATCCCAGGAATAAATCCCACCTGATCATGGTAAACAATTCTTTTAATGTATTGTTGGATCTGGTTTGCTAGTAAAGAGTGGTAACAGTGTTAATGGAGCTTGGGAATTAGGAGCCAAATCAGGTCTGAGATGCCTGTGACTTCTGGTCATTTCTCTTTCTAAATAATTCTGTCAATTACAGCTCTAAAATACAATTTTAATCATGCCATTTTTCTGCTCTGAAACTTTCTTTTTAAAAAAAAATTTTTAAGGTGAGATCATGACCTGAGCTGAAGTCGGATGCTTAACTGACTGAGCCACCCAGGCACCCCTTTAAAAACTTTCAATGATTCTCCATTTGAATCAAGTTTAAATTCCTCAGCCAGGCATAAAAGGTCCTTTATGGTTTGGGACCAGCCTTACTCACTCAGCAAATATTTACTAAGAGACTCTGTCTGCCAGGCTCTGTACTAAATACCAAGGACACACACAAAAAATACCTGGTGCCAGTTTCTGAAGATTCAGCCTGTCTAGCACTATTCTCTGTCACTTTGTTCCCCCCTGTTTTCTTCCACTTAGGCTCCAAACACACTGGATTACCCACCATTCTGTGACTTATAGGCACCTGCTTTGCTATCTCAAACCTCACCACCCATTCCTCTCACTGTTCTCCAGTTGAAATTCTAGGCCTTTCCTGAATCTCCAGAGTCAGTTCAACAAAGTAGATAGGAGGGATTGTCTTGAATTAAAGAGGCATGTCTCTTGCTCTTCTTATGCCATTCAGTCATTCATTTCACAAATAGTTATTGAGTAACTATTGTGTGCCAGTTAAGTTACTATGTCAGGAGCTGGAAACATACAATGATCTTTGTCTTTGTGGAACTTACATTCTATGGAAATATTAATAAAATTCTCTGGTTTATACAAGTGAAAGAGTGTGCTTTCTTTTTTTCCCTAACAGAAACAAGCCAATATGGAATCATTCCAATTGCTTGTGTCCTTGAATACTCATACTAGTGGGTGAAGCAGAGCAGTGGTTCTCTGACTTGGTCACACATCAGAATCACCTAGAGAGTTTTAATAACAGTACTGACTCCTCAGTCACACTCCACATTTGCAAATCAGAATATCTGGCAGTGGTAGCCAATAATTCATGGTTTTAACAAGTCTCAGTAATATAGATGCACTGGCAGGTTTTGAAATCACTAGACCAAAACAATAACAACTCAAAATTTAGATCTCAAAGACTAGCATAATTTCTGTAAAATGTCTTTGAAAGCTTTGTGGACCAACATAAGGATGTCAGTTTTCAATGTTGCCATGTGAGGATATGTATCATCAGTAGCATATCATTAATGAAATGATATTTTAATATTGAAATAATGAAAATTTAGAAAGATCATAGTCTTTCTTAGGAAAGGTCAGTTGGCAACAATTTTTCTCATGTGTCAACAGACTGATGGAAAATGTCAAACTATCATGGATCTGTAGATTAGTGCTTGGGATTCACTAGATTATATGACCTTTGAAAGCCCTTTGATCCCTGACATTCTCTATTTTAGGCCAAAGGTATTTCCTTGTTTTGGGGCTTTTCTATTTTTAAATAGAATTTTTCTGGCTAGAGTGGAATTCAGTAGGTCATTCTCATTATCCCCCTGCTCTATGTCTAACTCATCCTAACTACTTGAGATTAGATGATGTATTTATTAAGAGCTTTCTCAAGAAGGTGAGTAAATAATTTCCCCCCCCCCCCNAGTTCTGAACACACAGCATCACTTTGGATCTAAGAGTCAAGTGAGATTGATCGTGAAAAAGAGACAAGGTGCTCTAGTAGTGGCCAAAAATGTTCAAAAACAGAGAAGACTTAGGTTTTATTGTCCATAATCAGGAAAGAGCACTAATAGGAACTCATATTACTGGGAAATGAATTTGAATATTGACACATTCTGATGGGCAAAATGGAGGTGTGGAAAGGAAAATATATTGGATGTAGCCTGATTTCAGCTTGAGCCAATGGCTATTCATAATAATAGGTGCATAAAAACAAATCAATTGGCCATATACATGGATCCTTCTTCCTGAATGCCAAGGAAGGAATTCTGTTCAATAGTTGATCTATTAATAGAACAAGCTTAGAGGGGAAAAGATGACAGTAGCAGCAGAGCATTACAGAAAAGAATGATTAGGAAATACTTAACCTTCTGAGGGCAAGCACGGAATAGCAAAGCTTGAAGTGAGAGAAAAAAAGTTTGTCCTCTGTATTTGAGTCTCTTATGTTTTCCCTCCCTCCCTCTCTGTTTGTAACTATTTTTCCCCTTCTCTTCACCCACGGTCTTCTGTTAAGTTTCTTAAGATCTACATAGAAGTGAAAACATATGATACCTGTCTTTCTCTGACTGACTTATTTCACTTAGCATAATACCTTCCAGCTCCATCCACGTTGCTGCAAATGGCAGGATTTCATTCTTTCTCACTGTCAAGCAGTATTCCATTGTGTATATTAATCACATCTTCTGGCATTGAGAAGGCATTTGTTGGGATAAGCACTGGTGTTGTATGTAAGCAATGAATCACAGGAATCTACCCACAAAACCAAGAGCACACTGTATACACTGTATATTAGTCAATGTAACAATAAATTATATTTTATAAAAAAGAGTGGACATTGCCTGTGTTGCATCTCAGTGTCCTTTCATAGACTGTGACTTCCTTGAACATAAGGTCAACATTATTTATTTTTGTATCCTTAGCATTTAACATGATGCCTGATACAAAGAAGGTACAATCAATCAATTTAGTTACTTCATATAACAAAACCCATATACAATAAGGATGAGGTTCATCTTTCAGGTTTTTTGTGAGGGTTAGAAATAAAATGTGGGAAGCACCTAGCATAGCACCTGGCATGTAGTAGGCACTCAATAAATGTTAGCATCCAGTTTGTGGTCAATTAATGTTAGCAGCAAGATGGTTTGAAGATTGCCTTCACTGAAGAAAAGAAAAAAACAATTTAGTATGTTCTTTGGTATTGGTTCAGTTACAAAATCTAGAAAAAACATGGAATGTCAGAACTGGAAGGGACCTTCCACAAATTCTAAAGTCCTCAGTTTACAGAGGAGAAAACTGAAGCCTATAGAGGGAAAAAGACTTACTTAAGGTACCAGCTAAATTATCTAAGATTTTCCTTCTAATTACTTCAAATCCTGGTAAAAGGCAATATGATACACAGGTATACATATAAGGTAGGGGCATCATTTTACAATTAACACAGAATGACATTAAATCATTTGTCCAAGGACCTATGATTCACACTGTGGCTATCTGGCTCCAGAGTCTGTGATTTTAACCACTACACTTTTCTATCACAGAACTTATAAAATTATATTAAAATTACCCATTTAACATGTCTTCCCACTAGAATCTAACCTCTTTGAGGGAATGACACTGTTTGACTTCCACTGTGTATAGATATTCATTCATTTAACAAATACTTATAGAGCAACATTATAAACTAGGACTTGCTGGCCCTAAAGAACAGGCTGTATCTTTAAAGCCAGGTTACTTACCTCTGTGGTACTGTTGATGTTCATTTCCCTTTTGCTATAATATTCTTCCCTTTACCATTGTCTTGTTAAACATTTGAGCTTAGTCTCCTCTGTCCTATGGAAGAAACAGTTTTGTGCCCATGCTTAGGTTAGGTTGTTAAAGGAGAATAATTAGTGAGAAACTTCAGGGGGAGCATGAAATATCAGAGGCATGATAAGAACTAGGAGTTCCCCAACACATGGAGAAGTTTCTTTCAGTAAATGCTTTGGGAAACTACATTTGGTAGATATTTTGTTTTGTTCAATATAGGAAGTGCTCTGGTCTTACAATATCTTTTGCCTGCCTCTTCCCATTTGGTCTTCTAAGAATTCACAATCTAGCTAGAGAGATAAGTCATATATATGTAGTAAGATAACTCCCCAAGCACCAAGTAAGTGGTAGAAACACTAACTGCTGAAGAGATCCTAGGACAGCAAGATGAGGGAGACTTGAGGGGTGGAGCAGGTGGGTTTCAGTGTAGCAGAGGGAAACTAGGAGTAGACATTGTGTATCTGCATTCCCAGATATTGCCTGGTCTACCTCTTTGGGGGTGACTTCTCAGACTCCAAGATAGCTACAGACCTAAGGCCTGTAGGGACCCTTAAAGCCCTTGTACAGAAAGTTTCTAGAGAGTAAGAGACAGAAAAATTAAACAGTTGTGGGCCATAAGGCCAGAACCAGGTATTAGCAACTGAATTAGAGGAGAGTGACTTGTATGCTCTGGCCCAGGGGCCAAGTTTCAAGTCCAACTTGCTGACCCTGCAGATAAAGAAATCCTGTTAAAGGGCAGGAAAACATTATCCAAATGGATCAGGGGCAAGGATGCAAGGGGCAGGAGCAAGGGAATTAGTGGAGGGTAAGGACAAAGAAGGGGCACTTTATTTTCCTCTTTCAGTACATATTTAGAGAGTTCCTTCTGTGCTTGATTAAACTCAGTTTTTCCAGGGCTTATTTTTGGATGAGGGAAGAAACAAGGAGGAGGAATGTATTTTGTTAAAACTTTCTGAGACCTGGAGATGTTAATCTACGTGTCTAAAGAAATGCTGTGAGTGGGACCAGAACCCCTGCCTCTTAGTTCTTTAACTATAGGACATTTCTCCATGCCATACTACTTCCTACTATGTCATTCAACTGCTTAAAAATATGAGATGGTTCCCTACTGCCTAAAGAATAAAGTCTAAACTCCTGAGCTGCCACATTGGGCCCATCATTTTGCAGGCCCTGTTCAATTCTCCATTAGTTCTTGGGCCACTTTCTACAATTATATTTAAACCCAAGCAGCATAGAGCTCTTTCCTACTTCACTGACACCAAATGCCCTTGTCTCCTTTTTTGCAACCTTTTCTTCCCCAAATTGAAATAATTTTACCACTAACACCTACATACCCACCACTGGATTCTACCATTAACAGTTTTACTATATTTGCTTTAACACATATTTGTCCATCTAACTCTCCATTGATCCATCAACCCATCTTATTTTTAATGCATTTCAAAGAAAATTGAAGACATCAGTATATATTTCCCAATATAGAAATATTTGTATACACATGCATGTGTATTACTAATTACAGTTTAATTTTTTGCATTTTCTTTTCTTTTGAGGTAAAATTTACATACAGTGGATATGTAAATTTTAATGGAATATTTGCTGTGTTTTGACAAATGCATATACCTACTCAGCCATGTTGTGCTGAGTAGTATTCTACTGTATTTGTATTGTTCTTAACCCAGGACATCTGGGTTGTTCCTAGTTTGGCACTATTATGAATAAAGTTTTTATGAACATTTGTATACAAGTCTTTTCATGGACATATTTTCATTTCGTTGGGGGAATATATCTAGAAGTGCAACTGTTAGATCATAGAGTAAGTTGTTTATTTAATTATATAAGAAACTGCCAGAACTCTTTCAAAAGAAGTTGTTTCAGTTTACACTCCAGACAACAATATATAACAGTTCCATTTATCCCATATCCTCACCAATACTTTGTATTTTCATTTTAAAAAATTATTTTAACCATTCAAGTGACTGTACAAGTGGTTTTAATTTACAGTTCCCTGATGACTAATGATGTTGAGTATTTTTTTTTCATGTCCCTATTGGCCAATCATACACCTTATTTTGTGAAGTGTTTGTTCAAATACTTTGTGCATTTTTTGAAACTTTTAAATTTTATTTAGTTTTGAGAGAGAGAGAGACAGAGCAAGTAGGGGAGGGGCAGAGAGAGGGAGACACAATCCGAAGCAGGATTCAGGCTGACACAGGGCTGGAACCCAACAACCATGACATGACCTGAGCTGAAGTCAGATGTTTAACACATTGAGCCACCCAGGCGCCCCTATTTTGTGCATTTTTAAAATTGGCTTATTTATTTTTTGTTATTGAGTTGTAAGAGTTTTATTTTTTTTTACATATCTTGGATACCAGTCCTTTGTCACATATATGTTTTTCAAAATTTTCTCCCACTCTATGGTTTGCCTATTGATTTTTTTTGACAATGTCTTTTGATGAGCAGACATTTTAATTTTGATGAATCCAGTTTTATTTTCTTGTTTGAGTATTCTTTTCTGTGACCTGTTTTAAAAATCTTTGCCCACACCCCGTTATAGTCTCCTGTTTTCCTCTAAAAACTACAATTTCAGGTTTTATGTTTAGACATATCCATCTCAAATTATTTTTGTATATGGTATAAGGTAAGGGTTGAGAGTCTCTTTTTTCCATATGGATATCCAATTATTCTTGTACCATTTGTTGATAAGATTTCTATTTCTCCTATTAAATTACTTTGGTAAGGAACAAAAGTAATTTGTTTTTCGTTATTAGCTCTTTTATTTAGAAAAGTATATATGTAAAACTTACTGAAGTTTCACAAATGGAACACTCTCATTTAACCAGGACCCATATCATAGCAACCATATCATTACCAGCAACCATATCATTACTAGAAGCCCTCTGTGTGCCTATTTACAGTTACAACCTCTCCTTCTGCTGCAATGGTAACAAGTATCCTGATGTCTAATAGCATAGATTAATTTTGCCTATTTTTACACTTTATATAAATGGAATTATACATTGTGTACTCTTTTGTGTCTGGCTTCTTTAATATTATGTTTATGAGAGTCATAATGTGTATAGCTATAGTTTATTCATTTTCATTCCTGCATATTATTTTGTTGAATGAATATACCACGTGGACATGGATAGTTGGGTTGTTTCCAGTGTTTGACTATAATGAATGGTGCTGCTATGAACATGTCTTATGTTGCACATTTTTATATATTTCTGTTAGATATATACTTGGGAAATGGAAATACTAGGTCAGAAGGGATTCATTGCTTCACATTTTAGTAGATGCTGCCAAACAGTCATCTGAAGTGATTATTTCAATATATACACTCACTAGTAGTTGCTCCACATCTTTGACAATACTTGGTATTATTTGTCTTTTTCATTTTACTTATTCTGGTGCAAATGATGTTGTGATTTTATTTTCATTTCCCTAATTAAAAGTACTTTTCATATTTTTACCAAATATTTGTTTATCCTCTTGGAACTGTCATATTTTTACCTGTGACAATTCTGGTGGGTGATTTACTTCCCTTTTTACTTAATAAAAATCTATTTTACCNTTAATAAAACACTTCCATATCCTAGGCCATATAAATTTTTCCTCAGAATTCCCACAGCATATTTTACTCAAGAATAATATTTCACTTTTATTGGGAATCTATTTTCACCCATTACTGGGTTAAACTATTTGTTAGAGCAACTCTAGCTTTGTGTCATGAGGCCTATCTCTTTGTAATTTTCTCCCTTGCTAGGCTGGGAGCTCTCCAATGGAAGAAACTCCACCNTTTTGTCAGCATTCAAGAGTCTCTTATGGTTTGCCTCTCTCCCTTTCCCCCACCATTTCGCCCCTTCTTCTCCCCCTTGTTCCTCAGTTAAGTTCCTCCTAATCTTCCTATACGTGCAAACATATGATATTTGTCCTTCTCTGCCTGACTTATTTCGCTCAGCAGCAACTTCTTACTTGACACATCCCCAAAAGCAAGGGAATCAAGAGCAAAAATAAACGATTGGGACCTCATCAAGATTAAAACCACCTTGCTTAATTCTATACACTCTCTTCCATTCATTATCCCCACACTTACAGCATGACAAGCACATAGTAGACTCTTAATAAACATCTTAAAAATTAAATGCCTGTTGTTGAATACATGGTATACATTACTTTGGATCTGCCCAGGGCCTCAGCAAATGGTTGATATTGCTGAATTAATGCTGAAACAGATTTTGTATGGGAAGGATTAAATCAAGTTACTGAAAGCTCTTCCATACCCTTAAGGCTCAGAACTAGACCTTGGATTCAGTTTCCTAGGCTGGAGGAATAGGAGATTTTCTTCCTAGACAACTGTAATGATCCTGGAATATCAATTTATTTTTTAAGTTTTCATTTAATTCTAGTTAATATACAGTATGATATTAGTTTCAGGTGTACAATATAATGATTCAACACTTCCATGCAACACCCAGTGCTCATCACTGTACATGTACTCCTTAATTCCCATCATCTATTTAACCCATCCCACACCACCTCCTCTATGATAAAAATGTTTGTTCTCTGTAGTTAAGAGTCCATTTCTTGGGGGCGCCTGGGTGGCTCAGTCAGTTAAGCATCCAACTTCGGCTCAGGTCATGATCTCATGGTTTGTGCGTTCGAGCCCCGCGTCCGGCTCTGTGATGACAGTTAGCTCAGAGCCTGGAGCCTGTCTCGGATTCTGTGTCTCCCTCTCTCTCTGACCCTCCCTGATCACGCTCTCTCTCTCTCCCCCTGTCTCAGAAATAAATAAAACACTAAAAAAATATTTTAAAAAAAGACTCCATTTCTTGGTTTGTTTCTATCCCTTTTTTCCCCTATGCTTATTTGTTTTGTCTCTTAAATTCCACATATGAGTGAAATCATGGTATTTGTTTTTCTCTGACTGACTTATTTCACTTAGCATAATACTCTTTAGTTCCATCTACATCATTACAAATGGCAAGACTTCATTCTTCTTTATGGATGAAAAATATTCCAGTGTGTGTGTGTGTGTGTGTGTGTGTGTGTGTACCACATCTTCTTTATCCACTCATTGGTCAATGGATGCATGGGCTTTTTACATGATTTGGCTATTGTAGATAATGCTGATATAACCATTGGGGTGCATGTAACCCTTTGAATTAGTATTTTTGTATTATTTCGGTAAATACCCAGTAGTGCAATTGCTGGATCATAGGGTATTTCTATTTTTAACCTTCTGAAGAATCTCCATATTGTTTTCCAGAGTGACTGCAACTCTTTGCATTCCCAACAAGTGTAAGAGGGCTCTCCTTTCCCCACATCTTTGCCAACACCTGTTGTTTCTTGTGTTGTTGATTTTAGCCATTCTGACAGGTGTGAAGTGATATTTCATTGTAGTTTTGATTTGCATTTCCCTGATGGTAAGTAATGATGAACATCTTTTCTTATGTCTGTTGGCCATCTGGGTGTCTTCTTTGGAAAAATGTCTATTTATGTTTTCTGCCCATTTCTAATTGGATTGTTTTCTGGGTGTTGAGTTTTATAAATTATTTATGTATTTTGGATACTAATAGAATGTCAGTTTAATGGAGGGATAGATTTATATTTCCAGTATCTAGAAGAGTGTCTAACACATAGTTGATGTTTAATAATTGGTTGTTGTGGCTAATAAGGTGGTCAACAAAGTGGCCTGAGCCTCCACCCTTTAGCATACACTGTCCTGATGTTTAAATGCTGTATTAGTGGCTGCTTCCTTCAAGTTATGTTCTTTCAAAATACCAGTCCCCAAAGAGAGGTGACTCACTCATTTTTTCACATGTGCATTATGATTCACTCATCACAAAGTAACTTCATGTCCAGTATCCCTTTTGATCTATGCAGTAATTTTCTGAGGTGGGCAGGTAAGGGATTATCATGCTCATTTTGCAAAGGGAAAATTGAGGCCTGGAGAAGTGAAATTATTTTACTACAAGTTACCCAACTCGCAAATGAAAAAGCTAAGATTTGAACACAGGTTTTCTTATATCCATCCAGAAATGTTTGTGCTGCAAATGAATTTATCAGATTGGTAAGGGTGGGGGTACTTGAGAGTCCCGGTAATGTGAATGGAGTGATAAAGAACCAGAGAGAAAACTACCAACAGGGAGAAGGATCCTGAAGGAAGAGGTAGAAAAAGAGTTAAAAATGAGTCTAGTGCTATCTGCCCTTCTCCCTACTCATTGCCTCAAGAGCCCCAGTTTTAGCAGGAAGGCCAGGACTATTACCTACACCAGTGGAGCTCCCCAAAAG
>NW_027530517.1:12729-14313 GCF_008692635.1 Crocuta crocuta | reverse complement strand
AGGTTTGGAGGTATCCAATCCAGGGAATACTTACGAAGGAAACAATATTTTAGGTCTTCTTCTTATTAGAAGATTTAGTTTTAGGGGTTTGGAAATTTTGGGGTGTATAGATAGTGGTAAAAGCAGCCCTCAGAGCCCTGCCAGCTAATTAACAACAAAATCCCTATGTTCAGATTTCTGGGGAGGTACTACATGTGTGAAGGAGGTGGGAGTGGGCCCCAACTTCTCATCCAATTGGGGAAAGACAAATTGAGCTACCAGAATCAGATGATAATAATCGTTAGAAACCCATTTCCAACACTTCCTTTTTGAAGTGCCTAATGAACAAGTCTGGGAAGGGGAGGAGGTTGGTAAGAGCCATAGCCCAGAGCTCAGTACTCTTGGAGGTGAGTTTCTGGACACATTCAATTTGTTCATTCCCATTTGGAGGGTGGGTTCTGTGTTTGCACATGAGATGAAGGAGCAGGAGAAAGGAAGAGACATTGGTGAAAAATGTCAGTAGTAAAAAAGAAAAAACTCAAAGAACTCCATGGGGATGGCCTTTGTTTGGCAATAGGTTGCCAACCCTAGACTTTGAAGGATATTTAACACCTATCAGTCCCCATGGTTGAGAGGAGAGAAAATCCATTCCAGCCCTCTAATCAGCTGTTTACTGGGCTGTTTCACCCACTGGAATGTGAGCTCCTTTCTTGTGTCCTCAGGCACATGATAAGAGCTCTATAATTTCACATTGTGCATATGAACAAATGAGTCCAGACTTTGGAAGTTGGGACCTCACAAATACTTGGCTCAGTGGTATAAAACAAATCATAGTACCCCACATTTGCCTTGGCCCTCCTGAGCTGCAGTTTCTGTACCAGGCCTGATTCAGTACTCCAATAGTTTTTTTTTCCCCTCCCTTCTTTCTTTTTTTCTTTCTTTCCTTCATTCCTATAGGAGAGTCTGGATGATGGAGAGGCTTCCTAATGCCCTTGGAATCTGGTACTGTGAAAGTAACAAAGGACTGAGAATCAGCAGACTTGGGTTTAAGTCCCATCTCTGTCACTGAGTGACCTCAGGTGAGTTCCTTACCCATTCTGGGTCTTTTACTGTCCTTATCTGACAATAGAATGAACCAAGAGGAGTACTTTCCCAACTGTGCTCTTTAGTGCCACAGAGTGTCATTTCCCAAAGTGTAATATAAGGACATGAGACAATTTTAGGTGTTACAGAAACAAATCTTAAATTTCAACAGCTGTGTGTTTATTTTAATATGAATTAGAAAAAAAGTATGCCTAAGGCATTAAAATCTATAATATTACATAGAATAAGACTGAATTCATTTAAGAAAAAAAGTGAGACCATTTAAAGAAACATATTAAATAGATATTATTGCACTGGATGGTAGGTATGGTAAAAATAATATAGGTGCTCTGGATAGAACTGAAAGTTTGATAACTGTCCTAGAATTCTAAGTCATCTCTTCAGGTCAGGGTTGAACCCAAGGCCTCCTATTGACAACCATCAACACTATCCTTCAACCGAAAGACTTGCACTTTTAATTTGAAGAAAGAAAAAAACAAGAAAACAAAAATAAAACTTAAA